>NC_055964.1:26889262-27041762 GCF_018492685.1 Alosa sapidissima | reverse complement strand
CTAGCAACAATGTTAATTACCCTAGCAACAACCTAGCAACCACCACAGCAACCAACATGATTACCCTAGCAACCAGCATAGCAACTGCTTTATTTATGCGTTTTGGCTTATTAGATTGTTATTAGATATTAGGTTGCGTTAATGCAGATACCTTTTGATCCATTTGCCCGATTTTCAAAAATGAGGTACTGTTGGGCCAATGGACCATTCTCTCCAGAGCAACGCAGGGTTGCACAATCCATATTAGGCTATGCTAAACTGTAAATGTTATGTGAATGTAGATCTGTATACAATATGGGATAACTCTCAGTTTCTCCCCCCTTCAACAATTCTATGTTGTTTCTCTTTACATACAGAGTGACTGCTGCCCTCCAGTGTGACAGAGTGCTGTGCTGCACTGCGCTGTGTTGAGCTACGCTTGGCTGTGGATGGTGAGGGGGGCCGAAATGGCAGTGTGGGGGCGTCAGAAGCGTGTCTCATGCCACACTAGAGAGATGTGTCACCTCGTCATGCCTGACGACTGACCCCATGCATCAAAGCAGGGCCCACTTCCCACGCCACGCTTCTCCATGGCGCTTAGCACATGCTCTCCATTCCACTTGCCATAAACCCACTCTGACCGATCCCAGGGCAGAATTTAAAATGCACCACCACCACATAACCCCCTTCTCTCAGACGTGTCAAATGTCATGATCCACCACCAGGTCTCAGGTCAGGCCTGTGTGGGAGGAGTGCTGATATACGACCCGACCAGCATCGTGAAGGTAAATTACCTCAGAGATGTATGAGAGGCTGATATTCACTGCCAGTCCTCACTCCACCAATCCTCCTCCTCCTCCTCCACACAAACACACGCGCGCGCACACACACACACACACACACACACACACACACACACACACACACACACACACACACACACACACGAACACGCACACACACACACACACACACATACACACAGCTCCTGTCCTGCTTCCTTTCAGAATGAGATTAATGACCTGGTCAGGCTCTCGGGAGCTTGGGGTGCACAGAGCGGGTTGTGCAGCAGGAGGACATGGAGCAGGAAATCCAGATGAGGAAGAGAACGAGGAAGAGGAGAAGAGGAAAGGAATTTCGTAGCATGTATTGTTCGAAGTAGGCCAAGAAAACCACTCTGACATAGAGGGAATTCCTTGTTTGTGTGATATGATTCAGGTGTACAAAAGGCAGATGAGATTGCAATTGAACTGAAAAGTGCATAGAAACAATTTTACTTACACTGTTAATTGAAGGTGACACAGTATGTTTTTATTGATTGAGCAGACATCTCGGGCTACTTTAAATCGATCTCTTCCTGCAGGAATGTTGTTAAGTTTTGAAATTGTATGTGAACAGTGTAAAATGTAGCACTGGAAATCGACAAGTTGGACAGTCACCTTGCACGGTACATAAAGGCAAAGTGAAGAGTTTGATTTCATTGGCTTTAAATAAAATCTAAATGGAATCAAATCTTGCAGGGTGTTTCTCCTTGAAAGAGAGAGAGAAAGCGAGAGAGACAGAAAGAGAGAGAAAGGCAGGGAGAAAGAAAGCAAAGTAAAATATATTTGATGGAGTGTTTGATCACCTTCTGTTTGAACTTTTCAGCATTTTCATATATGGGAGCACCTAATCTTCCAAGTGATTACTTTGACTGGCACTTCAGTCATTTCAATAAGTGTAGGAGAACATTCCTCTCTCTCCTATTTCCATACACACTCTTTCTCTCTCTCTCTCTCTGCCTCTCCCTCTCTCTCTCTACCTTTTCCCACCTTCACCCACTCTCTTGAAAAGTTCGCTCCCCTGGGAAAGAGCCTGCTTAAGCAGCTCTGACTTCCCGGTGATTCTGCGTCAGGCCTAATCCTTACTCTGCCCTGATTTCCTTTCAATATTTCAGCTCAGAGGAGAGCATCACCAGAACCCAGTGTCTGGATAAGTCTGCAGCTTTGTAGAAAGAGCAAGGAAACCCCCACAGTGTCCTTTTCTTTATGTACTCTTGCTCTCTACTTTATGGTTTTCTCTGGCCACCATGGTGACTCTGCCAAGGGCATTTTGCGGTTGTTATAATTGTAACTGGTTTGACATTTTAATTAGCTTTGATAAATGCCAGGTCCATGTACTGCCAGGAGTGGCAGGTTTTCTTCATGTTTATGATCTTCCATGTTTGGGATTTTTTTTTAAACTCTTCAAAAAAAATGTCATATAGGAAACCTCTCAATATTTCACATCTGGAGCCATCATGAGCCCCAGTGCTCCCAAGAGCATAGAAAGAGCGTTTGCGGATCAATAACAGCACATCATCAACCCAGCACCTGAGCAGAAAGCAGTGGGCAGGCCAGAAGCACGTGGGACTAACAATATCTGTGTGCTTGTGTGTGTGGGTGTGGGCGGGGGGGCGGGGGGTGTAGAGGGGGTTTAGATGTCAGTGGGATCTGCCACCAGGCCAGCCAGGCTAAATGACTGGCTAATGGATCCCCGTTTTTGGCCGCGGTAATCCAGTAATCAAAGGTTGCGAGGGCTATGCATCCATCACTGCACCTCTGAATAACAGGGCCTCCTGCGTGTGTGTCTCTTCCACTCTCTATCTAGTGTCTTCCTTCGGTCGCTGTCCCATTCTCCATTTTCTGTCTGTCCGTCCACTATCCACATTCAGATTAATAGGGCCCCTTGTTTCAGTATACACCCAATCTATTGCCAACGATTTGTGGCCAACAAAGTAATTTCGATACTGACCCTCTGTATTGATAGATGGAGCGCAAATGTAATAAGAGGCCTATTCCAGGAGGAGGTATAGGACTAGAATTGCATTTATTTTTTCAGGCTTTCTCTCTCTCCATATATATATTTATATATAATACCACTGCACATTTTTCTGATGTTATCCTACAATTGCTGAGTGACTTTCGTATGAGTTGATGGTCATACTTTGTTTCTCATTCGAATGTCACTCAGCAACCCTAGGATGACATCAGAAAATTGTGCAGTGGTCTCTTCATTTTTTCAAGAGCTGTATACAGTATATACTCTATATATGTGTGTGTGAGTATGAGTATGAAGATTCCTCAGAGGAGATTCTGTGTGTAATGCAGAAGGGGTTGAATCATATCTGTCTATATGGTTCATGCTGAATATCCATATTTATTCTGTTTTTCTCTTAATATATTCTGTTATTACACTGCATAAATCTATATTATTCTTACTACTATTACATTGTTACTGCTACTGCATTGCACATATCTGTATGTTGTTCATACATTGTTCATATCATATAGCCATATTTATTCTGCTCTTATAAAGTCACTGCTAATAGTACACTGCACATATTTATATCTAATTTATATTACTCTAAACCACCTTCTGTAAACCAACTAGAAGTAGAAGAAGAGGAGGAAGAAGAAGAGTTAGAAAGAAAAAGAAGAAAAAGAAGAAGAAGAAGGTAGATAGGAGGGAAAATCTTTTGTATCTTTCATAGATTAAACTGTCTTTTGGGTAACAAGGAGAACTCTCCTGACTTGAAATCAATGACCCACAGTTGAAGCGATATGTAGAGTTAGCTTAAGTCAGAAATGTGATCAATGAGTGTGCCACCAAGTCATCTCCACTGGGTGTGAGAGATACCCACCCTGCTTCTGTTTCATTTAGAAATTCAGTTAGGCTCACAGTCAAGGGCAATTTGCCTCTACAATAAAATCCTTGCAAATCACTCCAAGAACTGTAATTCTCCTGAGCCATTTCCTGCTGACAGCCTGTGCAAATGACTGTATATTAGTGAGATATCAGGTGTGTTTCGGTCGAAATGTTCGGCACATCTGCTTGCAATAACTCTGTGCATACTATTAGAGGCTGAATTTACACTGTAAAAAAAATTCCGTTGTTTTTACAAAAAAAAACTGGCAGCTGTGGTTGCCAGAATAATTTTGTAAAAAATACAGTACAAATGTAAACAACTTTACAGAACAACTTGTAATTTTTACTGGTATTCAATGTACAATAACCGATAATTAAATGTACATTTTTCTGGTATTCAATGTACAATGAACAATACATAAATGTTAATTTTACTGATATTCAATGTGCAATAAACAGTGAATTCATCTAAATCTTACCAGGATTCAATATACAATAAGCAATTTTAGGATGTTAAATTTACAAGTTGTTCTGTAATGTTGTTTACATTTGTACTGTATTTTTTACGGGATTATTCTGGTAACCACAGCTGCTAGTTTCTTCCTTAAAAACACATACAAATATATTTTACAGTCTTACAGTTTTTAAAGTCAAATAAACACCTAAATACTAAATAAACTATTTATTGCTCAGTGAAAAATGTAAACTGTTTTAGACATTACAATTAGCTTGACCACCTCTTAGATGAAAATGTAACCCTGTGTACACAGCTTAAGCATTTATAAATGGAAAAGCAATGTATACCTCAAGAACTGTACTGACAAAACACAAACAAACAAATAACTTGCCTCTCCAAGAATTTATTAACCTCAAACCTCATATTCTATCAAATACTGGCACTGAGGATTAACTAGGGCAATGCTACAGCTGCTGAAACAATCAAACAAGTGTACAAGTGACACCCTTGTGAAAAACAATCAATTAAACAAGTGTACAAGTGACACCCTCTTTGCTCTGAAGGTCCCCAGGCAATGCTACAGCTGCTGGGGGTAAAAAAAAAACTATGAAACAAGTGTACATATTGTGTACTCCTCAAAACAAAAAAAAAGTTATTTTCTAACGTACATAATCATCAATACGTACACACGTACACTAACGTACAGAAACAAATACGTACACACGTACACAAACAATCAATACATCCCCCCCCATCCCCTGCCTTTGAGGCTGAAAGTGTCTGTGTACTGAAATAAGTACTGAAATAGAACTAACATGGACCCTTGACTTAAAACTACAGTTCCAGGGTTACACAACATAAACAAAATCTTCTGCTGATGCTTACTGTGCATCACGCCACTCGTGATCTGAAAGATCTTGAATCAATGTGATGACTCGGGGGTTCACATGAAGACGGGATGTTTTTGACTTCTCTACTTTAGTGCCCTTCTCAGGGTTAATGGAGAAAAAGCACCTGTGGAAACAAGACAAACAACTATTAATTATTAATAGTTACACTATTGACTACTAATGGCCAGGGGGCTAATCATTTTGGATGTCTCATTTTTGCTCTTTTTTGTTCAAACTCATTGTATCAATAAAATACCCTAATCAAACTTAGTGAACATTTTCTATGTAGTGTATGTTTCCAATATAACAAACATGCGTTGTTAATGGCCATTTTCATGGAGAAATCAAGAGCTTTGTCTAATTTCATAAGGGGAGCTAATAATTCTGACCTTGACTGTAAAGTGAAAATGTTAGATAAACCTAATCAAAACCAAAAAGACACACCTCTGCAGAAACTCCAGTGTTGATGCCAGGCATGCTGGGTAATGTATGTTGAAGCAATAGTAGCTCCCAAACATCAGGCATATGGCAGAAACGAAGGAGGGGATGCTGTCCTGTACAATGTTTCGATCCACACTCAACATGAAGCGCTTTGCAGAATAACAGGATCGTCCTAAGAAAAAATTAACAAAAGGGGGACATAATTCAAACTTAATTAAAACAAGACACAAATCAATTTGAGCATTATGTTCAGAAATCAGTGTGTGCAAGGTGTGGGACAGACATATTGGGCCTTTCAAAATCCACTTCGAATAACTTTAAGAGGTTACTGTATCAAAAAACATTGTGCAAGATAAATCTGTGCCAAAACAGAAAAGCAAGAAAGGAAAGGAATAAAGGATAACAGAATGAGAGAGAATGAAAGAAAGATCAATATATTTTAACTTACCACAAACAACAATCGTCGGAGTCAAGGGAAGCTGGTCCATCTGTACTTCCCCTGCCAGGCATGTGTCCTCGACATAAAAGAACATGGCATCTTCCTTTTCATCAAAGTAGGACAGCAGAAGCAACATCATGTCTTTGAGGTCTTCAGAACACCCACTCTGCTCTCCCCTCATCACTTGATACTTTGTTACTGCCTGTAGGAACTTTCTGCTCTTGTGCATACAAACTGTGTTCATGTAGTTGAGGAGCCTTTTCCCCTTCAGCTCCAGATTACGCAAGAAAACTTCTTTCAGCCCAATTCCGGTTAGTTCCTGAAAGTGGACTGCCATACCCAGGTCATCAAACAAAAACGGCCACTCATCAAGGAGGTTCTTGATATTTTGCCCCTGGTTGACTTTTTTGCGCTGCGTGTAAAAGGTCAACTTCATCAGACGTTTGACCTCGTCTGGATTAACATCAGGTTGCTGAGACATCATCTTCAGTTTTTCTTCATGTTCTTGCTGGCTCTCTGGGGTCTCTCCAAGGGGGAGGAATTTTAAATTCCAGTTAGTGCATCCATAGGTGTCTTGGACTGCTGCTCTCTGCTCTACAGGGACTTCGTCTGTGCCATCAGAATCAGTGTGATGCTTCCTTTTTCTTATTTTTGGGGTTGTAGATCGCCTCACATTCTCGATCCTATTTTGAAGCTGTTTTACAAGAGAATGGTAGCCTGTCCCAATCACATCTCCCTCTATTACATCTTGCAAAGACTTAGGGTATTTTGCCACCATCTTTTTTGCAACTTCTGTGGCGCTCTTTTTATTAATGCAAGACCTATTTTGCATCATCTCAGAGACCACGATTCGGACCATTTCCCGCCTCATTCGTGGATTTGGTCGTTTCCCTCTTTCAAGTGACTGTAAAAGTTCTTCTGGGAACTTATCCCACGGTATCAAAAAAGTATCCACCCAGTCTATATTAGGGCTTTGGCAGTTGTTGGAAGAGGTTGATGATGAACTTCTGGGTGAAGTAGACTCCAAGGACACAGGAGGTCCTTCCGGAGCAACAGCAGATGAGCTGTCCGTTTTGTCCGTTTCAGGAGTAAGCCCTGCAAGCACACACATCAGCCAATTACAAAAAAAAAAAAAAACGTTAACGATAACACTTCTCTAGGAAGACAACACTCAATGAAGATGACACACATGAAATTGTAACTTTTTTTTTTTTTTACATTTTTAACCCATGAACTTAAGATTTTACCAAACAATGAAAAATATGTATTTTAACCTTTTTAACCTTCTATATTATATTCTTATTGTATATATTATCCTATATTTATCATTAAACTATTTACTATATTGTACCTGTGCAATTGTACCAGGGCTACAGAAAGTAGAATTTGTTTTTCTAGACAGTACAACAATGAGACATCTTATCGTCATCAGGGCCCAAATGTGAATGCTTCCACATTCCTGATTCATCTTTTGTGCTGGTGACTTTGGGCACTGGTTGCATCCTGTACTGCAAAACTTGACTTACATTTTAACTTCCAAGCAGCAAGTACTTTTCGGGCTTGAATGGGCCTTAACGCTGTCAGCAAATCGGCTTCCTCGATGAACTGAAAGTCATCAGATGTCTCAACCCCGAGGGATTGTAAATGCTCTTCTAGAATGGTTTTATTGATCTCTGAGAGGTCAGGCAGGACCTCAGTTATAGCACTGTGTAGAAATGTTTGCTCCATGTCAGGCCTTTCTAGAATAAGAAAGAATGATATCAGTTCTCATTTACACATTTCCATTTTTTAAAACACTTTCATATAAAAGGGAAACTGGTGTCACTGTTACATTTACCAAATAGCATTTTGTCTTTTGTTAAGAATATGTGCATTACTGTACAGTTACCCTAACTCTCCAGCACAGTGGTCAAGACCATGTTTATTTTGATAACACACTGTGTTTCAGAGGAATGACTTGGTGTCCATCAACAATGTATGATGGTAATGGATAAAAATCCACCAAGTCATTGAGGTTAAGACATTGCAACCTTGTACTCTGTTTTGTCACTGAGTACAGATGGTATTCAGAATGATAGTCAGCTTTATGTATTTCTACCACAAAATACACAGCTGCATCATTTTGAACTAAAATAATGAGAAGTTCTCCAAATTCGAAGGACTCATCATTTTTTGACACAAGGAAATGTCCCTTTTTATATGAAGTACCTTTGTACTGTATGTCTGTAGAAACACTAGTATTGTGTTCTGAAAAGCCAAACTCTCTCACTGCATGTTTAATTGCATCACTGTAAAGGCTGGGATAAAAAGTACAACTGTCTTTGACTTGCAGAAGCTGACTGCAGCCTGGCCCAGCTGAAAGATATGCCTGAAACATTTGATGTCTCTCAGATAACGTTAGGCATATGTTTTTAAAGTTTTTTAAATGCCTTGCACATCTCTTGAAGTAACTGTGCTTACTTTCAAAACGCATCGTCCATACTCTGATCAAGGGGCCGAATTTCAAAATTAGTGCCGGATAATGACGCATGAAATGGTGTTTGGGTTTCAGTGTAGTCTCAGGAAATAAACACTTTCTTGATTCCAAATATTCTTGGATTAAAATATCAAGATAGGCTACTTGGGACAATGAAATCTTTTGTGCACAAATCATGTCAACAACATCTTTAAGCTGCAGAGTTAACTGCCACACATCATCTTCTGGATTTTGGACTTTGTCACCAATTAACACAGGCAGCAACCTTAATAAATTCCAGTTCTGGATAGCTTGACCAGAAAGCTTGGACCCCTCAGAGTTGACAGCAGATGGCTTTGTGAGAGCATCCGATCCCTTGTACTTCAACTGCTTGATGCGTCGGTTCAACAGTGAATATGTAAACCATTTTTTTCCTTTGATGAAGTACTTCAAGTACAGTGCAACATCATAGGATAAGACACCTTCAAATATGTCATGGCCTAAACAAGGTGGGAGACCAGGCTGGCAAACATGAAATGACTCAAGAGCATTGAAAACAGAGTTTACCTTTATGCCTCTACTGCTTTGTCCGTCTTCAGCTTGTAGCAGTGCAGAATTGTACCTTTCAGGAGTGCGCTGTGGACCACAAACATTTGGATCATTCTCAAACCCGGTTCTTGAGATTTCACAGTATCTGCAAAAGTACTCAGAACGGCTAAAATTTTCAGTGAACCCACCAATACTATGTGACCCCAAATTATCTCCTGCAATACAATATAGACCCCCTTTGACTGTTTCACCACCAACAGTTATTCCATTTTTCTCAAGATGTTTTAAATCCTCTAGCATCTCTGAGAAGACTTTAGCAATTCCAAACTGTTTCAGGTCATTCTCTACACACAATAACACAAGGGACATGTGATCGGTATTGGACCGCACATGTGCAGGCAAATTTGCCACAGAAAGATAGACGGCAAGAACTTTGTGTTTTTTCCTAGCTGAGCCAAGGGGATTTACAACTTCGAAGGCATCCTGATAGAGAATAAGCTTGAGGCATCCTGGATTTTCAATGAAAAACTGGTTGGACTTAAAGTTTTGACCATCACGTATGTCACAAAAGTCTTCTGACTGTGTATCACAAGACTGTTGTAACACTGAATTCTTCCATAGATCTGATTCTAGTAAGCTGTGTAAAGTTTGTGTTACAGGTACGTAGTAAGCAAACCTCTCTGTCATATTTTCATCATTTCCTAATTTGACTTTTTTAGGCTCTATGTATTTAAACATTTTATGGAAAGTCTGAGCCCTCGAGTACGTTGTTCGCAGCGGCCCCTGATGACAGGCAGAAAACAGGTCTGAATCCTTCACACAATCAGAGATTTTAGCAATAGCATCATCAGTTAGGCACATGTCATTTTTCAAAAGTGCCTGCAGTTTACTTAAAGTGTAATCCTGTCCCAAATCATGCACATTTTGAATCTCTTCAACGATTGTCTGTATAGTTGAAGCTGGAAGAAGGAGCTGCCCTTGCAATTTTAGGTAGAATAAACAGACATTCCTAAGAAAAGTGTCTTTGAAATCCTGTGGCAAATCACTGCTTTCATTTGTTGTAGCATCATTTGAGCTCTGGGGAACATCTTCACATGCACTGACAGAGGGCTGGGAAACATTTTCCCGGTACTTCTCACTTATACTATCCACTGAACACATTCTGTGTTTTCGTGACATATGAGCAGTAAATGACGATTTAACAGTGAATGTATTTTCACAACCTGTTACTGGGCATGACACAGGTCGCCCCTCCGCTATATGCTCTTTTAGGTGGGAGATAAGCTCTTTGACTGTGTGAAATTGACACTCACACAGCGAAATAGCACACCTAAAATCTCTAAAAATGGCCCCAGCAGTAACAGAGGGAGTAGGTATGTTGTGAACTCGATAGAAATGACTTTTAAAAGCAGCATAGGCACTAAAAGTCCGCTTGCAGTCTGTGCTAACACATTTGAAAAACGCATGGGGCTCATTCCTGTGGATTTTACAATGCAGCACATAACCCCTCAAGGTTTGTAATGTTTTGCTGCAGAAATGGCAAGTTAACATTTTTCCTAACCTTCCAAAACCACCACTTCACAACAGCATGAAACGAGCGTGAATTCAATATAAAGTAGCTGCTGCTAGGCTAGGACCTAGAAGCTACATGTAAAACCACCACTTCAGCTTATGTTAGCTGGCTAGTTCTACACGTCAAATTTCAGCTCCCACATGGCAACAACTAAATGGAAAAAAGCGAAATGCAAGAGTTCAGTAAACCCTACCTTACGTTATTACTACGACTGACAATTTCTCTCACAGACATTAAGCTATTTATTTTTTCTTATCGCCCACGTCATGCATTAAAAGTTTAAGAATCAGATTCAGTTTACCTGAACAACAGGCTTTCACAGACTGGGCGCGCGCAGTCAGCTCAGCAGCAGCCTTCAGCCGTTAGGTCAGTGGTCGTCATGGTAACAGCGATATCAGAAACAAACAAACTAGTTCTGCTCGTTCTGCTCAGCAGTGAGTGGACGAGGAATGAGCACAGCTAGTTCGAATTTAAAACACAGCCGTTTGTTTTTGCGGGAATGTCAAATTTAAAATGAAAGGCATCAAAAGCATTTAAAATTAAATCACAATGACACAATCCTGTATTTAAAAACAAAAACAGACCAATGTAATGGTAGTTAGCTGGTACTAGCTGAGCAGCAGTGTAGCCTACATGGGTAAACACTTCTCAACACCCAAGTAGCTGCTGGCCAGTGCTCAAACTCAAGGAGCCTGGGCCGTTCTCGGTTGACAATCCATGGAATAGTGTGTCATTTTGAAACCAAGTTGAGCCACCAGCTATGGTGACATGACAGGCTACACCCTGAATTTGTAATAAAATGTAATATGGTTGGCATAGCCTAAACAAACTGTAGCCTAGCGAGCCTACTGACAAAAAATGTTATTCTAACACTGCTATGATGTTATTTTAACTATATCACATCTTCTTTTGTATTACAGTTTATCTGTGTTTAAACTACAGTAATTTGTAAATTCTCCAAAAAAATATGATATTTTCAACATATTCTTACTGTCAAATCAACAGTTGCATTTGAGTCGGAGATTAACAACATATTAATGTAAATTACACACTATTTCATTGTTTTTGTATTTACAGTTTTTTTATGTCATGATTTTACATAAATTCACAGTTAATTCTACGGACATTTTTTACAGTGTAGAAGCAACATAAAACGGACGGCTGTGACCAGGTCCCAGTGACCTCGTAGAGAACAGGTTGTTTCCAGGCAGGGATGGATTACTGCACGGGCCTACCGGGCCCAGGCCCAGGGGCCCAAGGGGTCAGGGGGCCCTGAAGCCCAAGCTTTTGTATAGAATCATTGCCTGAATATCAACAAATCCGGATGTAGGCTATGAATCTGATTGAATTTAGTATTGGCCATCCCCAAAATGCACCAGAATATAGGAAATCACATCAAACAAATTAAAAAATTTCTGGGGGAGGACCCCCCCCCCCCCCCTCACACACATGTGACAATTAGTTGGGGGCCCCTTAATACATCTGGGCCCAGGAGCCCGAAAGTTCATAATCCGTCCATGATCCCAGGCCGAAGTTGGATGGGTGCAGGGTCCAGTATGAGAGTACCACAAGAGGAAAAGACATCCGCACACCAAATAGCTCCCATTCATAATCTTGTATTATTATATTATTGTTATTTATAATAATAATATTGTATTAATTAAAGAAAAGATTATGAATGGGAGCTATTTGTTTTAGCTATCTTGAAAAGACAAATGAAGACCTGAATAAAATAATTGGTAAAATAAAAGGTTATGATTTATAATTGCTTTGATTTATAATTCTTGTTCAACTCCCTCAGCAAAAGTATGTTTGTCCTTGATTGTGTTGATTTGGCATTCTGTGTTCTCAGTTTGGTGTGTTGATTTGGCATTCTATATTCTCAGTGTGGTGTGTTGATTTGGCATTCTATGTTCTCAGTTTGGTGTGCTTGTAACTTTTTCAGTGTGGTGAATGATGGAGTCTGTATTTACCTGCAATACTCAGGTATGTCATTCATGGTTAATCGGGCTTCTTGTTATATCTGTCCTACAATATAAATTGATGTATACTAGCAACCAATGTGTCCTTACCATATTTAGCATAGGTGTAATCAGTAAATAATGTGTTATACTTACAGTATGTGTTATTCACATCAATGATATTCATGTCATATCTCTATTAACTGTGGGCTCCAATGTGTCCCTGTCTGAACTCCACTTGCTTTTCCATATTCTGTGTTATATTCTCGCTCTCTGTTCTCTGCTTGCTGTCTTTCCTATGGGGCAAATAACCTGCAATAGAAACAAAGTCAAGCGTTTAAATCGCATGAGTGGATTTTTGAAATTATTACTTTGAGGATCACAGCACCCGGGAGACAAAACGACAGCCAATAAACAAAGACAAAAAGGTACTGGACCTAAGTTGGGCACTGATGCCAAAAGTGGCCCTTCGGGCCTCAAATCTAAAGCAGTCTCAGCCCTGATTCTACTGAATCCTGATTTTATGGACAGCCAGAGAGAAGAAATTGTCAGGTAAATACTATAAGTATAAGTATATATACTCTTTTGATCCCGTGAGGGAAATTTGGTCTCTGCATTTATCCCAATCCGTGAATTAGTGAAACACACCAGTGAACACACAGTGAGGTGAAGCACACACTAATCCCGGCGCAGTGAGCTGCCTGCAACAAGGGCACTTCAAATGTCAGGGTGTTAGCTTATTTATCCCAGTGCTTTACCATGACAGTCCAGAGGAGATGTGTGTGTGTGTGCTGTTTCTGACATCTTGTGTCATGTGTGTAGTAGACTACCATAGTTTTTGGTTTTTGGCTTTGTGTGAAGGGTCATAATGTGTGTGCAAGATTAACATAACGATATATCCCATGGCAAAGTCACTGCTCAATTCTCTCTCTCTCTCACTTTCCAAGCATCTATCTGTTGGAGGCTATCGCCATCTAGTGGCTTTGAGAAAGCATTTCAGGCAGATCCCCCCATAACCACGAGCAGTTCAATAAAGGAATAACTGTGCCATCTACAGGTGGAAAGATGAGTCAAGTTAGTGACAGTTTGTGTCACAGGGTGGAATTATCCTTCAGGGTATGAACAATATAAGAAACTCTGTCTGATGTTCTGTGTGGTCTGTTTATTCTAAGGCCAACAGGTGGCACAATCTGTTTTAAGCAGAAAGGATTGTAGAGGGAGCATTTAGATGTTAGATAAATTGGTTACATTTTTAGATTAACAGAGATGAGGTATGAGGGCCCTTGAGCAGAACTTGGCTTAGGGACCGTTCGTTATTTATAAACGGGGCCACCGGAGGAAAATAGGGGAGGGTCATGTATTTTTATTCTTTGTTGAGGGGAGGGTTACCTAACTTTTTTTTTATCTGGGGGGGGGGGGGGGTCACCCATCTTTTGTATTAGGCTAATAAAAACAGCAAAAAATCAAAGTGGCTTGTTTTCTGTCGCCATATAACGTTCTCTTTCGTTCCATAGCTCTGTCAACATTGAACAATGAAAATAAGGGAGATTTCCCGGGTTTCTGACGCAAAATACGGAAAATGTCAACATCCGTCCCCATTAACGTTGGAAGGGTTGGAACAACAAAGTAGCCTACTTTATTCACGCCTAACAGCCTATATCCATTTGGTCAACTTTATCCAGCCATAAAAAAAACTAAATTTAACTTTGGTTTACTTGTAGTTTACTGTGTAGCCTATCCTAACTTCAAACAGTGTGCATGCTTATAAAGCATACTTGTGCTTCATTCATCCACACATCCAGCTCCTAACGTTTTGACAAGCATTTCTACCAATTGACCTTGTTTCTGCCCATCTCTAGCTTTGCTGTCTCCATCCTTTCTGTTTTTGTTGTTTGCAAAAAAATATATAGTAGGCCCTATTTATTAGTAACCAGCAACAAGTGCAATTTGTTCATCGCTGTCATTCTCTCTCCTGCCAACAAAAATGTGTTACGTTCCAAGTAGCAGTACGTAATTCTGCTTCATAAAGTTGAACAGATTGGTCATATAAATAGCCAGTTTATGGTCTACAGTGTAGAGTTGGTTAGTTATGGAAGGCCAACTTGGAGTGAATATACAGGGGGAATTCTTTGGCTCTTAGACTGGCAGGTGCGCACGTAGGCATAGCCTACGGCCGAACACTGCAAGCGCCAATGAATCGTGCTCTCACGACAACCACGTCGTTAACTTAAATAGGCCTACTGTAGGTTAACATCACTCTGAGTTCGCATTCAAGCAAGCAAAACGATGATTTGAATACATCTGTTTCTCTGGAAGGGCAAGGGTAACAACAGGACAACACAGAGACAGGCCAGAATGCAGGACTAATGTTATGAGAGTATTACAGTAATATGGGATATTCTACGGGAAAATATTAAAACGGCAAGACAGCGGGGAAAAGTTAAAATGATAGGCCTAAACCCGGAAAAGGTTGGCATGTTAGGTATTTTTCGGTCCCTGTGATTATTTGTGAAATTGTGCAAACGGCCTTTTCAAGTCATTTGAGAAGGAAGGAGTGTAGCAAGCTCCCAAATTGACGCTCGTCTGAGAAACTGAGTTTTGGATAATGTTCAGCTTCGGCAGCTTTACAATGACTGAGGAAGCCTAGAGACGAGTCCATAGCAACAAGTTCATGTGTTGAATTTGTTATTACCCAGTGTGCTTTGTTGAATGGTCTCAATGTTTTATTGTTTTATTTCATGTGAATACTTACTAGAGGAGTAACTTATTTCAAGTAGGCTAATGCAGTTGCAGGAAGTGTGCATTTAGTTTCCATGCTTATTGTGTTTCCACAACAATGTTAGTGAGTAAATCTACTGAAATGGCCACCATCTTGGTGAAGTGTGATATGTAAGATCAGAAAGCAGAGGGTGAATTTTGAACGATAGCTTAATTGGCGTGTTTTCATAGCGCTCTTTAAGGTGGGTGGAAGATATCGACAATTGGCCGGGTAGGATCATGTCTTTGAGAGACCTCTGCCCAAAGACTGTTGGTGGGTCATTGAAAATTTTCCTGCAGGCAGGGGAGGGTCATGCAACTTTTGATTGAAGCACTCAAAATCCCTCCGGTGACCCCGTTTATAAATAACGAACGGTCCCTTAGGGCCCCAGGATGCCCAGACCAGCATCATTCACATTTACAGTACCCTCCAGAATTATTGGCACCTTAATTAATGTCATGCAAAATCTTGCATGAAAGCAATCTGGCAGGCTTTGCAGGAGCTTTATCTTTTGTACTTATCAATCCTGCGGAATGAAGATCTACCAGCAGATAAGCAGATACTGTAAGCAGGTGGTGGAAAACTGCAGGTGCAAACGTGCAAAAAGATCAGATGTGTCATGTGTGCAGAGGCGTATCAAGGTTTTTAAAAGTGTGGGGGTTGTGGGATTGGGAAGTGAAACAATCCGGCCAAATTATAAATAACTCCCTACAGGGACGTTCTTAGTATTTTCTGAGAGTGGTGCGGACTATATTGGCGGGTGTCTGGGAGTTTCTCCCACGGAATTTTTTTGAAATTCTGATTGCTAAATACACCATTTTAATGCAGTTTGGGAGGGACAGAACAAGCAGCGTCCCTTATTTGTGTGGCTCATGTGACACGTAGGCCTACATTATCTACCTGCTATCACTTCACTATTTGACACTACCCTGCAGACACATTTCATGTTATAAATGAAGAAATCAATTCAGAAATCATGTTTTGTGCATATGGGTTAGCAAGCTACAATAAATTGCCTAACAGACAACAGCCTAATTTCGAGGTATCACTGGACTATTAATATGCCTGACTATAATACCTATTAAATAAATGTAAAGGACACAGAATAATGACAGAACTGTAAGCTCAAATTCAAAAATGTTTGAAGTCTACCCAAACATAAGGGAATATAAATACATTGTGTTGCATATAGCCAGCTTAATTAATGTCAATTTAAAGATTATGATTAGCAGTTATGCTGTTTCCAATGATGGTTACAGGAAGCCAAGTTATTGTTTTTTATTGTTGCTTCTAGCCCATGTTACCTTTCACTTGCTGCAGGAACGCACACATTGCATGAGCACTCATAAGCGTTCTATTTGAGATTTACATGCTGGAAATCTTAGTTCTCAGATGTAGAACTCAAATGTGTCTTGACGCCGCCGTTTGTAAGATCAAATAAGACGTTCTAAATGGAACGCGATGTAATGAAGCTGTTTTTCCAAGTGTCTTGGAGACGTATGTGTGCTGACTGGCCTATGTCTATATAGTTGATGACACCAAATTAATAAGAAGGCTATTTCTGATTGGGGAAACTTTTAGCCTAGTTTATTTTTCTTTCAGTCCGCGGTTCCATACCATTCAAACTTGCTGCAAATGATAAGACGTGTGAAGCACCGGGCATAACTTAAAGGAATTATCCGGAGTAAAATGCACTTTAGATCAATTTACGGATGATTGGGAGTACATACGTTGAGTTGACATCAAAATCATGTCATTCAGATGTGTTTTGAAAAAAGTTCGATTTTACCGTTTTTAGTCAAAACTCGTTAGCCTGGAAGTGACCAGGGCATGTCATTTCGCCGCTACAAAAGGCTATTTTTATACCTCTTCTACAGTTCCAAACAACATTCCACTTATGTGATAGTGAGTAGAGGGTCCTTAAAGCCAAACCGAAGTATCCTGAGGTCTTTATGTGGTCGGATAGAGAGTCCAGAATGAATTTCATCAAGCCAGTACCTTTCCGGAAATGTTGCTGCTGCAGCTGGCATCTTTAGGGGAAAGTCCATAGGAGTCGATTGCCGACTGTGGAGTAACACGGTCTGGAAATTCAGTCCAGTATTTCTTTTGAAATTGAAATGAAGTTGTATGCAACAGCAAACCCTAGCTTACTAACAGGTTGGAATTTTGAAATGTCACGTGACGTGATGTCGTGCAACGACGTGATGCAATCGACTCCTACGGACTTTCCCCTAAAGATGCCAGCTGCCAGCGATTTTGGGAACTCTATGATGAATAGAACTGAAATATATGATGACTCATGAAAACACACAATCTAGACATTTTATCTGGACATTTTATCATAACTCTGCTTCTGATGGTTGCCGCTTTGGGTCGAATTAGTGACACATGCACGTCAGGTCAAAACCAGGCCATTTTCATAGGTTTATCACTAGGTGGCTGTCTCGCCCACAGACATAATATACATGTCTATATGGTCTCGCCAGGTCTTGCTAGGTCACTTACCGGAAACTTTACAGGCAACACTTCATATTTCAAGAAAGACACTATATCTCCATTTCTAGAAAAAAAAAAACAGGGATTTTGATGAAAACTAGTCATTGTTTAGCTTGTAGGCATGTAGCAATAAATGGTTACCCACTTAACAGAGCTTAAAGCAGTGTTTCTCAAAGTGTGGTCCGGGGACCACTGGTGGTCCGTAAGCTATCTCAAGTGGTCCGCGAGCATACGTGGTAAAATATAATATAGATGTAAATCCAAACAGTTCTGCAACAACACTGCCTATGTAAGCTACACCAATTTAAATCGTATGAATTCTCTGACACAAAAAGCAAGGTGCAAAGACAATAGGCAAGGTGGTTAAGTGAGTAGGCCTATATTGTGTAATATACTGTTGAAGTAGATCAACTTTTTTTTTTTAGCTAGGTGGTCCATGAGGGTTTTTTTATTGGTTAAGTGGTCCTTGGTCTGAAAAAGTTTGAGAAACACTGGCTTAAAGAGTCACCTTTCAAACGAATCATATCCATAGCTAAAACATAGAATACGCTGTAGCTCTACAAAAATCGTCAACAATGATCTAGATTGCTGGCACTCTGGGCCAAAACAGTGCAGCATTCAAGTGTTAAAGGGACATTCCACCAGTGGAGACATGAATATGTATTGAAAGTGGGTCATATATGTTGTAGAATAGTATCATAAATTTCTAATTTGGTGCCTTCTTGACCGAGAAAAGGCAGAAAATGACTTTTTATTGCTTGTGGATTGCAGACTACAATCCCCATAGTGCATTGCAATGCTCAGCTCCGCAGGCCACTCCCACTGTCGAACTCAATTGTTCAACTCCGCCCATAATCTGTCAACCAAGGCTCAAGCATTGAGCTCCACTCTACGCTACCTGGAAATCATTTTACACAATTTCTAGTGAAGAGTTAGCTCATTAGTGAAATACTCCTCGTTTGTGTTTCGAAATGGACTTGCATGGTACCGGGATGTTCAGCCAGCAAAACTTAATAATACAATGTATACTTGTAATACTTCATAATTTATAGAAATTATAGGTATGACCACCATTCTGTTATCTTTGTCATCTTAGGCAACAGTAGCTAGGTAGTTCCAGTTTTGAAATGTTGGTCGTTCAATCGAATTCCAACTCGAATACACTTGGAACAACACTACTAAGAAAGAACTACAAATACGTACATTTTAAGCATTTCATTAAATAACTATATACAAACAATACAACTGTTGAATGACTATACACAAACAATGAAACTATAGCTCCTCCTGAGCATCCTCCGCTTCTTGGTGCCCGCTGTACTGGCCGTCTGGAGCTGGGTATTTCTGGCGGATAGCCAGCACGACACAAGCAGGTAACACGACACGACGACCTCTGCCCAATCTCTCTCCTTGTAGGACCCACTCAAGAAAGTGCCGGTAGGCTGTTAGGCGACAAAACATTGAGCACAAAGTGAGTGATGGTCTTTTAGCCTAGCGTGCCACAGTAGCTAGCATAACTGCAAGCTATTTGTGCAATGAACATGCCACGTTTGCGTGTTAGCAAGATTACTCCTTGACATAGTAACAAAGAAAATAAACTTACTTTACAGAAAGACATCCAGTTGACCTTAGGTATTCTAAAGTAGGTCTCCAGGACGCCACTATCCATATGGGGTGCGAAACTCGGGTGATCAACAACACACACGTCCGTGTCATCCTCCGATTCCGTGATTTCATCCAGAAGAAATTGGCACCGCTGGAACTCTCGGCAGCAGACAGACTCTTGTTCTGTGTCCATTGGCGCACAGTGAGAGCACCGGCGACACCAATCCACCCCTCGTTGGGCTCCTCGTGCACGGCAGGCAGGTCGTCTGCCTCGGCTGTTGTGGCAGCAGCTTCAGCCGCCTCCTGTTCCTCCATAGCCCTCAGCTGCTCGTCGCTATATTGTGGCTCATAAAGATAGCCACGAACATCCGTTTCTACCATAACTTCTTCAAAATCCCAATCCTCCATATTGCATCCGTCTGCGTATTCGGTAGGGCCTACCTTCGGCCATGTTTTGTGCAGGTCTCCGCCAGTGAAGTCAAATGCACTGGCACTGATCTGTGATAGGTCTGTTAGCGCATTAGGTCCAACCCCCTATGGGTGGGGTTGAAAGGGTGGGGACTAGCGCTTGTAGTCTCGACAGAAATCCCCCCCTCATACACTTCCTCCGACAATGACGCAAAATGACGATTTTTGCGTCATTGTGGGAGGAAGTGTAAAGAGGTGAATACGGATTTCTCCCGTCTCAGGGGGAAATGAGAGAGTGTTGCATGACCATTCAAAAGTATGACTGGGTTTCTAACAATGCAAAGCCTGTTCCTTTAATAAAATATGGATTTTTTTACTTTTTACTTTATCAGGGTGGCAATAAATGCTGGGGTTCGTATAACACGCACACACACACACACACACACACACACACTCACACATAAACACATATACAGATCAGCTACACACTTCCATAGTAAACATGCCCCCCTGCCCTCCACACACACGTGTCTTGGAACACATAGCTGTGTGCAGCTGTTACTGGACACATGTGCATCCTCATGCAACAGCTGCCACTGGTGCTCGCTCGCAGTGTTCTTCACACAAAAGTCCTGTGTGCCCAGTGTAGACACAGAGAGTACCAAGAACACTGCCACATAGTATCTTACCAAACTGCCATCCAAGTCCAACTTTGCCATTTGCAGTAATGGGGGAGAAGGTTCTAGTAAGTGTTCTAGAGAATTTTTCTTTTCTTGCTTCATTTTCCATCACTAGGCTACAGTGATATAGTTTAACTGAGTAATGTTTTTTTTTGCAATCATTCTTTAGGAGAGCTTGAAACAAGATTGGACGTTCATGGCAATTCAGCAGCAACATCAAGAGTTGGCGAAAGTAATCGAGGAGTGTCAAGCCCAGGTAGGAAGAAGAAAGTGGACCAAAGTCGTGTACCTTCTGTGTAGAACCTTTGGAAAAGATGTAATTTTTGCTATTTAAAATTTCAGACGGATATGATAATGAATAATGTGTCAAAACCAGGGGCTCTACTATTAGCACTACTCTTGTCTTCTTCACTGCATAGTTACACATGCACTAAGAAAGAGAAAGTGATTTGACAAATAATAATAAAAAAAAATAAAATGTGATTTAGAATTTTGCTTTCCTATATCTATATATATATATATATATATATATATATATATATATAGATATAGGAAAGCAAAATTCTAAATCACATTTTATTTTTTTTTATTATTATTTGTCAAATCACTTTCTCTTTATAAATAACAACCGGAAATCACCAGGTTGAAATGTATATATATATCTATATATATATATATATAGATATATATATATAGATATATATATACATTTCAACCTGGTGATTTCCGGTTGTTATTTTGGTTTTTGTTCTCTGCCAGCTATTTTGTTGGCCTACATTTGCCAAAATTCAGTGATTTTCCACCTGGTTCAAACTGGCAGAGATGGTGCATGTACAACTATCAATTTCCTATTACGCTGTCCGGGAAAACCTGGCCCATGTATTTCATGTGTTTACACATGCAAGACTACTTAACAACATCATTGTATTCATTTAATTTCTTAATTTAATAGTAAAAGTAAAAAAGATAAATGAATGGTTTACTAGTAGTCTACTGTAGCTGATATACTGTTTTTATCTGTTAAAATGTAGCAAGAAGAGATCAGGGTTTAACTTGATTTATTTACATAGCATTCATTAGCATTTATTTACATTTGTTATTTACATTTATTCAATTAGCAGATGTTTTTATCCAAAGAGACTTACATATATCAATATTATTACAAGGGCCATTGTTCCCAGATCAGCTTGGGGTTAAGTGCCTTGCTCAAGGTCACAATGGTGGAAGCCAACGTGAGTGACAAGGAAAACACTGAGCCATGAGTCATCTACTACAAAAATAAACAGCATGCAGAAGTTAGTTTCCCTTGGACAGGGTCCAATAACTGCAGCCTCCCAATTAATTGGATCAGGAAAAAACATTGGATTCATGTTTACATTCCTAGGCTACATTCCTGATTAAGGGCCAGGTCTCAGCAGACCTTTTGGGCTCCTGACATAACAAAGGGAAAAATTTGAAATTTGTCACGTGAAGGGCTTCAAGGAAACCAGTGCTTCCCCTACAATGTATTCATCAGCGGCGCAGCGCCGCTCCTGGAATTCAAGCGCCACTGCAAAAAAAGTTGGCTAATTAAAAAAAAAAAAACATGCAAGTGAACTTCAGGAACAGCTGCCGTTCATTCAGGTTTGATGTCAACAAATAATAGTAGGCTAACGTTGAAGGCGCAGTCAGGGATTCCACAGGAGATCATGTTTGTTTGTGTTTATGTTTAAGTTTAAATTAAACACGCCAGCGAGATAGCTGGCCCCTACCTTCAGTAGCCTATTTCCTGATAATTTCCACGCAGTGTTTCGTTTTTGTTTGTGATACAGGCAATGCTTTCAAGCCCTGTGTTGCTAACATACCTAGGCTGTGAAACTAAGGTCTAGCTAGCCTATTGGTGGGTTTAATTGAATTTGAGTAATAGGATACGCAACCATTTACATCTGGAGATAGTTTGTAATTCCTGTAGAGCTCACCAAAATTATAGAAATGATACAAGACACTTATCTCCTATAATCCAAGATATATTTTCTTTGAGTTGTTGAGCATTTATTTTACCAAATGACATGGAAAACATAATTCATTTCATCCACATATTCTTATGCACCATGCACAACAACCCTACTAAGTTAGCTTAAAACCGTGAGAATCAAGCAAGCCTCACTGGCCATCACGGCATTAAAGTGAATTCGACTTGCACAGCACCAATACAGTGTAATGACATGAAAGAGAAGTCTTATAGTTTATACAGTGCTGTGCAAAAGTTAAGACACCCATGCTGAAATTGACTAATGGGAGGAATAAAAAACATCTTTTGTCTTTTGTCTTAATGCCTTAATTAAAAAAAAATAGGACATCAATTATTTTTTAATGTATCATGTATCGTAAATAAATAAATGTTATTATATAAATAAATGTCTTAACTGATGCACAGCGCTGTATATTCTAAGTAGTAATAGTTTGTACAGTGGCCTACAGTGTACAGTTGTACAGTGGCTAATTACTAATAATGTAAAGGAAAAAGGTGAAAGAAAAACATGAATAATCCTGTTCAAGTACTGCAATAATCATGCTTTGTAAATGCTTGTGTTGATGGTCATGATGTCATAATTTGTAACTCAATCTGTCCATTTCTTTCACAAAATCCACCAGAAGTCACCATTTAAGGAGTCATTTTTCAATTTTTTCTTTTTTTTGTGGGGGGGGGGGGGGGGGGGGGGAGGCTTCCTACGATCAACAGCACCGCTGCTGGAAAATTTTCTAGGGGAAACACTGGAAACTCAAGTAGTGAATCAGCATTTCCTCCCCCGAGTTCATTTACAGTAATAAATGTGGAAATATATGGGTATTTGCATGAGCAAGGTGGGGAGTGGAAACTGGAAATGTACTGTAACATTTGATTATGTAATCTGGACGAGATGCCAGACATTGCACAAGCCATTTGTACCCAGCGGGGCTACAACAGCAAAGGGAGTCAGGAGCAGTGTGGAAAACTCTCTGCTGGACTGACAATGAGCCTACGTCTCTCTATGGACTCACACACTTACTTGCGCTCATGTACCATTTCCTCTTGCAGACATTCCAACCTGCAAAAAGCCATTTCAGGGACCTTACTTTAGCCTACTGAGAAATATAGATGGATAGCCTATGTTTGTTGTTTGTTGATGGATAGCCTGTTTTGTCTCTAGTCAGTACACCAAATAAGGCCAATAGAATTGTGATAATAATATACATAGATTTTGATAGATTTTAGAAAAATACCTCTAATTTCAAGGTGAGTAGGCCTACTCATGCATATGTGCTACAATGCAGGCCCGTTAAGCAGGGTTGGGTCAGATTACTTTGAAATGTAATCCATTACTGACTACAAATTACATGGCAATTTTTGTAATCAGTAACGTAATCAGGATTACCAAAAACATGTAACGTAATCTGATTACTTTAGGATTACTTTTAGATTACTTCAATAAATATGTCCCTCAAGTAAAAGACACCACCACTGAATTGATGAAAGAATTCTCATTCTATTTTTCTGTTTATCATTTCATTACATCTAAGAAATCTCTTTGCTCTGAGTAAAGCATTCCTGTGTGAATTAACTGATCTTTTCCTCCAAAAATCTTAATGTAGGCCCTTGTTTTAGTGTTACCATTTACTTTGAGGTCACCAGGTCCCATTGTCTGAAAAACACCCAAAACTAATACATTTCTATAGCCCTTTCAATTGTGGGGGTGAGAAAATTATTCCTTTGGGATGTTTTTCAACCAGGGGGACCGAAGTAAACGGTGACACTAAAACAAGAGGCTACATTAAGATTAGAAAAAAAAGATCAGGCAGTGTGCCGAGAGACCTGCCCCAATAGTAAATAAGTTAGTAAGTAAGTATAGATACTCTTTTAATCCTGTGAGGGAAATTTGGTCTTCCAATCCGCGAATTAGTGAAGCACACAATGAGCACACAGTGAGGTGAAGCACACACCAACCCGGAGCAGTGAGCTGTCTGCTACAACAGCGCTCGGGGATCAATGAGGGGTTAGGTGCCTTACTCAAGGGCACTTCAGCCATGGATGTGGGCATGGGAGAGTAGTGCTCAACTACTTCCCCGCCCACATTTTTTCTACTGGTCGGGGATCGAACCAGCAAGCCTGAAGCTTGTCGAATTAAAAGATAACTAGGCCATCATTAAAAAGTTGCATTGCTTGCATGATAAAATGTAATCAGGTAATCCCCAACAATGTAACTGTAATCTGATTACACAATTTTTTATTGTAATCTGGGTTGATTATAGTTACTTGATTTTTGTAATCTGATTACGTAATCCAGATTACATGTAATCCGTTACTACCCAACCCTGCCGTTAAGTGTATGACAACAGTGGTATATTTAAACTAGATAATAGCAATTTATTTTGTCAGTCATCACGGTCATTTTAATGAGTAAGAATGAAAGAATGTCTCCCACAACTGACTACAGGCAGACTGTAGCCGGTCTGTCCGGGAAATGCTGCCGTCTGTTGTAGCTCCTCCCGGCTAGCCTCTGACGTTCATGTTGATGTAGAAAGTAAACTCAGAAATAAAAAAGGGCCGCACTTTGCATCTTTCTGAGTTAACATTTAAGTTTGGCCAAGCACTCTAAAAAATAACATAAGAGACTGAGTGAAGCCTGCTCCTACCACATACTTTATCTGATGTAGAAAGTAAGCCAAAGTCAGGCGCAGTTCATCTCGAACGAGCCTATTCATCTGACGGTCCGTTCATGCCACCTGGGAATGACAAGGATCGCCCCTGTGATTACTTTAGGCTCGTTCGAGATTAACTGCTTCTGACTCTCCTAGCTTTCATGGGCATCGGAAAAACCTTTTTCCCAGTGGAAACGTCATCATTACGCATCATTCACGTCACGTCATGTGTGAGTCAGAGGTCGGAAACTGGGGCTAGATTTTGCTAACATCATTCAAGATGGCAAAGCACGTGAACACTTTGTTTGTGGGAAAACAAAGTAATCACGGGGGCGGTCCTTGTCATTCCCAGGTGCCATGAAGACGCTTGTGAAAGAAAGATATGCAGCTTTCAAGTGACAAAAACGGCAAATTCCTAAGTTCACATTAAAACTGTTGGACATGAAAGGCCACATGGCCAACTTGATCACAAAAGTGATGACGAGCCCCTAACTGGGTAACTCTGTTAGCAAAGTCTAGCCCCAGTTTCCGACCTCTGACTCACACATGACATGATGCGGAATGATGACGTTTTCACTGGGAAAAAGGTTTTTCCGATGCCCATGAACGCTAGGTAAGACAACTGCAAGATCTGGCTGCAGGCGAAGACTCCCGCAATATTTTAAGGTCATGTGACATGGTGACACGGTGGTAAGTCCCTCCCCGGCTGCCAGAAATCAGACAGGATTTCTAACCAGTATGCATTGCGTCCATCCCAGTATGCACTGTGTTCAACCCAGCATGCATCACATCAAGTCAGATCTGCATCAAGTCGAACAACCCTATCGTTTTTCCGACCGCGAGTGTTCATGTGCTTTGCCGTCGGAATGTCTGCAAAACACGGATGCCACAACAAAGGTTAAAACATATGCTCACTAATATTAAATAAGCAACTGTGCTTAAAAATATGGTGTAAGACGCTTGTGAAAGAAAGATATGCAGCTTTCAAGTGGCAAAAACACAAATTCACAAGTTTACAAGGCTCGTTCGACTTGACTGTCCATTTTCAAGCTAGCCCCATTCACATGGAGTTTTTGAGTGCTGTGTCTCCTCATTAGAAAGTCTCTACCTACACTGTACAGAGCACAACCATCTAACTACTCAGAGTAGTGAACAAAGCTAGTTACACATCTTTGTGTAAGCTAGCTCGACAAACCCTGATTTGAAGTAAACTCTACTGATCAAACTACTGATCTGAAGTAAACTCTACTGATCAACTCTACACAACCAATCTCAAATATGAAGTCTACAGCAACCTATTTCAGTGGAAGATGAAACGCATAAATAGACAATCTAGGCTACATGATCTGACTGTGTTCCATTAAATGAATGAGTCGGTTAGATGTATTGTTATGACATATAAATCAGTATCAGTGTCATGCTTTCACTTGCAACGACTTACATGTAAATGTATCCAAAACACAATGGAAACGTAGAAAATAAGGAGAACAACGACAAATAAATAAACAAAGACAGTTGTTTTTATTTGTAGGACCTCCATGGGCTCTTCCCCTGGATGCTGGAGCAGGTGTGTGGGAGTCTGGATGGTTCCACTGTTGGCTGGGATCTCCTACGGTGTCACAAAGGGGATGCTATGAGGAAGCTCTTGCAACCAAGGTGAGAAAACATTCTAGCAGTGTGACAACGTGCATTTGGGCCTCCCAGCATAATTTTGATTCAGCTCCACTGTAGTGGAGTAGCAATACCTTCGCTGACTGTCGGTCTGTGTTGCTTTGGATAAAAGCATCTGCTAACAGTCACCATTAGCTTTAATGCTCAATAATAATCTTATAGCCTACATTCAGGGTTCCCATAGATTCTTGAAGTCCTTGAAAGTTTGTGAATCTAAAAAAAAAATTCAAGGCCCTGGAAAGTTTTTTAAAATATACTGTGCATAAATAGATACGGGTCCTTGAAAGTGCTTGAATTTATTATGTGCAAGAAGTTTTTAGGGTTTTTTTCCCCATACAATTCCCTCCGCAATGTGTCTCCATTATTTCGCCACCATTTTCATATGCATAGTTTGCCTGATTTATGTTGTTTACACGCAGTGGTGTAGTGGGGATTTTTGAAGGGGGATAGGTTGCTATTTTAATGACGTCATTGCAAAAATGTCACACTCACACCTCCCCATTCAAGGTGTGTAAGGCCAAAGACCAAATTGTTACCAGCTTTCGTGAATATGAACCCAAATTCACGAATACACTCAGTGATTTGGATTAGCTTCAAAATATAACGTCTTCGTCCTCACCCATACTACACTTTTGCACCAAATGTTTTTTTTTGCACCACAGCCGAACTGTGGCCACACTTATACATTTTCTTAAATAGTTAAATATATAGATATATAGACTTTCCTTTACTTTATTTCTGCATTGTTGCACTGTTGACTTACTCATTTGCACTATCACCATGACCACTATCACCATTGCACTACCACCATGACACTCATTCACACAGAGCACCTTAGATCACCTTACCATACCTTACTATGCACAGAGAATCACAGGCTCAGTCCCTGCCTCAGTCATTGCAAGCGCCTCTGATTTATTAATCACCACTATGTGGATACTGTTTTTAGAATTGATTTAGATTAAGTGTTAGTATAATTTGTAATTTTGTTATTTGTATTTTAGTATATTTTTATATATTGTATTAAGTGTTAGTATAATTTGTATTTTAGTATATTTAGCATATTCTTTATCTTCTACTGTCCTTACTGCTTAGTTGTGTTTTTATATTATATACTTTAATTACTCTTCTGCTGTTAAAGAATGTGTTTGTCTTGTATGTATGCTGCTGAGACCTTGAATTTCCCCTGGGGATCAATGAAGTATCTATCTATCTCTATCTATCTATCTGTTATGATTATCGGTTGTCGGTTATCGTTCGGTATTTTCATTTAGTTGTATCATACAATAAACAGACAAACCAAACTGTAGAGTAATGTAATCTAGTGCAGTCTAATCTTCTTGACGCACGTAATAATAATAGTAGGGCTTCGGGCTTGTAACCGGAGGGTTGCCGGTTCGATCCCCGACCAGTAGGAACGACTGAAGTGCCCTTAAGCAAGGCACCTAACCCCTCACTCCTCCCCAAGCGCCGCTGTAGAAAGGCAGCTCACTGCTCCGGGTTAGTGAGTGCTTCACCTCACTGTGAGTTCACTGTGAGCTCTGTGTGTTCACTAATTCACTGATGGGATAAATGCAATCACTAATTCACGGATGGGATATACAGTATGCAGACTAAATTCCTTGTATACACAAGTATACTTGGCCGAGAACACCTCTTAGAGGCACCCCTGCTCACACTCAGACAATGCCGCTATTTCAAATTTATTTTATGAAACCATTCTCCTTCCCTGCCCTCAAAATACTTCATTATATCCTCAGTAAGTGGAAACCTATACTCCCTGGTTTTCACGTCCAAAGTAGAACTAGAATGTTTTTCCGAGGAACTGCGAAGTGTGCTTGTTTATGTGCGGTTTACCAATGAGAGCAGGTAGTAGAATAGGGTGCATTTAACTTGGATTCATCCAAGGATTCCAACAGTACCTAATTTTTCAACATCAGGCATACAGGTCAAACGTTGTGTGCATTAACATCTGAAATGGCAAATTTATTCTGAGAAAAAAGGAAATCTCATAAAAAAATAAAAAGTTTTTAACAAAAACACATTTGTGATCTGTGAAAGTTTTAGTGCTGACCCAAAAAAACAGGTGAATGGGAATGATATGGAAACTTAAGACTGATAGTGTGCTTTAGCAAGCACACTAATAAAATAGGCCTTTTCCACCAACAAATAACTGTGTGTAACAAAGATTAGCTATAAACACCACCACTAAGGGCACCTTCAAGGGCTTAACAGTGAAATACAGAAATACTTTACACAGTGATGATTTCTGTAATCCTCCATGTGTGTAGAGTATATTCTGATATGATAACTCCTGCAGATTGGCAGCTGTATTTATCATTGAATTGTATACCCATATACAGTACACTATAATAGGCATCCAGGCCAATGAAATTATTGCTGAGAGCCTACCTAAATCAAAGCCAGTTCGCAGACTTATCTTTATACATTTGTTTAAATACACAGCAAAATAGGATAGTAAGGCATACCACAGTGAGGTAAGGAACTACTTCAATATCATAAACAAGTCAAGTCAAGTCATTTTATTTGTACTGTATAGCACATTTAAACGAATGGAAGTTGACCCAGCAGGGAAGGCAAAAACAATATGCCTTGAAGGTACATAGACAGGTGTGCAAGACTCCATGAATATAGTTATGTAATGTAAAATAGAATAAAACAAATTTAAAAAGATAAAGGTAAAACAAAGCATAAACATAAATTAAAAGACTATAAAATATAAAAACCAAATGATAAATACCCAAGGATAATACAATATATAAACATTTCAAAACAAAGGATAAAATAAAAAGGAATGAAAAGGAATTAAAAGCAAGAGAATAAAAGTGTGTTTTCAGATTTGTCTGAAAGCTGGCAATTGTGTTACAGGATTTGATATGGGGTGGGAGGCAGTTCCAGAGTTTGGGGTCTACTACAGAAAAGGCTTGGTCCCCTCTGGTTTTAAGGTGTGTCTGGGGGATGGCAAAGAGCTGTTGGGTTGTGGACCTGAGTGATCTGGCGGCAGAGTAAGTGGACAAGAGCTCAGAAATATACTGTACCCTGGAGTGTTTTAAAAACAAAGAGTAAAACTTTAAAATCAATTCTAAATTTAACTGGTAACCAATGAAGCTCAGCTAAAACTGGAGTTATGTGCTCAAACTTTTTGGTGCCAGGATTTAAACCAGCATAAGACAGGGCCCTTTAGTCTGACTCTATTTTCCAGGCGATCAATAAGAGTGCCATGATCAGTAGTGTCGAAAGCAGTGCTGAGGTCAAGGAGAATGAGTAATGCACATGATCCTGAGTCAATGGTAAGAAGGATGTCATTATAAACTTGAAGTAGTGCTGATTCTGTGCTGTGGAGGGCTCTGAAACCAGATTGGAATGTATTCAATATATTAAAACTAGCCAGGAAAGAGGAGATCTGCTGGAAAACTACTTTTTCCATGATTTTATGAATAAAACATGATTTAGAAATGGCTCTAAAATTACTAGGGTCGTTGGGGTCGAGATTGGGTTTTTTCAGCAGTGGTTGCACCACTGCATGCTTGAAACCAGAGGGGACAACACCAGTATATAAGGAGCAGTTCACTATAGCTAACACAATTTGACAAAGGACATATTGAGAGGGGATGACATCAGAGGGGCAGCATGAAGGCTTAAGGGTACTACATACCAACCGGTAGCGCGACAATGTGACGTCAAAATTGCGTCATTTCCTCTGTCGCTTTTTCAGATTTTTTTCAGATGCACGCGACAAGCATGATGAGCTTGAAGCCAAGATCAGGGAGCAGGCATGCCTCTATACAGACATCAACCACATTCAGGCATTTCATATAGCCTAGCCCACATCTTAAACTAGATGTACCGCATATCGGTACAAAATATGGCCGCCGCTCAGTAGATCAGTAGATTTGTAGCACTAGCCAAAAAATTTGTAGCACTGTTATAAAACCTTTAAAATCTCTAAAAGTAGGGCAGTTCATCACAGTTCATCCATTGCAACTGGACTGATGAAAGGTCATGTACACCTGTAGGCTACATTGTATTTGGGGAAAGCAGAAGGTATCAGTTTTACATTTATTTATTTATTTACAAATAAAACAATCCCTGTCATTTCCATGCAGTTTTCAACAGCTATCAAGAAGAGAGGTCATGCTATGGATTTTTGTGAATGTTTCTTCTTCTACATTTGCAAGATTTTAGTCATCTTTAGTTCATATGATTTTCAACTTTAAGTAAGTAAGTAAGTATAAGTATATACTTATTTGATCCCGTGAGGGAAATTTGGTCTCTGCATTTATCCCAATCCGTGAATTAGTGAAACACACTCAGCACACAGTGAACACACAGTGAGGTGAAGCACACACTAATCCCGGCGCAGTGAGCTGCCTGCAACAACAGCGGCGCTCGGGGAGCAGTGAGGGGTTAGGTGCCTTGCTCAAGGGCACTTCAGCCGTTCTCACTGGTCGGGGCTCGAACCGGCAACCCTCCGGTTAAGTCCGGAGTGCTAACCAATGGGCCACGGCTGCCCAAATAGAAGCATATAACAGCATTAGCAGCATACATAAACACACACAGTCATACACACCCAGTCATTGCATACGTCATTGTAGTGCGTCATTGTAGCTAATATCATATTACCTTCACACTAAATGACATCTTATCAGTAGCCTAAACAATGTTTTAACAGGCTGGCACATTCCTGTTTGCTATCATGCGTCACACTTGACTTTTTATAGGCCTATCACACTTATCAATGCAATACTGTTAGTGAATTAATAGAATAGAATAGAACAGGTCTTTATTATCATTTTCACAGATACAACAGAATTTAAAGTGCTCTCCAGTCAGTGCATCATTCATTGAGTCTATAAAAAATATTTATTTAAGTGCTAGTGTTGCTTAAAAAATAATAAATAGAAACATATAACAGCATCAGAAGCATACAGTACATAAACACACCCAGTCATTGCATAAAAAACAGTATGAACACAGACATTGCATAAAAACAGTATGAACATCTAGACATGCATACTTTCTGTCATTGCATTGATCCATTTCATATCAGATTCCATATTGCACATGATTTTTATGCAGCATTGAGGGTGGTTATAGCAGTTGGATAAAAACTGTGTTTGAGTCTATTTGTTCTTGCGTTAATTGATCTGTACCATCTGCCTGAAGGCAACAAATCACAGTGCTGCACTCACAAGTCACAAGATAGAACTTGCGTATTGCTCTTCCTCATGTGTAGTGTTCAGGCAAATAGACATGCAGTGGTGCGTCACTGTAGCTAATATCATATCATCTTCACACTAAATTACATCTTATCAGTAGCCTAAACAATGTTTGAACAGGCTGGCACATTCCTGTTTGCTGTCATGCGTCACATTTGAATTTTTATAGGCCTATCGTACATAAACTGGGATGCAGCATATTGCTTTCACTATAGGGTAGGCAAAAAGCCACGACCTAAATGCAGTGTTGAGTGTAGGCTACAGTATGAAACATGTTATAACAAACATTCTTACAGAAATAAAGAAAAATAGAATCACACTTATCAATGCAATACTGTTAGTATAGAATAGAACAGGTCTTTATTGTCATTGTCACAGATACAACGAAATTTAAAGTGCTCTCCAGTCAGTGCATCATTCATTGAGTCTATAAAAATATAATTTAAGTGCTAGTGTTGCTTAAAAAGAGAATAAATAGAAAAACATATAACAGCATTAGCAGCCTACATAAACACAGTCATACACACCCAGTCATTGCATAAAAAACAGCATGAACACACAGTCATTGCATAAAAACAGTATGAACATCTACAGACATGTATACTTTCTGTCATGACATTGATCCATTTCATATCAGATTCCATATTGCACATTCTTTTTTTGCAGCATTGAGGGTGGTTATTGCAGTTGGATAAAAACTGTGTTTGAGTCTATTTGTTCTTGCGTCTCCATATGCGTCTTCCATAGCTTGGAGAAGGGGTATACGCGTTTGTGGATTTCGGTCATACACTTTCCATCTACAGGCAGGAAAAATGCCTCAATAGGATTGAGGAATGGAGAATATGGAGGGAGATATACAACTAAAAAGCGTGGGTGGGCAGTAGGGGTGTGAATCTCTCATGTAAAAGACGATACGATTCACATCTAGATACATGGGCACGATTCGATACAAGAAAAGATACATCGATTCAGTACGATTCGATGCGATTCGATTCGATGCAATTCGGTGCAGTTCAAGAATGAAAAGCATTCTGAAAGATTTTTTATCATTTGCTCAAGGTGCACATTAATTTTATATTATCAGTTATCATGGTCATGATTGTCAATTAGGCAAAAAAAATGTGTGAATATGATTATCTAAACTGAGGTTTGTATCATATACTGTATTGAAATGAAAAAAGAATAGTCTACATTTCAGTCAAACACAGCAGCCAAATACAACATAAAAATACATTTTTATAGACTTTATAGATTTTATAGAGTTATATCTGATTGCTTTCAAGGAGCTGTAGCCTATTGTTGAGGTAAGACAATACCGAAATAAAATAAAACAGTGCTTAAGACTCTTGGCCTTTTCTCATATAGCCTACAAGAATAAAATAGGCCTACATGTCAATGAACTCTCTGGGCTTATTTTGTTCCAACGGTAGACCTAATATGCAGAAACCTATAATGCCACAAGTCTGAGTGAATATGAACAAAATAATAATAATTTGTGCATCGTTATAGCAGCAAGGGCCAAATTATTCTTTAACATTAAGGAAATCCCTTCATCAAACGTAAGGCTACTCTACAGACTATCATTGCTGTTTAGGAATGCTTATGCTATAGTAAGTGTTTAATTTCGCGTTGGACATTGAAAAACAAAAGAGTAAAAATTGTCAAACAAACGACCGAGTGCGAGTTGTGACGTGCTTAAGTTGCAGTAGATGTATGGGTAATGAGGTCCTTTGACAACTTTGGGCAATGAATGTAGCCAAAAACGAACTGCATTACCCACAAATCCGTGCCACGTGTAGCTTCAAAACAGGAAGTGGGATGAACACGCTGCTTGCAACGTAAATGAGAGTCTGAGCGAGCAGAAAAGGTTGTGAACCGATTCGTAACAAGTAAATCGATATAGCGTCCAGTTCATTTCAGTTTTATTCTGATACGGGGCTTCACGTATCGATGTAGCCGTATCTTACACGTTAAAAACGGATACCGATACGTATTGGTTAATCTTTACACCCCTAGTGGGCAGTGAACCAGTTACGAACCAGAGCAGCTCGGTAGAAACTTACGTTGTCACAAATTACAACGTACCTGGGCTAATTTAACATTTAACAACAATTTAACATTAGGTATACTCCAAAAACTTCTTCAGGGTTGACAGTTCTGTTTTGTTTTACTTGCTTATCCTACAACAACAACTTCTGCGTTTGATATTAATTTTTACCCACCCCAATTACCCCCCCCCACACACACACACACACACGCACAACACACACACACACAAATTGACAAGCGTGATTTATTTTTGCGGAGAATGCGCAGGACTGGTCATATTATGTACTGCTAAAATATGTACATCTAGTTTCCAATGGGCTTCTCCCAAATACTTTTTAAACTGAAAGACTGTGAAAAGAGAAGGTCATTTCTCTGATATTTTTTTCAAAAACCATGAGAACCTTTACACCCCTTAAACACCAGGCGTTTCCATTTCTTCTCTTTGTGACGCAGGTTAATCTCCGGCCAGGTTCTCCACTTGATCCAGAGTAAAGTGTTCTCTCTTCTCCAGCACTGTTTCACGCACTGGCCACTGGATCCGTCCTTCAGAGTCGTAAGTACTAGTCCAGACTTGCCATCGGAAGGCTTCTTGGTCGGGTTTGGTCGGGTTTTGAAAAGCACTGTGAGTCTAAGCAGTTTGTAGAATTCCTCTTACGGATCACCTTACAATATCTGAGCTTTTCCTAAAAGCACTATAAGTATAACCCTGTTTCCAAAAACATTGGGGCGCTGTGAAAAAAAATAGTAACTAAAAGCAGAATGTGATAATCGTTGAAATCGTTGAAAGTTTGACAATTTCATGAAAAATATACCCATTTTGAATTGGATGCCAGCAACATATCTCAAATAAGTTGGTACGTGTGCAACAAAAGGCGAGACAATTTGCACAATACTAGCAACCATTTCACGACTAATTTAACAACAGTAGCTGGCCAGGTGCAAAATGGTACTGGTAATGGAAACTGTCATGGAGCTCCCTCCTGTCTTCCACGCCATCATCATGAAGTGGGGCTATTTTAATTCATCGATCAATATGTATGTAGTGACCTGATGAGTCTTGAGAGTTGGGATAAAGTCTTCAAGGGAAGTGAAATGCCAGGTGGTGTATCTGTTAAAGGAAAACAATAGAAGATAGAGACCACTGGAATAATGGGTTTTGAGTGTTGTTATTGCTTGGGCCTGCAGGCACTGGAGACATGGTTGAGCTACATTCAACCGTGGAGATACGCTGAGCACAAAAAGCAAGTCTGCAGAGAGCCAACAGGAGGCGCTGATGAGCACTGGTAAGACAATCAAGCAAGGAGGACAAGAGTGCCGCACGACTTCCCACTTGCGCCGAAAGGATCACACACACGTTTGTAACTGAAATCTTATGAAAACTACATTTTCTACTACATTACACTAAATCTTCTCTAAGCTACATTGTTTTGTAGGCTATCTCTAGGTTAGAGGCAGGGGTGTAGTGGTAAAAAAAGAGGTGGGTACACTATAAATTATGTGATCAGGTGGACCACAACGCGGTTGCCGATAAGGCGGACCACTGTATATACCGGTGTGTATCCTGACCACATCGCTATAGGCTACCATTTGACTGGGTGTTCCCTCATGGGCCTTTTGATTGCTTCTCGAGGAAATTAAATCCTTTCTCGACCAAAACTTCCTCAAAGCCTGCTTTGATATACTGTCAGCTGCCATTTTCCATAATGTATTTCTAATCAAGTCTGGTTTGTTTGTCCAAGTTTCACATGGTAACAATGGGGGGCGGAGCTTAGCAACAGGTCAATTAGTTGTGATGACTTTGTAACCAAGATTGTATTTAATTGGTGATCTAATTATGAGAAATTAAACTTTATTTCTGGCTACATCGCAAGCACGATTTCCAGTGGTTGGTTAATATTATTACAACCTAACAAAGGGAGCTTGCCACTAGCTTTTTTCTGCATGAAATAACAACCAGTTATTTATTTATCTGACTTTACATCCTGAATTTTACTTGCAACATAATGGGAAAAGGTAGAGGTGACTTGCAACTTCGTGTCTGAACATAATGTCAACGGACGCCGTGCCTTGTTGACTCAGTGGCATGAATCCACCGCACACCAAATTAACATCAAAACGTTTTGTAGGCCTATTGTTTCTGCTGCTCACTCACTTTGGGTTTGTAGTCGAGGCGTTTTTTTCAGAAAGAGGGATACTGTCTTGAAGCTGAAACCATAATGCAGTACCCTGGAAAATCCAGAGTTCTCGCAAGAGCATAATTTGAATCGTCTCTGCGAGACACTCTGGCAATGAGTAATGATGCACGTTACTTTTGCCACTTGTATCACAGGGAGCCAATCACATCGGTGTATCTGATATAGGCGGGCCAGAGGCGAGCTAAACAGATGACAGTCGTAGTGTTATCCAATTGCGTCGAAGTCTGAAATCAGTCAGTATTGGTCGTATTGTGTTATCCAATTGCGTGCAGTGAGATTTTCAAATGCCGCTTGGTGCTGCCCCTCGAGTTAGGCCATTACATTATTCTTTACATTATTCTTTCTAGATTACCACATACACACATTCAGACACACACACATACACACACACAAAACATACACCAATCCAGAAGTTCTCTTGTTCACATTGCTTATCGGGGCAGCCGTGGCCTACTGGTTAGCGCTTCGGACTTGTAACCGGAGGGTTGCCGGTTCGAACCCTGACCAGTAGAAACGGTTTAAATGACCTAACCCCTCACTGCTCCTTGAAATGCAGATTGTTTCCTGTGGTGTGGATAAAAGGTGAAGGCATTAGTGAGTGTGTGTGTGTGTGTCTGTCTGTGGTGGTCTCTGTCTGTGTTGGTGATGGCCGCCACCTGCGTTCGCCTTTATGGGACATAGATTTTACGCACATCATACATATTTATTATAAAACATCTATAAATAACATTTGCTGGAAGAAAATAAAAACTTTTGCCAGAAAGTATGTTAATATTTGGTCAAAAACAAAGGCAAATCATTACATCACGTATAAATTTGCTGGTAGAAACCGAAATACTACATGTTGTATCATGTCAATTTACGTGGCTACATTTCAGCCAGGCTTGTTGTTGTAATGAGCAGTTCTGAGATTCTGAGATGAGATTCAAACTAGCCTACTGTTCCATAAGTGCTAGAAGTGCATAAGTGCTAGAGGGGGTTATTTTCAGTGCTGTGGATATATTTTTCTTCCCAATAACCCATCACCAGGCAGGCACTTAAACACCTTGAAACTTAAAGATATCTGCGCTGAGCCACCCAGATTTATATTTAGGCGCGCTTTCAACATCCGCGATCGATTGGTCCACTAGGACATGCCCACCCCACTTCCTACCTCTTGGCTATCCTGTCCACCACAGGGTTTCTACAAATGCGGAAACTGTGCACAATGCTCAAATTCGTCCAATGCAAAATGCTTCTCTCACCCCCGTACTGGCAAGAAATTTGCTATCTCTTCATTTATCAATTGCAACACTACACACGTAATATATCTTCTAAAATGTCCCTGTGGACTTGCTTATATAGGCCAAACAAAACGTCAACTTAAAATACGGGTATCTGAACACAAGACCGCCATTCGCACCCAAAACTTATGCCATGGCGCAACATTACAAGGAGGCCAATCATGGCTCTCCGGCATCATTAAGATTTTGGGGAATTGAGAAAATCACAGCCCCACCGAGGGGTGGTGATATTATCAAAAAACTTCTGTGCAGGGAAGCATATTGGATACATGCAGCACTTTGGAACCTCTAGGCCTAAATGAAGAACTAAATCTATCCTGCTTTCTGTAATGTTAACTATGAATTTGTCTAACTAACAATGTAGTTGGTAACTATGTATCAATCACTTTTATTCTCATTGTATGGTGAACTATGTATGCTTGTTTATATACGTATGCTTGTTGATAATTTTAATCACGTTTCTGGTTTGTGGGCAATTTGCCTGTAATGACTGATGTTGTGAGTGTAGCTCCTTGGTAGCTTTGGGTGTATCTTCAGGTAGCCAACGCCCCCTTTACGCTAAATCGCCCCCTTTACGCATGGGGGCAGCCGTGGCCTAGTGGTTAGCACTTCAGACCTGTAACTGGAGGGTTGCCGGTTCGAACCCCGACCAGTAGGCACGGCTGAAGTGCCCTTGAGCAAGGCACCTAACTCCTCACTGCTCCCCGAGCGCCGCTGTTGATGCAGGCAGCTCACTGCGCCGGGATTAGTGTGTGCTTCACCTCACTGTGTGCTGTGTGTGTTTCACTAATTTACGGATTGAGATAAATGCAGAGACCAAATTTCCCTCACGGGATCAAAAGAGTATATATACTTATATACTTATACTTAAATCACACCTGTTGATCATCCTTGCTCCACACTGTCAGTAGCTACGCAACTGCCTATCTGGGGCCCTCTGTCAGTGCTGGGCCCTTAGAATCGTACAAACTTCGGCGCCCCTGTGCTTTATGACAGACACCCATGGCTAGGGAATGTCCTTATTGGGTGTTCCCATTTCAGTGACTAATGTTCAGAGAGAGTACTGGAATATCAGTAAGGAGATGCCAACGTGGCAGGTTGAGATAGATATTGTTTTTCCCATATCTCGAAGGAGTAGGGACTACCAGTGATCCTGTTGTCATGAGCACAGCAATACAAGATGAAGTCTTGCATTGGTTCCTGGTTTGGTTCTTCTTCTCTGGGCAATTAGGCTTATAGCTTTGCTTAGGGGCATCACCGGGGCATAGGCACTTGGTAGTAACTAGGGGTGTAACGGTACACAGAAGTCACGGTTCGGTTCATACCTCGGTTCGGACATCACGGTTCGGTACGAGTTCGGTACAATGGAGGGAAAAGCAAAACAAAAATGCAGAAAGCATTTTTTTTTTGTACATGTCTCAGGCTGTACCACCTAGTGTCATACCATCTCTTCCCTGAGCTATCTGCAACAGCCTGAAGTGTGTAAGATGTAGGCTAAACAGTACAATAAGTACCCAGACTCCATCTGTAACTTGTAAACAAAATAAGACAATCAGCTATAAAACTGAAAATAGGTCTACAGCATCTCTTATTTCTGAAAGTGCAAATTACATAGAAAAATTATTTTTAAAAATCCACTTAAGCAAGACCATCAACATCTGTGTTTAGTTGTATATGGAAGGGTCTACAATTTGCCTCAATATTTTTTTTATTGTGTGTAAAGTAATAATCTAGCCTACTAACTGTGAAAATATCACACTATTTTGCCTTTAAAAAAAAAACGAAATTGCTCCTTTCATTTCATAAAGACTACAACTAGAAGTCACGTGACTTTGCCCTTTGACGTTAAAGGTGCGATTTGTAGGATTGTTACCGAACGTTCTGTTGGCCAAAATCAAAACACTGGTGAACGTTCTCAAGACTACCAGACGCGAGCCTCTTCTGGGTTGCCAGATGTAATGAAGACTTAGCTAACATTAGTTGACCTGCAGCTGCTTTAACGTTTCTCCAACCATGACCCAGCTACACATTACGGAAACAGTGAAAACAAAAAATACCTCTCTAACCAACGTAACATATGTAGCTGAAGTTAGCGATGCAGATGAAGTTTAGCATAGGCTACCTGTTGTGGAGAAATATGGCCAGCTCTGCGTCAGACTTGATATTCTTCGTTTGACGAAGACGTCACCATCTCAGGAAGCTCCTCCAATGTCCACTTAATTTGTTTCTTGTTTTAATTTTGGAAATTTGCCCTTCTCTTGTAGGCGTTCATGACTACAACTGACAGCTGTTGACAGTTGGCCTTTGCTAATTTGGCAACCCAAATAGGAGGACGCGTTAGCCCATTATTAATACGCTATTCTAGAATTAATCATTCAAAACATAAACGAAAATTCCAAGAGATTCCGCCCCGTAACTGATTTTTTTTCATGGGTTTTACGGGGTTTCACGGGTTAGAGTAACGTTGTCAAATAAGCCATTACTTCAATTCATCGTGTTTCCTCACTCTCTGAGAACATATGGTGATCATTTTTGGAATGGTTACAGTTTATTTTCCATTATTTCCTACATACTGGACCTTTAACTCACCGTAGCATGGTTTGTTTATTAGCCTGGTTAGCGTTGTCACTTTATTTTACTGTCTATGCACTTAACACTACCAGCTCCTCATGTGAGAAGTTACAAGTTACCCCAACATAAAGGTAATTACCACGCGATTTACATAGCTTTCTGTCAATACGAAATCATTTATATTTATATATTTAAGCCATAGGTTTTGGCCCTATTTGTATGTGTATCCAAAGGCTGCTGAAGCGCAGGGGAAGTTTTTTCCCCTCGTTTCAGTGATTGGTAGCCTACATCATCTGGGTAGCATTTTTTCCACTCACATACCCAACAACTGCTGAACAACGCCGACACACAGTTTCATCTCATCCACCACTCTTTCGCCTGTACTAACGTTACTGTAACTGAAGTTCTCAAACTTGCGATCTTAAAGAGACCTCTTAAGAGACCAGCGGATCCTCTAACTCTTGTGGGTCTGTCTGACTGACGGACTCGACTGACGACCTGACCAAAAAAAAACATAGGCGCCAATCAGAGCTTCAGAGCTAAGGCGAGGCTACAGATTAGTGTTAGGTGTCGCTAAAGAACTCCCGTAACTCTCTCTACTTAACAGTAATTGATTAATCCGCACAGGAGTTTTATGTATTTTTATACCGTGTATTCTCCGTGTAAATTCATGCACCGAACCGTGACGCCCGTACCGTTTCGGTTCAATACGAATACATGAACCGTTACACCCCTAGTAGTAACTGTTGCATACAGAGGCTGCTTTGTTGGTGATTTTGTGTTATCTGGTTTGGTTGTTGGTATTTGGTGGAGGACCCAAGAGTGTGGAGGGGGGTGAGTCTGTTGAGCTTTCTGGAGGTGTCGTGGGCCTAATTCAATGAAAGGCCTATGAAGGATAACCCCAGTGAAATGCTCTTGAAGGCTGTTCTGTTGGTGATGTTTTTTGTCAGTGAGTGGTGATTTGTGATATGTTAGTGATTTTGGTTTTGACGGTAAATAACCCTGGTTGTTTATTGGCCGCTGTGTGAATCCTATAGCACAATAAATTTAACATCTCTCTTGTGTATATTGAAAAAAAATAGTTGGATTGGTTTATGACATTGATAAATGAACAAATCAATTGATCTTTGCAGAAGATTACCTTCTAATTGAAAACTTATTGGATATTCACATGAGATGTAAATGACAAATGCAAAATAACTATAATAACTATAACTATAAACCATATGTTGTGTGTGTGTGTAAATAACAAAGCCTAAAAATGAATAAAGTTATTATGGTCAAAGCCATCCGACTGATTTCCCCACAGGTCTCATTTTGTGCAAGAGAACCTCCAGGTGTACTCTGCTATCTTCCGGATGTTTCTGCGGAGGGCGTCCTGTGCAGACCTCACCGAGTCTTCCCACGCCCTTATGCTGTTCAGAGTGACCAAAGTGTTTGCCCAGCCCTGGCTGCCTCAACTGATTCACACCGGTAGCCCCACACCCCACCATGCGGCTTACAGTAACAGCTACCTACTACCTGCATTAATTCCACAGTTATTTTCAGCGTAATCCTGAAGTGGTTCTGGTGTATTGTATTATATTCTTCCAATGGAAAGGTGTGTGTTCTAGTCATTACAACAGTCATCATCTCTGCCTTTTATGCCTATATTGGAGAGGGCAGGGTGATGGGCATCAAGTTGCTAAGTCAACTCATTAATACAGTGGTTATGACTGCCACTGCACCGCATGGTCATGTAATAGTTCTCATCCATTTATTTGACTTACATATGTCAGCTATATTACAAGGGATCACATTGTCCCCGGAGCAACTTGGGGTTAAGTGCCTTTCTCAAGGGCAACGGTGGAATCCGGGAATTTAACCAACAACTTTCAGGCTACTGCACGCTAGCCCAGCTCCTTAACCACTACACTACCACCGCCTCCTTAATCAACGAGACCAAACCACATGAAAATTAGCATGGTTGTAGCCCCATTTGGCTGATAGGGAATATAAGGTTTTGAGCCCTTTATGCTAGAGCAAATTGAAGCTAGGTAGGCTAAAAGCATTTTTGGGGCTTATACTGTAACTTGACAATTGTATTCTCAAAAATTACAAACTAGCGCTAAAAATCTAGTGCTTCCTTAGAGCAAATATTTCATTCTCTGGATGCACATCATTTGGCTCACTCAACAAAACTATATAACTGAAGCTGAATTTAGTTCTCATAATAATAATTAAATAAATAAAAATAAATAATTACATATTGTGCATATCATTTACTCTTCTTGTTTATGTTGTAATAATAACCATCTTACACAAGAAGCAATAATTTTAGAACATGTAAAATATTACTAGGGGTGCGTTCATTCTTATTTTGTTCCATATCACAGGCACCCTAAGTGCATCATCATACATGTGAAGTGTGAGGTACATATAAGGTATATAGCTACATATTGGGCAGCCGTGGCCTACTGGTTAGCACTTTGGACCTGTAACCGGAGGGTTGCCGGTTCGAACCCCGACCAGTAGGCACGGCTGAAGTGCCCTTGAGCAAGGCACCTAACCCCTCACTGCTCGCCAGGATGGGTACAACCTCACTGTGTGTACACTGTGTGCTGTGTGTGTTTCACTAATTCACGGATTGGGATAAATGCAGAGACCAAATTTCCCTCACGTGATCAAAAGAGTATATATACTTATACTTATATACCTTTAGTTGCGTAAATGAAACTGTACATTTTATTGCGTAATTTGTCATTTATCCTTTCATTGTCTGTTTTCTGATCAAAAGGAGAACAGCAACACATGAATCAACACCTCCTCTCTCCTGCTGTGCAGAATCCAAAGAATTTCCAGACGTCAGTGAGGACAAACATGCGTCGCCATGGAGACCTACAAGGTTCTCACTGCGTATCTATGTTTGATTCAGAGACACACTCACAGGTAGGCTGCTTAAATAAGCATTTTTTGGCGTGAACCAGGGTTCTCATCACGCAATGGGTGTGAGACACAATTCAACAAGTTCAGACACTCACACACCACACCTTGAATTTCTCACGCAGAAATATTACTAGGGATATAATGTCAAGGTATCTGCATAATTATTAGAGGAGGCGCAGGGATACGAGAGGATTTCTCGCAGGGTTCAGAACCAGCGCACCACTCACCAGCCAAATCAAAAAATAAATAGCCACCGACATCCAATCAAAAAATAGTATTCTATGTATCCGGGTAAAATTCCAAAGTAGGACATCACCTCCCTGCAAACACGTTATGCTTGCTTATATAAAAAAAATCAAAAGTTGGTCTCGGCATGCACATTCTTGTTCCAATGGTTCAGTGACAATAGGCTACTCAAGTGAATAAAGCAATTAACCTAATAAATAAAATATTTTTCTCACTCAGTAGGCTACATATACATGTACATCTCGTAAATTGGTGAGCCATAGAATATCCCACCATCAAGATTATTATATATCAAGATTCCAATCTATCCCACCTAAATATGAAAAGTTATTTCTACTGACACGCTTCCTGGTGACATAAAAACACAAACGGTTTAATACACAAACACCAGATATAGGATATTACATCACTCTAAGAAGTGATGTGTTAAAATGACACATTGCTGTGTGCAGAGCTGCCAACCCTATCAGCTCCCCGTATCAGTTAGAATGCCACTTAGAATGCTTCTCTACTTCTACTCAGAAGAATGAGTGGATTTGGCAATATGAACAAGAGAACTGCTTCCAGACACTGAAAAGCATACTTACCTCAGAGCCTGTGCTTAAATTCTATGACCCGAAGAAGAGCACAAAGATCTCGGGGGATGCGTCACAGTATGGCTTAGGGGCCGTCCTTCTACAGTTGCATGAGGAGACATGGCAACCAGTGGCCTACGCATCTAGGGCCCTGACAAGTGCAGAGGTCAACTATGCACAGATAGAGAAAGAACTGCTGGCCTCTACATATGCATGTGAACGTTTTCATCAATACATATATGGACAAGCGGTTGAAGTGACCATAAACTGACCATAAACCCTTGGTCGCCATCATGTCCAAGCCATTGACTGACTGTCCAATGAGGATACAGCGTATGTTGATAAGGCTACAGAAATATGATGTGAATATGACATATACACCTGGAAAGTACATGTATGCTGCAGATACTCTCTCTAGAGCAGTAGACAAACATGAGAAACTTGACGACGAAAAATGTGCTGACATACAGGCATATGTTGATTGATGATGATCATTACATCACTGCCAGTGTCAAGTGAAAGAATAGAGCAGATCAGAAAAGAGACTGAAAAGGATGAGACAATGAAAGAGCTAAAGAAGATGATTACAAGAGGATGGCCTGAACACAAAAGTGATTGTTCACAACAAGTTCAAGACTACTGGATGTAGAGAACGGAGCTGTCAGTTGTAAATGACATAGTGTTTAAGGGCAACAAGTTCATAATTCCATCTTCAATGCGCAGACATGCTACAAAAGATACACAAAGGGCACCTGGGTGAAGAAAAGTGTAAACGCAGAGCATGTGAGGTCATGTATTGGTCAAGAATGAACTAATGATTCCACAGAATGGAAGCGGATTTGTTTGACTGTAATGATAAGAGCCATATAGTTGTCACCGATTACTTCTCAAACTATCCAGAAGTTGCAACGCTACAGACAACATCGAGCAAAGCCGTCATTTCATTTTTGAAAACCTATTTTTGCAAGACACGGTGTCCCATGTGAACTGGTATCAGACAATGGTCCAAGAGAATGGGGGTTCCAGCACATACATCTAGGATGTTTATTGTAAAAAGTGCACCCGACGTCCAATAGTGTCCAAAAAAAATTGTGGCATGTAAACTATCTCCACAGTTAACAACAAAATCACTAATAAACACTTTTAAACATCACCCCCACAGTCAGTAAATAGTTCCTCAAGAATACACTCCATATGTATCATATTCATATCACCTTTCCCCTTGTAACCCTTATTACTACAGTATTTCATGAAAAACCCCATAAAACATAGTTTGTCCCGCACCCATGCTGCACTGCGCAGACCTGAGGCGCTTGAACTAGCCCTCAGCCCCACTGCTCGGGTTCGCCATTCAGCTATCCCCAAATAAATGCTGCTTGGACTTAAAACGTGGGGCAAAAACGGACGACACAAGAAAAACCAAAGAAAAATGGGCACACAGCAACCAAGATTTAACCTGCTCTACCCGGTGAGTGTAAGTTTATTAGTTTACAGGGTTAATAGTGCCGCGGTCGGGGAAAACAGGTGCGAGTTTCAGTGTTTGTGTTCGCATGAATGGATGTTTGTGTGTGGTCGTGTGTGGCTGTTTGTTTGCATATACTAATGTTTGTTACCGTGTCTGCGTTTATCGTTGTATGTGAATGTTATTGTGTGTGCTTTTACAGTTCCTCGCATGTACTGGCCCTTGTCAAAAAGTTGGTATCTGCCACTAGCCAACTAAAGTCAGGTGTGCACCCCCGCGATAGTAACTAGGGACAATTAACAAGACGCTGTACGGAGAAGCTAGACAGAGCCCTCTGTCACACGCACCAATCTGCCTATACGTGAAGACCTGTTGACACCGAAAGGAGCACACAGAGTCAAAAAAGCCAAAGCAAAAGAGAAAGAGAAACAAAAACAGCAACATGATAAGAGAGCAAAACACTTACGTGAAGCCAGGAGAACATGTCAGAATACGAGATCACGTGACTGGCATCTGGAATGTTGAAGGATCAGTGGAGAGACAAGTGGCACCACGCTCATATCAAATCCAGACAGAGCATGGAACATCTCTGAGAAGAAATTGCATTAATCTCAAGCCACAAGTGTCAAGCCAGCATTCTGTGGAGCAGCAGGACAGTACACCTCGAATTGGCAACACCACAAGTGACCAGGTTGACCACACCTCACAGAACCAAACAGCAGATCCGGAAGTGCCAGGCATGAATAACTACGTAAAAACACCTGGCAGACCAACACGTAATGTGCAGCCTCCTAAAAGACTTATTGAAAGTTGCTGAATGCTAGAGACTGTAAACGGGTTGAAGTTGGAAAAAAAAAGGTTTTTATTATGTGGTTGTTATGAACATTTTAGCTAAAATGAGCATTCGACTGAAGTAATGTTAAGCTCTTATTTGGTGATGTTTATGTTGGGTTGTAAAGAAAGGTAATTTCTTCTTTAAGATAGATTCTTTATTGATCCCCAAGGGGAAATTCAAGGTCTCAGTAGCATACAGACATCACACACAACATGCACTTACAGCAGAAGAAGTAAAAAAAGTATATAAATATAAAAAACTCCACTTCACAATAGAGGCAGTAGAAGATAAAAAAATACTAAAATACTTAATATACTAAATAAACTAAACCAAATATCCACATAGTGTGCTTAAGGATGATCAAGCATGAGGCGCTTGCAGTGACAGGGCAGGGACTGAGCCTGTAATTCTGTATGCATGGTAAGGTGCTCTATGAGAGTGAGTGTCATGGTGATAGTGCAAATAAGTAAGTTCAACAGTGAAACAGTGCCTTTGCAAGCAGCCGCATCTGTCAGACTCATCATCAATCGTGAAACGTCATCAACGGAGCCAGCTAAAATGGGTGCCAGTTGCCATGTAACAACGGCTTTATAAGTCCCGACCTCCGAAAAGAGAGAGTGGTCATGAGATCAGCTTAGAAAACAAATACAGGAATTGCACAAATAAGTTATTAAAACAGCTTACTATGGTTAAGAGGAAAATGTCTCGGGTGAGTGTTTCTATCTATAGTGTTAATTTAGTGATAAATTACCTTGCCTATTAGAGTGAAATTCGCCTCCTGTGTTGTTGCAAGGGAGGCTGCCGTGGTTGGAGCATATGATAGTGACGTCCCAACCCAACTCTGCTGATAACACATTATTCTGCACATAACTGTACATATTGAAAATACACTGCAATGCCACTAATCCAAGCGTGTATGCAACAACATTAGGGGAAATAAGTATAAGTATATATATTCTTTTGATCCTGTGAGGGGAAATTTGGTCTCTGCATTTATCCCAATCCGTGAATTAGTGAAACACACTCAGCACACAGTGAACACACAGTGAGGTGAAGCACACACTAATCTCGACGCAGTGAGCTGCCTGCAACAACAGCGGCGCCTGGGGAGCAGTGAGGGGTTAGGTGCCTTGCTCAAGGGCACTTCAGCCGTGCCTACTGGTCGGGGTTCAAATCGGCAACCCTCCAGTAACAAGTCCGAAGCGCTAACCAGTAGGCAACGGCTGCCCCTTTTGTACTAAAATTAAAATTAATTTAAAATTGTACTTTGACACAAGTTCAATTCAACTAAAGAAAGGGAACAGTGAAATACTGTGTGCTACTTAGTAATTACACTAAGTACTTGTGCTTGCTTGTACTGTAAGCCACATGGAGGGGCTACCGGTGTGAATCAGTCGAGGCAGCCAGGGCTGGGCAAACACTCTGGTCACTCTGAACTGCATAATGGCGTGGGAAGACTCGGTGAGGTCAGCACAGGACGCCCTCCCTAGAAACATTCTCAAATACAATATCAAGCTGAAATATTCTGGGAATGAGTTAGGGACCAGTGAATGATTTATCTGTGTTGCTAACACAGAAGAAAAACAGAGACCAGTCTGCCCAGGTGAAAAGAAATATATATACATAACATACTTCAGTATGCTAGGAGCTGCTGGGTTATTGAATAACCTGTGAGTCTGACTGTAAGTTAACGGTTAACGTGTGTCCAGTGTTTCTTCTAGATTTTTTTTACAGTTTTTTCTGATTGCTTAAGCACATTTTTTGTAACTATGGCTTTTTTTGCAAAACTACACACAAATAGGAAAACCGTTCACCCAATCAGCAAAACACTGTAGTTCTCTTGCTAAAGCTAACACACCTTGCTTAACTCTTCACACCTTCATAAAAATGTCGTTTTCGTATCAGACAGCAAACACAAGCCATCACAATAGTAAGCACACAATGTGCCAACTATACACTGATGGTATGAATAAAAAACACATCTGGCTTTTGCTTTCTCTGTGCACAAGGTAGACTATGTCAGTTTGAGGTCATACTTTTGTCATAGTTCTGTAAACATACAGGGATCCAAACATGCTGTAACAAAACAAAGTATTGGTGTTTATTTACACACATCAAAACAAACACAAGTGTGTTTTTCCAAGTCAAAACACAAAATAGCAATTTCAATGAGACAAAACAAAGCAGTCTACATCGGGTCATCTCTCAAAATTTCGTCTACATCACATGCAATGTCCTAGTCTAAGGCACCGGGGAAAATATATTCTGGAATGCCGTATTCCGGCCTGACATGACAATATCCCCACATGTAGACTGATTTTTTTGCCTGTAAAAGGGCTATTTCTTTCTCTTCTTCCCCTTCCTCTTCCCCCTCTTGCTCCTCATTGTCCTCTTCCTCTAACTTCACCTCATCCTTGTCATTCTCTCCCTTTCACTTCTTCACCTCCGCGTCCTCTTCTTCCTCCTATACTTCTTCACCTCCACGTCCTATTCTTCAGCCTCCTCTAATTCTTACTCTTCTTAATTCTTAATTCTTAAAATGCCTACTAGGCTAGCGCTGGGAATCTAAACACTTCAACACCGACATGTAGCCTAACATGTTAAAAACTATTGCGTGTTATGGGTTAAGACATGACATTTCTTGAAGCATTTGGGAACACACTGAATTAACTGTAGAGTCCCTGTTAGATTAGCTTGCTTGCAAATGTCCATGACCTGGCAGTTTTATGGAAAGCGGTTTTAACATACCTTATGGCAAACCGCCTACACTGGATAAACTAGAAAGCAGAGCTTTAGCCTACCATTGTGTGTGCATGCATGGCAATCTGTTTTAACATTTAAATGTATTATTCGTAGGAGCAATGAGATATTGATAGTAAATTGAATATAACAGTTACATTTCATGTTCAGATTTGTCTTATCAATAATTAAAAAAGCAATTCATGCTTTAGACCATTTTAATTTAAAACATTTTAAAACAAAGCACCGTTTCGGCACCGTTTTAAAAGTATCGATTTAGCACCGGTATCGGATACCCAACCCTACTAAACAAGCACTTCAAACAAACAAACAAGCGTCTCAGTCTCACGCATGTATAGCCATAGGCAAAACTGTATCAGACGTAACGTTAGTAAATCATCCATCGCACAGAATGATTTTTGTAGCACGTGCAACAGGTACAGCCCTGCCCTGGATACATCTATCAAAGTGCGCTCTAAAACATTTGGTTTAAATGGAGATGTAGCATAGATCATCACTGGTGTGTTAATAAATCTACATTGTGACGAGTTGACACAAATAATTCACTTTGACGAAATTATGTAGTCAATTACGTCGTCTCAGCCCAAGTTAGTCTACTTTACTTTGAACCATGCTCGAAACACCTTTGAAAATAGAGGATTGAAGTAGCTAATAGGTGTTTGGGAATGAACGTTAGCTAGATGCTTTTTGAGACTTGTGGTCTTAATGCAACATTTTACAAAGCACTGACAGGGCCACCAAGGACTGTGAGCGAATCAACAGCAGAAAAACCTATTTAGCAAGCAGAAATGTCCCAGCCTGTTTAGGATGCTTCATAGACAGGTTATCTTTCAGGTATATTTTCCATTAGAAAACCGCATAACCGCATTTATGGTTTTCTACAAATACACCAATAATCATATTGGCCACATCACAACCAATCCTAACGGTAACATTATTTTACCTAGGTCCCAGGCTATTGTATAAGATTAGCGTAGCCTACCTGTAGTAAAAACCAAGCCCGATAAACATTTTCAGATTTATTTCGGCTTCAAGAAGAAATGGGAATTACATTTCATGTGAAAATCATCCTACCCTTATTAGACGTTCTCTGCGGTAAACTACAGTGTTGTCCTTGTAGGAAGCGTCTATTGTCTTTCCAATCCACTTTAGATTAACTTCCAACAAAGTTACGTCTTGCCAGAGCCGTCTGCGTCTCGCTGCAACGATGCGTCATCTGGTGGACAAACTGCTACGTAACGCCAATACTGGAAATGCAGCCAAATGATGATGAATATTTGGTTTCCCTTTAATCCTACTGAATTTGTAATAATGTATCGGACATTCAAATTGCCGATACCGATAGTATGTGCGTGCCTGTGTGTGTGTGTGTGTGCGTGCTTGTTTGTGTGTGTGCGTGTCTGTGTGTATGTGGATGTGTGTGTGTGCATGTGTGTGTTTCTGTCTGTGTGTGTATGTGTGCGTGCGTCCGTGTGTGTGTGTGTGTGTGTGGATGTGTGTGTCTGTGCCTGTGGTTGTGAGTGTGTGTGCATGCGTGTGTGTGTGCATGTGTATGTACGTGTGTGTGTTGATGTATGTATGTGGGTTTTTTAGAAAGAGTGCGTGTGAGACAATATCCTCTTCCAGCAACCCTTTACTCAACACCACCATCTACAGGCCAATAAGTGTACAGTCACTAAATGTACACATAACATAAACATTTTTTAGACCCCCCCATGGATGAAATTCTACGAAACTTGGCATACCCCCAGAGAATGTCAGGTTAATCATACACATAAAATGTAATGCAGTTCTGAACATCTTAACTGAAGATAGGGGCGATTAAAGAAGAATGATATTGCATTTTCATTTTTTACCAGGGGGTGTAAATCACAAATGAGTGATTATGGGCTAGGTTTATGTAGGCTCTTGAGACCAACTTACCATAAAAAATTCTTCATCCTCAGTGCCACGGTTAAATTTTTCCATAAAAGTCTAGTGGGGCTACATACCCACCAAATTTCATGTGTCCCGGTGTTTCGGTGTCTCGGGTATCGTTGACCAAAAATTCAGGAAGTAGATGACGGGGGGGGGGGGGGGGGGGGGACTTTGACAATCCCTATACACGGGTTTCCCGTTTACCAACAAAACTAGATGCGCGCGCAGCCGTGAGGCAGAAGACGCTTGGTGGCCGTCCACAACGTTATAAACTTAACCTAAATAGTCGGCTGCTGTAAGCTACAATCTGATTTTTTTGTATACCCCTGTTGTCTCAATGATATTAACAGTCTCGACTATATTTCAAAGTTTGACGTTCATTTGGATTATTAATATAACATCGTATTTTGTCATTTTTGGCGAAGACATGCATTCCGTTAGGGATATTGAACATATTTAACATTCTCTAACCATTGTGATTTCGAATTGGTGCAGTTTTCAGCACAAAAACTCTTTGCTCTTTTGCATTGCTCTATGCTGTTCTATGGTGCTTTCTGCCTCTTAGTTGCGCATGTTTTCGTGACGTTCCATAGAAATCCATGTATATGGGACCATCCTTTCCAGGTCTACGTCACTGCATGCATGTAGCAGGCTACTAGCCAATCAGAGCGCTACACATGACCTCCCGTGAGCTTTGGATGAGACATTTCAAACAGGAGACAGAGACAATTTATAGCATTTTATGCTGCTTAGTTGATGTTTTTGAATCACAAACTGATAATTTACTGCAGTAAATCATTACAAATTAACAGAAGTGTAGATTTATGGGATAAGTTAAAAATTAAGAGATTGATTTCTAAGTATAAGCTAACCGCTACCCATAGAGAATCATTGGGAATGTTAGCTTCTAGCTGCTAGTTCATTAGCAGCGATTTTAGTCAACTCAACAAGTAGTTCTAGTTGTCGGTTTGTACGCATTGGAAACTTGCTAGACATTTTTTTTGCTGCAACAACCAAACCATTGGATAAGTTCTCGCCAGAAATCTAAAAATATACTGATAAAATAGCTTAACTTTGGATTTATGTGCAAAAAAAAAAGAAACCATGTCGGAAACCATGTTGGATTTTTTGGTGAGGGAGGAGTCAGATTTATATTAGCCTACGGTGTTATGATTCGCAGCAACATTTTATTACTGTAGTTTGACTACTTTTGACCATAATTTATAGCGAAGCCACAGTAACATACTATATTCCCTCACGGGATCAAAAGAGTATATATACTTATACTTATTCACAAATACAGTACACATTTCTCCCGAAAACAGCAGTGAAGCTGTGAAAATCACAGAATCTTGCTACAGTGTAATTAAGGAATGCACCCCACAGTCATCATTCATATAGAGAAATATGACAGATGTGGTGTGAATGTGACAGATTGAAACAAACTAACTTTATTTAGAAAGTTAACTAAAACCATGAAGCCATTCAAAAATAGAAGTGAGTTAACAATTTATCCTAAAGAATGGACAGGCGGAGGGGCCTTTCAAAGAAGGTAGGGAAAGAAGAAGACAGAATGATAAAGCAAAATAACAGGCCCTGATGAATGCTCTGAAAATAGGGTACATACATTTATTTTTTTGCCTATTTAGGTGTGTTGACATTTTGCGTGCACACTTATCCCTATGAGAAATTTTCATACTAGGCTATGCTCCCCTGCTTTTACATACAAATATAAAATGACGTGCAAATATAAAATAGAAACCACCTGTGAATAACCAAGAATGTTTTAATGCAGATACAGTGTAATTTACAGGGATTGGCCTGGTATGATTTAGCCTAGCCTACTGCATCAAACATTTAAGACATCATAGGGCGAAATTGAGAATTCATGAAGTCCTTGTTTAGAATAAAATTAAAAATATTGAGATATATATCCTATATTGTGAAATAGACTCGTAATAGTATCGCAATAATGTTATTTTTTAGCCATATCGCCCAGCTCTATTTCAGAGTCCCCGCCTTGGTGTACCTTCCCATTACCTTTATTTAGTAAACCCAGCAATTTTTTTTATCGCCCTGCATCTCAGGCTGGAAACCTGTGCATCTTTCTCTGCGGCTTCTGTTACAATTTTGCCGGGACCAATCACAAACTGGCTTATCCACATTGCACGCTATTGGTAGGTTTAAAACGATGAAGAACAAAGAGAAGTGACGGCAAAGTCTCTCTCACAACCATCAATCCAATTCCCTTTAACCTCTCGATGATGCTCAATGCATTTTTTTAGGTTGGCAAACAAATCGATCGAGTGGGTGTAAATACCATTCACATTTTTTCGCACAACCTACAAAAATCGCTCGATGCCATGCTTCTACAGACCGCTGATAAATGCTATGGAATGACAACTGTCCTTTTACATGTATGTCACTTAATATTCATACAAACCAAGATGGCGGAGCTCTAAAGAAATGCAAGCCCCCACCCCATAAGTATATCTAAATTAGCTATGTACCAAAAATTACAAAGGTCTACCTCTGCTTTTACAGTGAGAAGAACTGCTTCAAAAGTTTTCACACTGACCCGATTTGACGTCACTATGATAAATAGGCAAAATATAATTTATCACTAAATTAACATTACAGATAGAAACATTTGGCCGAGACATTTTCCTTCTTGCTCACCCATAGTAAGCAGTTCTAATAACGTAGGGTTACACTTGACAGTATCGACATAAGAGTGACATGACACTGTCATGAATATGTCATAAACGTTTATGACATAACGCTTCTGTCATTAAGTGACATTCGTTTTTTGTCATAACAAGTTAGGGTTAGGAAATTTAGACTTAGGGAGCTTTCCGAGCTGATCTCATGAACACACTTTTTTCGGAGATCGGGATTTTTTAAGTCGGGTCCTCCGAGTTTACGGCTGGCATGAAGGCACTATCAGTAGGGAAGGTGCTAATTGCAGATTGGGGAGTGAGACCAAGAGGCGGCAACTTCACGACAGTGAGGAGAGTTAGAAGTGGGTGTGACTAGCGCAGAGCCTGGTGTGGCTGTGACACAAACTCCCAGCATGGGAAAGCTTTGAAGACCTGGCAATTGCATATTGAGCATGAACCACATAAAACATACAGCATTCACTGTACATAAAGTAGTATTAATGCACCTTGCTAACGCCCATCCTGCCCATTTCTCATCCCTCTCAAGGAGCTCAAATTGTGGTACTCTCCATTAAACTTTCAAAATCACATGGCTCCATTTTTATTGGTCAAGTAAATGAAATAAATGTCTGACTCCGGACACTGGTGGCTCTCAAAGAAAAACACACTACACATGTTATTTGGAGAAAATGTTGGATACAATATGCAGGCATCATACAGACAATATAAGCACAGATGATATTCATAAAGTGGGTATGTGGCACTGCAAACAGCAATAGGATGCATTTTGCATAATGAAAGTTATGAAAATAAAGTAAGCTATAACAAACATGTCTGAATCAACTGTATTACTTCGGGTGTCCATTCAATGCTCAAAACAGGTCAAAACAGGTCAAAAATGTTGTCCTAAGTGATAATAATCTAGGGTATGCTGCCTCTTTACTCCTGCAGGTGCTGCAGCTGCTGCAGAAGATTTTGCAGGCACGGTGTTCTGTCAACCAGGCCTCCCTCGCTACCCAGCCAAGAATATGGCCATTTTGTCCTGCATGGTTCTCCTTCCCATCACAAGGGACACCAGTGTCAAGAAATGAGGGAGATGAAGTGCACACATCTATCCTGAATACAACAGAGCTTCTGGACAGAGCCAAACTTCTCCTCTGTCAGATCTTTAAGGTAAGATAAGATACACTTTATTGGCCTCAAAGGGGACTTCGTCTTGGACTCCAGTGCTGTCACATGTAGCTACTTTACAAAGAAATAAATAACAATACAAATGCAGACAAGTGCATATACAGTAGACATAGGCCACAGGCAGCATACACAGTATTGCACAACATACAAGTGATATTTATGAAAAGAAAACACACACACACTGTAGAACACCAAAAATCATGATTTATAATCAATAGCACTATTACACAACCTGTATGACCTTAGAAGCATTTTGATACCACAAATGATACCTGTAGAAGTTAACGTGGTTGATTTTGTCACAATGAAGTATGATCCCCTACTGATTTCCGTCACACCACCTAACAAAACTTTTGTAAAATATGAGTGAGAGCTTGCATAGTGCTAATGGCTCTAATTAGCATATGAATGCAGCGAAACCGCGCCTGGCCAGAATATCCTTACTCAGTAGTGGATGAAACCACAACTTTCAAACAAGTAAAATCACTCGTGATTGGTTGGCAGATCTGTCACTATTGGTCACCCTGTCTCATAATAAATGTAAACCCCAATAATAAGTATATATATATATATATATATATTTATTCATATTATGCTTTATATTCATGTCATTGTTATCCTATGTAGGCTACTACACTATTATTAGGCTACCATCAAGGACATGAATGAATTTATACAGGAAATGAACATTTGCCAGGAACATGTTTATGCAAAGAAAGAGCTTTATTCACTCGGATCTTTCACCCGTGTCTTTAAATTAACCCATGAGTCGCGAGTCTCTAGTATCATTAACTCGGATCAGTTGAGTCCTACTACAATTCAATCTAAAACGATAAACAGCGCCACACACAAACCTCTTGCAACATTAGCTAGCCTCCTAGCCCTAGCCATCGTAGCTGCCAAAAATGTAACAATTTCGTAGGCAACCACAACTCCACAAATTAACTCAAACGACTGAGTGAGCAGGCAGTCCGAGATAACTGGTTAACTTCCCGCAGAGCTGGAAACATTGCAGACTCAAAGACCATGAGACTCAGATTGGAGCGGCTGAGTAGGCATCCGGGTTAGTCGGATCAGCCGGCCGGTTAGGCTACGTTGAGTACGAGTCAGTCGAATCAGCCGGCTACGTTGTCATGAGTGGATCTGCGAGAGCGAGTAGCTCCTCCTTGAGGTGAAAAGCAATTCCACAACAAAAGCCATTTTTCCACTTCTGAAATAACATTCAATGTTCTGCATGTAGCCTAGACATAATTAGATTTGGTGTATAGATGTAGCATATTAAAATGCAATTAGGTCGTGCAGACAGTCCGAACTGCACGCTCATGGAGCTGCTTGAGTATCTACCTGGGTCAGTCGAATCAGCCGGGCGGTCGGTCGGATACGTTGTTATGAGTGCGAGTCAGCCGAATCAGCCGGCTACGTTGTCATGAGTGGATCTTTAGAGCAGCGAGTAGCCTAACTCCTCGTCAAGGTGAAAAACAAATCCACAACAAAAGCCATGCTTTCACTTCTGAAATAACATATGTTCTGCACGCATAGCCTACTATAAAATGCATTTAGGTCGCAAAGACAGTCCGAAACATTGCAAGCTCTGTATGGAGTTGCTTGAGTAGGCTACCTGAGTCAGTCGGATCACCCCGGCGGGCCGGTTACGTTATCTTGTTATGAGTGTTAGTCAGCCGAATTAGCCGGCTACGTTGTCATGAGTGGATCTTTAGAGGGGCGAGTAACTCCTCGTCAAGGTGAAAAGCAAATCCACAACAAAAGCCATGCTTTCACTTCTGAAATAACATATGTTCTGCACGCATAGCCTACTTTAAAATGCAATTAGGTCGCGAAGACAGTCCGAAACATTGCAAGCTTTGTATGGAGAGTAGGCTAGCCTACCTGGGTCAGTCGGATCAGCCAGGCGGGCCGGTTACGTTGTTGTTATGAGTGCGAGTCAGCCGGCTACGTTGTCATGAGTGGATCTTTAGAGGAGCGAGTAACTCCTCGTCAAGGTTAAAAGAAAATCCACAACAAAAGCCATGCGTTCACTTCTGAAATAACATATATTCTGCACGCATAGTCTACTTTAAAATGCAATTAGGTCGCGAAGACAGTCCGAAACATTGCAAGCTCTGTATGGAGTTGCTTGAGTAGGCTAGCCTGCCTGGGTCATTTGGATCAGCCGGGCGGACCGGTTACGTTATGTTGTTATGAGTGCGAGTCAGTCGAATCAGCCGGCTACATGAGTGGATCTGTAGACGAGCGAGTAGCCTAGTTTCTACTCGTGCCAAGGTGATAATAATAATAGGCCTAATGAGAATAGTAGTAGTAGTAGTAGTAATAATAACAATAATAATAATTTATTCACTGCAGGGCATTTCTACGTTCCTGTATCTATGTGTACATTGAAAGTCAATTGCTTAGGCTAGGTTAAGACAATAAATAAACAGTCTGGCTCAAACTGCTTTCTTTCCCGTGAGTGGGTGGAGGTTTTGATGCTATTATATTAGGCTATTTTATATTATATTATATTATATTATATTATATTATATTAGGCTACCTAACAGTATAGCCATGATTAATAGTAATATTAGTTGCCTAGTATTAGCAGCCTATAATACTTATTAGAATAGATTCCTAGTAGCCTACTATTAGTAGTAGTGGTAATAAACATTGTAGCAGAGTAGCATTAGACCTAGGCAAACTTTTCTATTGTTAACAAAACAACAACAAATAATTAATTATTATAATATAGGCTACCCTCTCTGTCAATAAGATCAAAGTTTCTGAACATGAGCACCAAAAAGATGAACAATGTGTGGATGCACTTTGACCAGGAGAGCAAAACTCTAAAGGCTAAATGCAAGTGCTACAAAAACCTGGTTTCAAATCATGGAGGATCCACATCCAACATGAGAAGGCACTTAACGAAATGAAGCACCCCACGGCACTGCTTGAACGTAGGACTGAATTTCTTTGCGATTTAGCAATACTGACTCAAGTGACTCAAGTGACTCGTTCAACCCGGATCAGTTTAGTGAGTGACTCAGAATAACCCGGATCCTTAAAAGGAATCGAGTTTGACAGGCCTAGTTTATATGCTCGTCTTGCAAGTACTGCTGTATGGGTCATGCAGCTCACATGTGATTGGACGAGGAGTCGAAGGCATGTCAGGCTCCTCCAATCACATGCAAGGTCATTGTTATAAGGAAGGACTCGCGAGACCAGCTCGCGTCTATGAAACAAGAACGGTTTGCCCGCCTATGAAGCTGTCAGTTTCCTAAGACTGAAGAAAAGACCTTGGTGCTTCTGTGAACATTGCAACACTGAACTCTCTCATACACAGCATTATGACCACAGAAAGCGCTATTTCAAAAATGGAGTTTGGGAGAAAAAACCTAAAAGGACTAGGTCAGATAACATACAGAGCCTGTTGCTATCCAGTCATGACCCAACCGGCGGGAGTTATGTTCAACTGTGATCTCTGCAGACCCCTCAATCTGATACTAATGTTGTTTGCATGGAATGCACATTTTACGTTTGTGGCCAAGGCTGATATCCCCTAACCTGACCCTAGCCAGATGAATGTCGTTCCGCTTAGCTCCGCCTAGCTTCACTCACATCCATCTGGGACCTCTTCCATTGAGAGTGATTTCTCCAACCAACTTTATGGTTTAGCCAATCAGGACGCAGGGCGGGAGTTTCATAGATGTGACATAGCGTAGAAGCGACTGTGAGTCTGTTATTAGCGTCACGGGTTGGCTTCGATGTGAGTGGTTGAAGTAGCACGTCAATAGATGACGGACAAGTGGCTTATTCAATCATATGCAAGCATTTTTTGATTAGGCCCAGCCTTCTGAAGCAACACTTCAATGGATCGGTTCCAGATGGATGAGTGGAGCTAGGCGGAGCGAAATTCATCTGGCTATTGCCAGGTTAGATATCCCCACCCTTTCAACTGTATATTACATCTTGCTTGTGTCTGTTGAGGGGTCCACGACTCCTGGCACCCTTGACAGGGACAACAAGGACGCGACCCCCCCCCTACATAGACATCATTTCTACTTCCTTCATTGTATTCTTACTGTTCTGTTTTTATTCTTTTTACTCCTTTATGTTTTTATTTTTTATCCTTATATGTTATGTGAATGTTGTACTTGCGAGCAAAGATTAACCGGAGTCAAATTCCTTGTTTGTGTACGCAAACCTGGCCAATAAAGCTGATTCTGATTCTGATTAAAACTAATTTTTGAAATAAATTATTTTGTGTATCTTTTTTACATAACATTTGCCATTGCTAATGACATACACAGTAATCTAGCATACTTTCATTAAATAAATCTATTCAAGCTAAAATGTAAGAGTCTATAATTAGGCTATACTGAGCCTGATCTATTTGTACCAGAGATTTTCTTACCTTTTAGAAAAATGTCACCTGGGGTAAAACTCCCAGTTGAATAGCCTACTCTACAACTAGCTGTTGTCAAATTCTTAGGGAAGAAATTTGGTGATTAACATATCACATAAACTGTTATTGAGTGTTGTTGATACACAATAGGAAACTTGACAGCAGCTTTGGAGCTTTGGAAGTAGCAGGTGGATACATGACTGGCATGCATATCTGTTTCGGTAAGGCAAAAGCAACAAATATGATCATCATGACTTCCTTTCCTGCCAGAAATGCGGTCATCACTTCTCATGGAATTCAATTCAGGGTTATATGAATTATGATGGATTCATACATGTACAACTTCTTGAATTATTAGGACAATATACAAAAATCCATATTATCTTATGCTTAATAAATCATAATTCATAATGATGTGCCCACTGTACCTAGTGCTTTAGTTGATGTGTTGTTCATGCATGAGGTCACATGAGAGACTATGGACTCATGTCAATTCCTGATGATTCATGAGATATGAAGTAATGCACAAATCATGACTTAATTCATGCACACTTATCATAAAGTGTTAGCAATCAGCTAAAAGCTCACTTAATTATTCATGTATTTGCCACATAACCATAAGGGGGCGCTAGATATCTACTAAAATAGACTATTTTATTCCACAGCATAATATGGTTGTAAATGAGCTTGTAAAAGAAGCATTTGCATATTTTTGACCAAAGTTACATACTTTTGATGTTAATATCAGAGGTAAAATACACAAGGGTAAAATACTCCATTTATCCATCATGTCATCTTCAATAGTTAACAACTAATCAATGAATAGATGAATTATTGCAGCCTTAGTTTGAATCTAGAGGTACTTGCTTACTCGCAACAATCTTGACATGCCTGTGTGTTGCTACGACGTTGCTACGTAACTATACTCTTAAAACGAATGTATTGAAAATAACACAACTTCAGTTGTTTTTAACACAGTGTACAGTCAATGTGTTGAAACAAATGTGTTGAAAATGTCACAACTTGTTGTTTTTCTAACACATCTCTATGACCAGATAGGAACAACACAGTTTGTGTTGTTTCTAACAAATTTGTTTTAGAGTGTACAAGGTAGTGTTAATTTCGTCAGACGAGAAGAGAGGAAATATGTTCGTCAACGACCTTTTTTTTAATGACTAAGACGAGACGATGACGAGACGGCAGTATTGTCCTGAAACACTGACTAAGACTATCTTAAGATGCATTATTGTTGACGAAAAAAGACGAGACTAAAATGTTTTGCATGAAATAAAAACTAAGATAAAATCTCTCTTCATTTTCGTCTACAAAATGAGAAGACAGAATATCTAGCTGTTACGTTTTCAAAATATTCCGAATGAGTTCAAACGCAACAGCTTTCCTGTAGGCTAGTCTACGTGCTGTTGCTGCAACCCTGTGGCTGCAACACGAAACTACATGGAACAAGAACACTGGAGATTTCTGCCAGAGTTAGCAAAATAATTACCTAAGCTTTATGCCACAATGCTACATACCCAGAAGTTGAAGCTTCTCTCATACAAATTAACATCCACCAGAATGTCCATACGAAAATGTTCATCATGTAATGTCAACTATTTAACTAGTTAGACTGATGATGCAAAGTTTGCTAGCAAGTAAGCTAATATGGAAAGTTCGCTAGCAAGTTAGCTATGGCTAAGATGGAGAGTCTGTTTGGGGAATGTGTTGTGTTTGGGCGCATATCGCCATCTAGCGAGACGGAGTAAAACATTAATACTTTGGACTACGACAGTGTTTCTCAAACTTTTTCAGTTTCAGGACCACTTAACTAACCCTAGCTAAAAAAAAAAAAGATTAGACCTACTTCAACAGTAGCCTATAATTAGTCTACATTATTGGCCTACTCACTGAACCACCTTGCTTATTGTCTTTGCACTTTGCTTACTGTGTGGATTCATACTGTATGATTTAAACTGGCATATCTTACATAGACAGTGTTGCAGAACTGTTTTTACATACAAGTTGGTTCAATATTGCAAACAACTCATCTATATTATATTTTACCACGTCTGCTCGCGGACCACTTGGGATAGCTTGCAGACCACCAGTGATTCCCGGACCACACTTTGAGAAACACTGGTCTACGAGTATGACAGTGGTCCAGTCAAATCTTTTACTGTCTATGGTCAAATCCCAGCCGAGCTATAACTGTAACTGACTGACAACAAATCAGAATGAGTAATTATAACAGACGAGTAGCCCTGTGGACACACAATATTGTTGGAAAACTGAGATGTGTGAAACACTATTTGACTCAAATGGTAATCAGAAATAATTTGTTATAAAAAAAAGACTAAAATGTGTTGACTAAAACTGACTAAGACTAAGATACCTTTAGTTTTCTTTTGACTAAAACTAGACTAAAATGACGAGACTTTTAGTCGACTAAAACTTGACTAACAAAAATGATATTTGAATGACTAAATATGACAAAGACTAAAAAGCACATTTCGTCACAAGACTAAGACTAAGACTAAATTAAAAATAGGTGACAAAATTAACACTAGTACAAGGTATGCCTGAGTCCAAGCCCTATCTTTGATATAACAACCTTTAATCTCACCTCACAGGGTCACAGAAGTCAATATTATTGAAAGCATTATAGACCCTTTCAACAATAAAAACAAAAACAATGCTTGAACGTTCTATTTGGGCCCCAATCTACTTCCTCTGCATTAAGATAACATATGGAATGTTAAAAAGGAAGTCTTGTGGGGCCAACTATGATGCTGATAATGGAACTCTCTTGAAAGGGTCCATATGTGGACAAATGGACTCTAGTCGTCCTGTCTGTGACTCAGGTCACGCAATAGGATAGCGCTACAACTCATGAGTCCCATGCATTTTCCCACCAGCGGAGCTAGTTGGCTAGTTGATCAAACTTTTGCCAACTTAAAGGGAAACCTCTGCTGGAGAAATTGTGCATTATGCTATTTCAAACTGTGGGAAAAGGTAACGATAAAGCACATGGATTTGTTTACAAGCTAGTGAACTGTTAGCATAAGTTTGGCAGAACTATGTGGATGTTACAAGGTAAGAAACACGATTTAAAACGAGTTTCTTGTTTCTCACTTCTCTTTCCGGGACGGTAGTCTCAATGTTGCAAGGTTGGTTTTCCGCCTGGGGACGCTAGGCGCAGCGGGGAAAGTCACCATTTTCACCGGAACAGGTCATTTAACCATCCAAATGATTTCTAAACGGGTTTATTACGTTGAAATAGTTGCCAAGTGCCCCTTTAAAAAAAAAGCTTAACTCGAGTCCCGCTGTTCGCCAGCAACATGCATCCATCTTTGTTTTCAAGTAGACTAGCAGGGAATTCACGCGGAACCATCGCAACTCTGTCATCATTATGTGAAGCCCGCCCACCGACTCTATACACGATGTGATTGGCCTGATCGAAGTTTGATTTTTCCAGCTCACAAGCCAACGGAGAGTTGCTAGACTACCCTGGCTGCAAATTACATTTCCTGCTGCTACATTTCCTGGTGCGTCCAGATTTCTAGGCTACCGGACCACACCTTAGGTTGTTAATTGCCACACCCCTAAGCGCATTGCTCAATAAAAGAGACGGGCATGGCAAAAAACTTGAGTAGGAATACGCTTTGCATCGTGATGAGAATACGCTATGCGTCGCGCTTTTGAGCATCTTGATAGAGCCCTCACTGTTTACCTAAAGTACTAAATCATGTCATCACTGAAATTATAATAAGCAAGAAAGGGCTTTGGATTATATTTAGCTATCATTCTCAGCAGGGTACATCTCTGTATTTTGTGTTGTATTTAGAGGGGGGGGGGGGGTAAAAAGTGCAGTAGAAGAGGGGTTTAGTAGATTAAGTGGCAAGGGCTACATAAGAAAGGTGGGGGAGGATTGGGATTGGGGGGGGCACCAACAAGGAGCGCCCAAGAGCAACAGAGGCAAGGAAAAACTCCCTTACTAAGGAAGAAACCTTGGGCAGATCCACGGCTCAAGGGGCTAACCCAACTGCCAGGGGTCTTGGTGTGTGTGTTGGGGGGATGACAGGGGAGATGGGATAGTGTGCTGTGTATGTGGGGAGAGGACAGTGTGCAACATGTGTGTTGGAGAAGCTTCCTCATGAAATAATGTGCTGTGTATGTAGGGGAGAGGGGGGGCAGTGTACTGCAAGTAGGACTTACTATTACAAGGGACTTCCTATTACAAGCAGAGTACTGTATGTATGATGTATGTGAGTGATGACAGTGAAGATGTGTGTGTGGGCGGGAGGGGAGTGGAGCAGTGACTGTGTGTGTAGTGTGTGTGTGGGTATGTGGGGGCAGTGTGCTGTAAGTATGTAGAGGATGTGTGTTGGAGAAGATCCTGAAGACAATGTGCTGTGTCTGTAGGGAGGGGGGGGCAGTGTGCAGCAATGTATGTGAGGTGATGACAGTGATGATGTAAGTGTGTTGGGGATGGGGGTGGAGGGGGGGGGGGAGCAGAAAGGCTAGGCAATCAAGGACATGGGTAGATAGATGGAGGAGAAATCAAAAATTATAAATTAAAAGTTCCATGGAGATGTGCAAAAGTTGGAGAAAGTCAGATTTGTGTGTGTGTGTGTGTGTTTTGACGTGTGATGAAATAAGAAAATAAATAAAAGGTCTGTAGCATAGGGAGATGGATGTAAAAGTGCTAAAAGTCATGTAGGTGTGTGTGTGTGTGTGGGGGCGGGGGGGGGGGGGGGGGGGTCATAAGTGCTGAGGAGTGAATGAGTGCAAAGTCAGTATAGTGTCAGTTCAGGGTTGGGGAATGTTTGAGAGTGCTGAGGAGTGAATGTGTGCAAAGTCAGTATAGTGTGAGTTCAGAGTTCGGATGGCCTTGGGATAAAAACTTCTCCTGAGTCTCTGGCTTTGTGACTACATAGGCGTCTTCTTGATTTCAGCGGTAGGAATAATCCATTGTTAGGATGAGAAGAGTCCTTCAGAATCTTTTGGGCTCTTAGGAGTACTCTTCTGGAATAAATATCTTGTAGAGCAGGGAGTTGAGTTCTTATAGTACGTTCAGCTGAGCGCACTACTCTCTGTGGAGTTTCCATACCAGGTGATGATGCTACCAGTTAGAACACTCTCAACCGCTGAAGTGTAGAAGGCCTTCATGATGGATGTAGAAACTTTGAATTTCCTTAGCTGACGAAGGGAGTAGAGTCGTTGTCTGGACTTCTTCAGATCATATTGAGTGTTAACAGTCCATGTTAAGTGTTACACAAGCTATTCAGTATAGCCAGTACCAGATCAGAAACACAGTTTCTACAATACAGTGTTACATTACTATACATTACTGTGTGCTCAGACATTCAATGCACCACCTGTGTTTTGTTGTCGACTGCACAGCACCTGCAGTGCACCTGTCCAGGCCATAGGTGCATCTGTCACCTGCACATCTCGTCAGGTGTCGGGGGAGAGGTTTGCACAGATATTGCACAGATACTGTACTGGCTACCATTCCACTAGGGAGTTGTCTTGCTCGTTGCTCAGAAACTTCATAATAAAACGAATACCTCTTTTAATAACTTTTGGTGATCCTGCAGTTGAGTGCCGAGATGATGAGTTTTGGAGCCGTGGAGGAAGAGGAGGAGCTTCCTGACTGTGTTGAGGGAGAGAACGGACTCGTTCTAACTGACCTGGGACGGATGCAAGTGAGTCTGGGAGTAGGCCTACGCTAGCCTGGCTGACACCAGACGAATTCTCAATCGATTACGACCTAATCAACTTTTTGATTTCTAAGGGACCATAACCAGAGGTTAAATGCAACTGAAGTTGGTAGATTAAACTCTTAGTGGAAATTTCTGGTGAATACTTCCGTGTCAGCAAATATTTTAAAAGACAATTCTTAATTTGTTTTAAATAAAAAAAAATACACATCTATGTTATTTAATACTGACACAGTCAATGCAGCCATTGTGTGTGTACACTAGTGCCTTCTCAGACTTCTGTCTGTTATCGAATAAAGCCCACTGCATAGACTAATGATTGCGTTGTTTCATTATAAACAGACCAAGCATTTCAATATGAACTGTTCCTTACACTTTAGTAGATGTATATTGTGACAGATTGTTGTCCTCTATTCTGTGCTTCAAATGGGCCTTCTTATGTATCCTACAGATTATTAACGAAGTGCGCAGGGTCAGGGTGCAGTATGGAGGAGACCCTGACCTTCAGCCTGTCAGAAGCTATGAGAGCACTCTTCTGGTGAAGCTTATGGCCTGGATTACCTCACATATCAACAAACAGGTGAGAAGTCTACATGTAGGCCTACCAATTTACAAGGTTTAAGAAGTAATTCACAGGCCTTCTCTTAGTCCTTGGTTAAAGTTGTGTAATCTGTAATCAATCCTCATCAAAAACATTTTGCCAGAATCAAAGTATCCCTTTAACACTCAATATAACATTATCATACACCCTCACTGCCATTGTCCATTTTATTTTGGAAAAACTCCATAATACCCTGCCTTTTCTCTCAATGCCAATAAATAAAATCATTGTTCATGTTCATGCGGGATCAAAATGACCAGACCCACTCAGAGCACATCAAATAAGATTTTAAAGGGATATTCCACCATTTGGGGAATTACACTCATTTTCCACCTCCCCTTGAGTTAAACAATTGATTTTTACCTTTCTCCAGTTCATCCAGCCATTCTTTGAGTCTGGCGATACCACTTTTAGCTCTAGCCTAGCATAGATCATTGAATCGGATTAGACCATTAGCATCTCGCCTGCTACCATCACGTTTAAAAATGACTTAAAAAAGATTTACGGTAATTTTCCTATTTAAAACTTGTCTCCTCTCAAGTTAGAAGGTGTACTGGTTAGCGCTTCGGACTTGTAACCGGAGGGTTGCCGGTTCGAGCCCCGACTAGTAGGCACAGCTGAAGTGCCCTTGAGCAAGGCACCCAACCCCTCACTGCTCCCCGAGCGCCGCTGTTGTTGCAGGCAGCTCACTGCGCTGGGATTAGTGTGCTTTACCTCACTGTGTGTTCACTGTGTGCTGAGTGTGTTTCACTAATTCACGGATTGGGATAAATGCAGAGACCAAATTTCCCTCATATACTTATACTTATACATATATAAGACCAACCGAAAATGAAATGTGGCGATTTTCTAGGCTGACTTGACATGAAACTATACTCTCATTCCAGCGTAATAAACCATGGAGGCAGCAGCACAATGATATCATGCAGCACTTGAAAATAGTCCCCGTAGGCTAACTTCCAGTAACAAGGTTGAGCTGCAGCAGACAAATTGGTTAGTGACTGGATTATTATTACGCCTGAATGAGAGTATAGCTCCATGTCAAATCAGCCTAGAAAATCGCCACATTTCATTTTCCATTGGTCAACAGAGTTCATGGGCCTACACTTGTCTTTGGTCTGTGGGTCATGGTGGTTTAATTGATAACTTTGATCACCTCTGGGAACATCTGTCTTTTTATGGCAAAAATGGGATCCACCCAAGTGTTCTGCGTACACAAATACTGGAAACATACAACGGTAGAACTTTATAATAACTATATTATTGCCATTGGCAACTATACCTCAGTGATGATCCAGTAAAGGTGAAAAATCCACACACTCAGATCTGTGCAATAGTTTTTTTTTTTTTTTTTTTTTTTTTCAAATCTGCAAGCTTTCGGTCATAGACCTTCCACAGGCAGAGTAGTTCACACAAAATCAAGTGACTCCAGGTGTAGTGGTACAAAATGCATCAGCATGAGTTCTCATGAAAGCCAAAAGAAAAGACCACATCAATCCTATACTTAAATCCCTGTACTGGCTTCCAGTAACTGAGTTGATTGCATAGTTTTGCTGCTTGTCTATGAATCTCTAAATTCAGTTCAGCTCTGGAAAGAACTTCCTAAAGAGAAAAGTGCTACAAGTTTAAAGAGTAAGGACCAAACTATTTACCATTTTACCAAAGGTTTAAAGCACATTGAATTGCCTTTGTGGACGGAATGTATTATATAAATAAGATTGCTTTACCTTGCCTTGTCATTCTACTAGTTTGGGAGCCAGATGGTGGTCCTGTGTTCACGGCAAGACCTGGTGGGTAGCATTTGTCGACACCTGTTACTCTGCCCGCTTGACGAAAGCGAAAGGATCCGGAAGAGCCTAGTGGCGGTGAGGCCGCGTCAAGTGCAGCGACAGCATCAGCAGGTGCCACGCGTCAGCCTGCGTGTGTTGGCCAGCTACCGCACGCTACTCTCCCTGCTGCTGGTGTACGTCCTGGGCTGTGCGCTCTGCTCGAACCCCCTGCTCCTCTGCGGCCTGGTGGTGATGCTGCTGACTGTGCTGGATCCCCTGAGTCCCAGATTGTCCCGCTGGAGCAGGAAGTACAAACACGTGCTCCAGGTGGTGCCACGACTGACTACGGGTTTGATACTGGTGCGTCAACCTCGCGATCGTGTGGCAAGAGGAGAATCATTTCAAATGAGGGAAGCAACAATGAACAAAGAACATTATTTTGTTGTAGATAAATAAAATAATTATGACCGCCGCTAGCGAAGCGGTCATATAGGGATTGTCAACGTTTTTTTTTTCCCCCCGTCATCTACTATCTGAATTTTTGGTCAACGATACCCGGGACACCGAACCACCGGGGCACATGAAATTTGGTGGGTATGTAGCCCCACTAGACTTTTACGGAAAAATTTCGTTTCGCCCCCGGGGGCAACTCAACCCCGCCCCCCCCCCCCCCCCCCCCCGTGCTGGGCCCCAAAAAAAGCAGTTTTTCCTAAATAACTACCTGAACCGTGGCACTGAGGATGAAGAATCTTTTATGGTATGTTGGTCTCAAGGGCCCACATCAACCTGGCCCATAATGACTCATTTGTGATTTGCACCCCCCCCCGGTAAAAAATGAAAATGCAATATTATTCTGCTTTAATCGCCCCTATCTTCAGTTAAGATGTTCAGAACTGCACCAAATGTTATGTGTATGATTGACCTGGCATTCTCTGGGGGTATGCCAAGTTTCGTAGAATTTCATCCATGGGGGGGTCTAAAAAAAATTAGGTTATGTGTACATTTAGTGACTGTACACTCATTGGACTGTAGATGGCGGGGCACACATATACACATGCACACACACACAGACACCCACATACTATCGGTATTAGAACGGCCGATACATAATTACAAATTCAGTAGGATTAAAAGAAAGCCAAAATAAATATTCATCATCATCATCATGGCTGCATTTCCAGTATTGGCGATAAGTAGTCGTTTGTCCACTAGATGGCGCATCGTTGCAGTGAGACGTAATTTTGTTGGAAGTTAAAAGTAGGTTGGAAAAACAATGGACGCTTCCTACAAGGACTGTAGTTTACCGCAGAGAACGTCTAATAAGGATAGGACGATGTTCACATGAAATGTAATTCCCATTTCTTCTTGAAGCCGAAATAAATCTGAGGATGTTTATCGGACATGCTTGGTTTTTACTGCAGGTACGTTAATCTTATAATATCAATAAGGACCTAGGTAATGTTACCGTTAGCGTTGGTTAAGTGATGGAGGCATTGATTGATTGCATTTGTAGAAAACTATAAATGCGGTTATACCAAGCAAATTGATAGCAGCACTGTAATTGTATCTTTCGACTGTCATTTGTTGCACGTGCTACAAAAATCATTCTGTGCAATGGAAGATTTACCAACGTTACACCGGTCTGATACAGTTTTGCCTATACATGCGTGAGACTGAGACGCCTGTTTATTTTGTTTTAAGTGCATGCAGGGTGTGAGAGGGGAATCGATGTGCTTTGATTCCAGCTTGGTAGTTGTAGTCTGTGAAATTAAAAGTGTGTGTGAAGTATCCAAACAATGACACCTTCATTTCATTATGGATGCTTTAGCAACACACCTTAAGCTACTGTGTAGTGGGTCCATTTAGAAGTGGCTACTTCATTCGCGCTTTTCTTGACTCATGGAGCTGCGTGAATTTTATTACAACTTTTCGCCACGATATGGCAGTTTAAGTCCGCTTGATACTGTAAGGCGTGAGCCATTGGTTTCCAAAGGAGATTTTATTTGTGTCACCAGCATAGCCTATTGATAGAAAGGCATATAGTAACAGGGGTAACAGAGAGTAACAGAAGTAAACAGGAGGGGGCAGTAAACTGCATAGACCACTAGAACCACTGGACATAGCCTGTCAAATTAAAAAACATCTTTGTATTATGATAAAAACGTAAAAATTACAACCTCTTACATTAACTCATTTAGTGCCAAAAACGTAATATTACGTTTTTCCTTCCCATGCGTTGAGTGCCAAAAACGTAATATTACATTTTTAGCTTTTTTTTTTTTAATTACGAAACTAGACACTCTAACACACCTTAAATGTGATTTTGGGAACTCTGTGATTAATGGAAATGAAATATATGACGATCGAAAACTCATGAAAACGCACAATCTGGACATTTTATCTGGACATTTATCATAACTCGGTTGCCTCTTTGGGTCGAATCAGTGACGCATGCACGTCAGGTCAAAACCAGGCCATTTTCGTGGGTCTATCACTAGGTGGCAGTCTCGCTGATCACTTCCCGGAAAGTTTACACAAGTAAGTAACAGGCAACACTTCATATTTCATGAAAGACGTTATATCTCCATTTCTAGAAAAAAACAGCGATTTTGATGAAAACTAGCCACTGTTTAGCTTGGGATTTCTCAGGAACAGAGGCGTGTAGAAATACACGGTTTGCACCCACCGAGAGCTTAAAGTCTCACCTTTTAAACGAGCCATTGTGTGTGTTCATAGCTATAACACAGAATATGCTGTGGCTGTACAAAAATCATCAACAATGGTCTAGATTGCTGGCACTCTAGGACAAAGCTCCCGAAAACAGCTTGGCATTCAATGAGTTAAGCCGCGTTCATCTCTGAAGACCTGCTGGGACTTTTTTACTTTTTTTTTTGGCAAATGCAACATTACAGTGTATACTCATCCAGTGGTGTTCCAATACATGTATTATATAATTAACTTGCTATTTGTGTCTTACTGGATTGAAATAAACTTAAAAGATGTGTTCACTACCATGCATCGCAAGGTAAATGTGTCCCTCTGATTCTTTAACAATCTAACAATCACTTTCCGGTGGCGCTGCTCTGCTGGCGACCCGGGCGTGAGTGCCGACGCTGTAAACCTTGTCGTTTGTTTGTTTTATTTGTTGCGAGCATGAGTGATTGTCTAACCTGTCTGCGAAAATAAACCCCTTACACATGCTTCTTTCGCTTGTATCAAGGAAGCAGGCACAAAATTGTTGTCGGAAGGCCTGCTTGCAAGCCAGATCGACCCGACGCAGTGGATGAGCCATGAAGCCTCTTGTACCTGTTCTACTGCTGCTTCTGCTGGTGGCGAGCGAACTCCTTTGCAAGAATTTGCTGCCACAAACTTCTCCCGATAGCAACAATCCGGGCCTACAGTATGTCTACTCGAGGGAACTCCTGCTGTCTTTCAGGCACAACGGCGCCATGGCTCCGAACCACCTGCCGGAGGAGGTCAGGAGGAAGATGGGTGCTGATCGACAACAGGCGAAAAAGAGGCAGACGCGGGTGAGTTAGGCTGCGACTCCGACGCAGGGGTAACAAACCGCCGCTTCCTTCCATCATACTGAGCAACGTCAGATCCCTGTGTAACAAAATGGACGAGTTAGGCCTACGGCTGGTCAGCCGTCACTGCTACGAGTACGAGGCAAGTTTAATGGTTTTAACCGAGTCATGGCTAAGGAAGGATATACCGGACTCTCTACTGGAAGGCTTCAGCTGTGTGCGGGCGGACAGGGAGGCATCATCAGGAAAGAAGAGAGGTGGGGGTATTTGTATATTTGTAAAAGACAGTTGGTGCAGTCAAATCTCGATAAGAGAGACTGAGTGTGATCCAGACATAGAGCTACTCTGTTTATCGTTACGCCCATTCTATTTACCTAGAGAATTTGGCAATGTTATTATATGTGCAGCCTATGTTCCTCCGAGTGGAAATGCTGCCACAGCCGCAAGTTGTCTGGCGGACTGTGTGCACAACCAACTCCAACGCACTCCGGGGGCACCTGTTTTTATCCTTGGGGATTTTAACCACTGTCGCTTGGAACAATCACTACCAGGATTTTACTAGTATGTCAAATGCGGCAGGAGACACAGTAAAGTCCTGGACAAATGCTATGGAAACATAAAAGAGGCCTATAAAGCCAAAACACTGCCCCCCCTCTCGAACTCGGATCATGCCACTGTTCACCTTAGGCCCACCTATAAAACGGCACTGAAATCCTCCAAACCTCTGGAAAAAACGTTGCTTCAGTGGACTGAGAGTAGCATTGAGACTTTAAAAGGATGCTTTTTATGTACGAACTGGGACATCTTTTTAAGTCAGGACCTGAATGAGGCAACTGATGTAATTACGGACTACATACATTTTTGTGTGGACAATATTATCCCTAAAAAACATGTTTTGCACTTTCCAAATAATAAGCCATACATCACACAAGATATTAAAGCTTGTATAAATAAAAAGAAGATGGCATTTAAAGGAATACGCCACCCCTAGGTGAAATTGGGTCACTCCCCGCAGTCCCTAGAGTTGGATGAGTGAGCCAAAGCATTTTATAGCCGACCCAGCCATTGTCCTAATCTAGAAACGGCCCGGTTAGCTTTAGCTTAGCGTAGTCGCTGTAATCCGGAGATGCCAGCTAGCATGTCGTTGCAAAAGTGAATCAAATAACTCAAGATTTTTTATAATTATTTCTCGTAACCTGTACATTCACATTGAGTACAAATATCAATGCAAATTAAAACGAAGGGATTTACTAGACCAATTTAGATTTGGAACTATTTACGGGCATAGCACCGGCAAAGCACCGCTGCCAGGCGCAAAGACATCACGCATCTGTAAACCCTCAGCTTCCGGCAATACACCAGCGTGACTACCAAGTTCTCTGCTACTAGGCTGACACTGACAGGTGGGCTTTCTCTAAGAGTTCTAATGGCGATGAACAGGGCTTGAAAACGAAATTATTTTTCAAACGTTCCGTTCCGAACGGTTCAGGTAGGCCTATGTTTAACGTTTTCGTTCTTGCATGCGTTCCGCCACCAACATATCGGTCCTGAACCGGTTCGGAACACAAAATATCGTTCGTTCTTAAAGTTCCGGCAGTGTTTGGCTGCCCTATCAAGTCTATTTTTGTGGACTTTACCTTAGAATAGACATACTCATTATTTCCCCTTGATTTAGCCTATACCGTAGCTATGCCCAAAAATAATAAATCACAGGCGGCATCCAAAAACATTCAGATGGGCTATCCATCCCATAGCCTACAGACTTACTGTAGGCCTAACCTATGCCTATAAATAATTTCTCATCAAAAATATTTCTGGATACGTGCTAAACTCCTTACCTGGTTGTAGCCTAAGTTTTATCCATATGGAGATCTTCAAAGGCTTGCGCTATAATTCCAACCCTGTTTATAAACAAACCTGTCTGTTGCTGACAAGGCCTATCTCAAATTTCCTGTTTAACTCTTCTACATAGAATAGGCTATAATTGCGCAAACATTTCAAATCCCGACTTTAAAACGACAAGGAGTGGACAGGCAAAATAGGCTATTACGCATAGGCTACAAACAATTTCCAAATCAGTTTCAGTAGCCTACGCTACGAGCTGGCCTAAGATCCGAAGTGGCAGACGGATAGGTTACATTACAACAGCAAGACAAAATATACACATTTGGACCAAAGGTCCATTTATTCGTTTTTTGTTTTTTTTTCAAACTGCAGAAATCAAATTATTAGGCTGTTCGCCTACAGTAGTTGGCTACATAGCGGCTTGTTAGCTCACATTAACAGTGTAGATGCGGGCTTGTTTTTCGCACAACCGGAAATAGTCTCCCTGACATAGGATATGCTTTTGTGTAAATTTTATAAAATATATAGAGAACGAAAAAAAATGTTATTAACCGGTTTTGTGGATTTCAGAATAACGTTTCTGTTCCGGAACAGTTGAAGACCATTTTGTTTTCGTTTCCGTTTCCGCTCCTCGTAAAATTCCGTTCGTTTTCGTTTTTCATTTTCGTTCCTTGAACCGATTCGGAGCCCTGCCGATGAATATGGAAGATTACACAATAGACGAAGATGATGACTTCGACTACCAAGATCCAAGACCCTACCTTTTCGAACCTGAGTTCACTGAAGGGGAGTTGCGAGCTTTGGATCTGGGAAGAGAGGACGTTGCGACTAATCAAGGCGAGTCGGATGAGAGAACGAGAGCAAACACGCACTGGCTTACGAAGATGATTAATTAACACGAAAACGTTGTCTGGTGTCCTTTTAACAGCCGTTTGGTGTCCCCTATTCCAGCGATCTTTAGACTGCTGCACTGTGCCTGCCAGAGATGGGCAGTATTTCTAATACATGTATTTAAAATATGTATTTCAATACTATTTTGTAATTTGTATTTTATTGAGATGATGAAAATGCCTTCGTATTTTGTATCAAAATACTTCAGTGTTGTGTATTTTTGTATTTTCAAAATGCTGTAAAATACTTTCTGTGAAACACTGTGATGACATCTATCTAACTATCTATACTGTAAAGCACGAAATCTCTGTCTCTGTCTGTTTGTGGCACCCTCGCATGGTCAAGCCCCTCTGCTCCAGTAGAGCGTTGATTTTCCTTTGCTGGAATGATTAACAGGCCGCATAGGCGTCGTCTGAATGCAACACTGTTTTGAGAAGTTAGTTGTGCTTAAAGGCATCAACTGAGGAGACACAACTAGCTAAGGTTACACACACTCCTTTGCTCACACAAGGACAGCACAAGGACTCGAGTTCACAAGTTCATATCGCAACACTTGAGTTTGCTATTTTCCTTTCTTTTTTCTGTTTTACAGTTTTTTTCGAGACTTTAAATTTGTCTATGTTCTCTGACCTGTGAAATATTTCAGTGCTATGGTAACTTGACAAGATACCTCAAACAAGGACATTTCCAATTTTGCACATTTTGAATGAGAAATGATTGATAATGTCATAATAATTGGCTTCTAATTGACTTAACTGATTGGATGGTATTAATGTGACAACTTGAATTTTTTTGTATTTACATTGATAGAGGTTGTGCACACACCAGTTTCAGGTGTATACAAAATTATTCAACTGTGACGAAACTCACCATAAGTGTGGTAGTGATGGTGTTAAATAACTTAAAAGGTGAAAATGCTACCTAGTTTAAATTTCTAAATAAGTCATCTATTTGGATTGTTTGTCTTTGAGTTATTGTCACTGATTCATAGTGGGCAATCTATTACACCAACTGGCTGGGAAGCGCAACAGTTGTGGAGTCGGCATTGCATGTCGCTGCAAAACAGTACATCTCCAAACTTAAAAACAAACTCTGTTTATGTTCTCACAAACTGATACTAAAAGCTGTGTTCTTAGGAAACAAAAGGTAGGATAACCATCGAGACCAAACTGATATAACTTAACAAATAACTGATGGAAATGAGGGATGCTAAGATGAGAACCAATCATGACAGCCCTTTAACTCCCACTCAGCCTTTCTCAGTGCCTACACAGTTAGACAGAATAGGCACTGATACCGTAAACAACAGGTGACAACTTTCACCTGAGATTGAGAGTGGGCGTTAACTTAGTTTCAGCCTTTGAGGGTTTTTTTTTTCTTTTTAAGGTATTTCATCATCTCGAGATCATACAGTGACGAGATGTAAAGGGAAAGTGAATTATCATGAAAGTGACCTCAGGTGATATAGATATAGAGCTTCCACTGAGGTTGGCCAAAGTGTAGTCCTGTCTCTCTGTGGCTATGTGTGTCCATCTCTTCACTTGGACCAATATGGTCACTATATCAGCAAATACCATGGCACTGAAAAAGTACCATTCTTAGCTGTCAGGTCTTACCATGAACACATCACCCACATAGTTTGTGTGTTATAAATCAGTGTCTCTTAAAGGGACACCAGACAAGCCTGATGCTTTTTGTCTACGAAACTCCCTCTCGCTCGGTCTGAAGCTCTTTTCCTTTTTGTTTGCATCTTCCGTCAAGGGTTTTCGCTGCTTCTTCGCCGGCTCTGCCATTATACACACGTTTTGCAACAATCGTGTTTCGTTAGCCTGCCTCTGTGCTGTGGATGCAGGATGTAAACTGATCCTGCTTCGGTCGGCGGGTACGATACACTGAACTTGCAATCGGGATATTCTTCCTACAGGCAGTAGGGGCGGGCGAGAGAGTCTTCATTCGCCCTGTAAGGAGTCATTTAACCATATACCGACTTACAAAGATGAGTAATTAACACGAAAACGTTGCCTGGTGTCCCTTTAACTGGTGGGTCGGGACCCAAAACTGGGTCGCAGAACTGACCCGCAAAAGCATCGTCCATGTAAAATTCTACATTATCAGATCTAATGTCGGACCTTTATTTTTATAGGAATAAAGTCTATGCCAATTGTTGCCGTGGACCTAGGCAATGTTTATTTGACAGGTCATGTTAGACATGACTAAAATATGGGTCACAACTAAATGAGCATGGGCCAATTGCCAATGCAATAAATAAGCCATAAACAACAGGAGGGACAGAGAGTGAGATTCAGTGAGAGTGAGAGTGGGCGTTCTTTTGGTTTCAGCTTTTGGGAGGTTCCGTCCATTCTTTTTAGGAATGTCATTGTGCCGAGATCAGAAAGTGAAGTGTCACCTCACTCGCCGTGCCCACATAAAGGAAACTGATCTGTGAATTATTGTAAAAAAATGTGGCTCCATGTGCTTTTGAGGTTGGCCAGGGTGTAGCGCCGCCCCCTGCAGCTATCTGTCTCTTTCTCTCGACTTGGCAACAGCAAATACAGTGATGAAAAAGTACCATTCTTAGCTGTCAGGTCTTGCCATGAATACAGCACCCAGATAGTTTGTGTTTTGTAAATAAGCAGCATTTCATCAGTTTAGGCTTTTGATTTGAAGAGTTTGGTTCCTAAACGTAATATCCACCATTTTAATGAATTTTCATAAATAATTTTTGTCCATTTTGTTTTCCAAGTCATTTCAGTAGAACTATTGGGTATTGTTATTGTATATATATACTCAATCAAAACAACGCAACTGCAATTTGATTAGTATTACTTGAAATACACAATTAAATAGCATGACTTTTAATGTTTTTAAAAACAGAGATATAGCATGTTGGAACCAAACTCTTCATTTGTAACCACGCCTCCCTTTCCATGCACACACACACACACACACACGGTGACAGAGCACAGCTGTTACAATTAACATCCTAGAGTTGTTAGTGCGGGGTACCTGCAGTCTGCCATGACTCACTTCCTGTTGTGAGCTAGTATGAAGTGCACAGACGCCGTGCCACACCTTGGACATACTTTTGCTTATTACCAGGCACCAGGGCTTGAATAAATATCCCTTTTTGGTTCCGGAAGCCAAATAAACGGGACACGTTCAGCATTAAAATCTTACGGGAACTGTCCACCCATGCCGTTTAACTGCATACCTGAGTGATTTAGTTAATCCAACCTCAACAAAGATTGAATGACTGAATGAATGAATGACTGAATGAATCATACAGTTGCATTATGAAGTCTAGGACAGAGCATAATCTTCTTTGTCTTATGTGTTTGAGTTAATTCGACTTACCTTGGACATGCCATGCCTCAGAAGTATGTATAGCTCATGCTTCTAAATACATGTCAAGATCTTAAGGCTTGTGTCTTTGTTTTTATGCAATGACTGAAAGGCTTATTAGCTATGCCAAAATCGATGTTGATATTTCCGGTTTGATTTTCGACAAGTCATAGAATGTATACACAGAGAATGACTGTAGATTAGCAAGCTTGTCACTTTTACTGTTCCCAGTGTTGCATCACCACCGGCAGAATTGCATAGCTCTCATTCCGCAAGAAGTGTGGGAGGAAGAAAAGGGCTGCCGCTTTGGTCTACAGAGGCGTGTCTGGGTTTACGCAACTTCAGCTCACTCTGTGAAATATTTGTGTTGTTTTTAACGCATGTCTATGTCCAGATAGGGACAACACAGGTTGTGTTTTTTCCAACACATTGATTTTTTAGGGCCCGAGCACCGATGGTGCGCGATGCCGGGACAGCCTTGCGCACCGAGAGGTGCGAAGCCCTATTGTTTTTGAAAGGATTAATTATTATTATTTATTATTATTAGGGCCCGAGCACCGAAGGGCGCAAGGCCCTATTGTTTTTGTAAGGATTATTAGGGCCCGAGCACCGATGGTGCGCGAGGCGTGGCCCAGGGACTCAGTAGCGCCCCCTTAGGTGATTGATCCAGTGGTTGGCACATACTTTCAGCTAGACACACCAAATTTGGTAGGTGTGTGTATCTCCCCAAGATGAACAACTTTCGTATGTACAATGCATTAGGCGCGCCCAACAGGAAGTGAGGTATTTGGGATTTTGTGCGGACTAAAATGTGATGAATTGTGATGCCAAAAGAGGTGCTTCCCATCGGTGAAAACGCATGAAATTTGGCACACAGGTCAAGAGGTACCGTGAATATACAGGGGAAAAGCCTTGGCACCGGGCGTTGCCCAGGAACTCCATAGCGCCCCCTTATGTCACTGTGACTTGTGGTTGGCATATAGTTTTAGATACACACACCAAATTTGGTGGGTGTATGTAACTCCCAAAAACAAACAACTTTTGTATTAACATGCCATTAGCCACGCCCACAGGAAGTGAGGTAAATGAGATGGGACATGATCAATTTTAACGTACTCTTCCTAGACGGTTGATCCGATTCATGTCAAAGTTGGTATACATGACGCCGAGATGTTCCTGATTATAAATTATGAAGCTTTTTTTTTTATATGTTGTAATTTGACGAAATGGCGAAATTATTAATTTTAATACCCTTCCACATAAACAATAAATGTGTCATAATTCACCATGCATGGCTTGAAATGTTTTATATTTCACAGGTCATTGAAGACCATGTTCACATGCCCATAATGCATGTTTGGCATAGCGCCACCAACTGGTAACAGAAAGAATGACAATTACACTGATGTCACATGATCAATTTTAACATACTGCTCCTAGACGGTTTGTCAGATTCATGTGAAATTTGGCAAACATTATACCAAGATGTCGCTGATGTTAAATTGTGAAGGGATTTTTGATATGTTAATATGTCATGATTTTAATATCTCACCATATAAACAGGAAATGTGTCATAAACTCACAGTGCATTAAATAAATGGTCTGAAACTTCTCAGGTTAATAGATATTATGATTATGATGATATTCAGAAACCCAATGGGCCTGCCTGGCATAGCACCAGCACCTAGCCAAGTAGGAAATGTGCCAGAAATGGACAATGCCTGAAGTGATTGATCTGAAACTTCATAAAATATTGGATATCATTATGGTGATGATATTCACACATATAATTCACATGCCTAGCATAGTGCCACCATCTGGCCAAACAGGAAACATGCCAGAAATGCTCTATGCTTTGAATGAATGGACTGAAACTTCTCAGGTTAATAGATATCTCCAGCTGTATCGCTGTGTGGGGCGGAAGCTGCACTGAATACAACAGGAAAGCCCTGCAGCGCATAGTGAACACAGCTGGAAGGATTATTGGTGCTTCTCTCCCCTCCCTGAAGGACATTTACACCTCCCACCTCACCTGCAAGGCGACCAAAATTGATGCAAGTCACCCCACTCACAATTTGTTTGATCTACTGCCCTCTGGGAAGAGGTACAGAAGCCTGCGCTCCCGCACCACCAGACTCACCAACAGCTTCATACACCAGGCTGTTAGGATCCTGAACTCTCTCCCCCCTCCACCCTCAGCTACATAACATCCTGGACTTTTAGACCCAAAATGGCTGCCTTGCACTACTCCACTTGCACTACTCCACTTGTACACTTGCACACTTGCAACTTGTTGTTGTTGTCCTGTTGTCCTGAACACTTCTGAACACACTTCTGCTGCTCTTACATAACTTGCACCACTATGCCACTTGCATACTTAGGTCAAACAAAACTACCTCAGCCATTTATTGGCCTGACTTTTGCACTATTATATTGACTGTCTACTGTATGCACAATTGCACAATTTCTACCAAATTTTGCTGCTCTTATTTCTTCATTGTATGTGCCTTCTTATTGTTACTTTTTATATTGTTTACTTGAATGTTATGTTTGTCTGTGGACCTAATTGGTAAAATATGTCTTGTTATCCATTTGTTTTGTTTTTACCTTACATATAGTTTGACTGATACTTTTAATATGTAAGCTTACTGTTTATTGCATTAATAAGCTGTTCATTTATTAACAATTTATATCACTCCTTGTGTGCCATGACATTACAACAAGCTTGTAGTATACTATTTGGTATTATTGTAGGTAATTGTTTTGTGGCATTGTTTTATAAGGATGTTACCAATGTTCCTCCTTGATAATTCTTAGAAACAGCTAGGCCTATGCAGGAAGACTCACATTCCTGAGACTCTTTTTTTTACCTGCGAGTGTGCTTAAAGCAACACCAAAGAACTTTCCCTCTGTCGCACGCACGCTATTTGTTTATCCAGCACCGGTAGGTTTAGCCTACTCCAGCCTACTCTAATCAGACTGCTCAGGACTTCAGATCTGTGTTTCGTTCACATCGTACATGTGCAGCCCAAGGACTTGGTTGGACTTTTAAACATCATTATCTGTGTTGCTTAGCCTACGCCAAGGGAATCACCATCCATGGACCTGACTTGTTTGTTGTCTTTGTCCACGTCTTTGCGTAAAGTGTTTGTATGGCCTATTGTGCTAGAATTGTTCATTTGTTTGTTTATGTTTTAAGTTACTGTGCTACATCTCCTGTGTGAGATAGTCTATGGTCCTATATCATGTGTGTTTCATGTACAGTTGTCTAGTAACAGGTACGCTGGCGTCTTTCACAGCTCGTTCTGGCATGCTGTTGTGGAGTCTGTGGAGCATTTTAAGGTGCACTCTGTGCATGCAAAATGTGCTATACAAACACATATTTATTACTTACAAGACTGTTTTTAAGAGCCATATGAAAACTACCTGCCGAGTTACTGGCACAGGGTCATTTTTTCACTCTGGGTTGAAGTTTATACACCATGTCAAAAAACAACTACCACTATCTACCACGCAATTTGAAATTGTTGGTCTGGTATACTACAGTAATATTTCATGGAACAGTGACATGTAGTCATAATCAAGTTCAACATATTCTCTTCATTGTGCTCAAATGCAAATCCTCATCAACAATAACTAATCTCAAAAATGTTCAATTCTATTCCGTTTTATTTATATGGTGCCATAACATATGAAGTCCGAACACATCTTGAACTTGAACCCCCTACAGGTAAGAGGAAAAACTGACACACTGACACAGTAAGATACGCTGTGTAAAGGAGTCTTTGCACAGAAATCTAGCTGATCATTGGTTTCAGTTGATCAGTACATTTTTTATATATTTATGTATCTTATTTTTACAAAGAATTAGCAGCCTGTCATCAAATGATCATGTACTGAGAAATATGATTCAGGTACTACCCCCGGCAGGATGAACAGCTGCCTAGGCTTGGATTTTACCAAAATTAATAAAAGTCTTATTCTCTAAGTTACAGTAACTAAAACATACAAATAGCAGAAAGGTTTAAAGCACACTGTAAAAAAATAAATAGTACACTTAACTTCAGGATAAGTACACTCAACTACAACCCAATCGAGTCATCTTGTTGCTTTAAGCAGGCAAGTTTTTTAGCTAATTGTACAACTTCCAATGCAGACATGAAACCGTTGTAATTTGGTTTATGCACAGAAGGTTCTTTAGCTAGTTAATTTGTTTTCGGTGGAGCCAGATGTGTTGTAGCCACCGATATTGTTAATCTAATTAGTGTCTACACCAGGGTTGCCAACATTTTTCCCCATCAGGGGCCAAAAATGAATTGGGATGGAGGGCCGCAAGCCAAAACTAAATCAAAGTCGTGGCTCCTATTGGACAAATTGACATTCTTTAGAACATTATTTTATTCCAAGAATTGAGACATATTTAAATAGAAACCATATTGTTAAAACATGTTGTGCAACACAATGTATTTCCATACATTTGAAGTTGATTTCATATTAAGGAATGATAGAATAAATATTCTTACAATATTACTACACATAAGTAATAAACAAAATATTAATCCAAATAGATTTTATTAAAGCCCTCCTCACTCTTGTCATCATCATGACTATGGATCTGTGCTGACAGAAGCTCATTAGCCCTCCGAACATTAGGAAGGCCCATTCATATTAATGGAACTTTCTGAAAAAGCACAGATACAGATGCACACACACTATATCACTGGTAATATCATTTGGCAAAAAATAAAACTTTTGGTAAGTCTAACCAGGAAGATCTTCTTCTGGTCGCTTTAGAGAGAAAGTGTCTTTGTTCCTTCTCTAGTCAGTTAGGTCAGTGGTTCTTAAACTTTTTATATGGCGAGACATGGGACAAGTCTCGCGACCCCCTTCTCTCTAACCGGCGGAATTTGGTTTAGAAATGTTATGAGATGGGCATTGGAAGCAGAGACAAAAAATGTCTTCTCTCATAGGTAAACCTTTAGAAACATGTCTTTAATCCAGACCAATGCAAATCATTTCACAACCCCTCCAATATTGTTGCCGACCCCCAGTTTAAGAACCACTGAGTTAGCTAGATCTGTGTAGATCTAGCTAACCCCCTCCCCTCCCCCTCCCCCTCCCCCTCCCCCTCCCCCCGGGCGTCCCGACCCCCCGTGTAAGAACCACTGAGTTAGGTAGTTAGTCTAGATAGTTGCTGTTAACATTTAACGGTATCACTGATACAGAAAGACTACCCGATTGACAAACACCAAACCCACAGCATACATTCAGGCAACCACAGTACAGCGTCTTCATTTGGCACATCTGTGGTCTCCATACAGTACATCAACATTTATATTGTTGCAAATTTGCATAATGTACATTTCAACTCAATACACCCTGCACTGTACAAAATGACATTTAATTGAGGTCCCTGTCGAGGTACACTCCCCAGAATGTTTTTGTCCCATATGTGCCATACATATCGACCAGGCTGTGGTTAGAGATCAGATTCACCTTGAGGCTATCTTCCTTGTATAAAAATATCCTGGCCGTGCTGTGTGTGGTTTTACGCCATTCCTCGCCACACACATTTCTCGGCACAGTCTCTAAGGAAGAGATGACTGTCCTAGGTTCATTGTTGTATCTCGGACTCCGCTTGATCACGTCGTGCATCAGGAGCACGTTTTTCTCGCAGGACTTTTTTATCCCACGGTAGGATATCTGCAGGTAGATGACGTAAAAGCCATTTTCGGGGATGACCAGGCTCTGTTCGCTGTGATTGTACTCCATGTTGAGGTCGTCTTTGGATCTATTCCGCCAACTAAGGAATCCATTTTTCTTGCCTGTTGGATCTAACAGAAGTACAAAACAGTGAGCTAGAGGGTCATGAGCAGCAGCCGGTTAAAAACAAACAAAAAAAAAAGCCTTAACACTTTACTTCAACCGAACTCCACAAGACAAATATATGAATGCCTAAGTAATCAGTAATTCAAGCGCGCTTCTATAGACAGTCTGGTGCTTTCGAAGATTAGGACAAGTAGTTCTCTGGAACACACGGAAGTTCAATTCTCTATGGAAGATTAACATCCTTTAAACCAATGAGAATGACTTTTGTCAGCAGCGCAACTTCAAACAGCGCATCGGTATTTTGATAGTCAGCAGCGCATTTGACGGAATCTGCTTTCACGCAAGACCGTATGGAACAGGTATTCCACTAACCATGCTTTACTAAAACCTAGCAGAGTATAGCCTACACGCATCTGCACTTGGCTATTATTTGAACTCTTTGGCAAAGTGAAACTAACTTCACCATGTCTCATAGTCAACGACAAAACAGTTCTACACAGTTAATTACTTTCACTATCGACTGCAGAGAATTAGTTTGGGACTGCTTGCTAAGGGCTGCTTACATCTCGTGACAGTGCGTCTTCAGCTGTGCTTTATGTAGCAGGATAGATAAGTGTGTCCTGCTAAGTGCTACCCAGGTGCACATCATGTGCAGCTTAATTGGTTGGCAATTATCAGCCAATTAGTGGGTTTTCTATATTAGGTCAGGTGGCTGTTTGGAATTGCGCCTCACGCCAGGAACACGCCCCATTTCTCATAACTCTCCCTAGGTGGCGTAGTCGACGACTAATTCCAACTTTCACCTCCGCCCTGCTACATTTAGATGCGCCTTTTGCTATAGACCAGGTTTTTAGGCGTAATCATTTTTAGAGGGTGTAAGATAGCGATTTTTGGATCATGCACCAGACCACACCTTCTGCCACACCCCTGGGCGCAAGGCTTAATAAAAGTGAAGTGCATGGCGACATATTCGAGTGTAAGCTAGCAAAAAGCTTTGTGTCGCAATAAGAATAAGCTTTGTGCCGCATTTTAGATCGTCAAAACAGACCCATTTGCCTTCACTGGTATACAGAGTTATAAAGAACAGGTGTTGGAGTAAAGTCTGTGTAGGTCATTATTGAAAATCAGCCTTTTCCATTTCCAATACTAGAGGCCAAAACAGTAGCTGAATGAATATATCCAGGCCTGGTCTTACAGCAGAATCACTCAAGTCTCTCAAATGCAATATCTCTTGGTCTTTTGTCGATTGCTAATAACAATAGCACATGCATAACATACAATAATATTATACATACAAATTATTTGTACCCTCCACTGTCCACATCATATTTTATGCAGCATATATTTGTATTGTGTATTACTGTTGCATATGTTGAAACTAAATTCCTTGTGTGCATAACTCACTTGACCACAACACAAATGTCATTCATACTCTCTATTCATATAAAACAGCTCCTTTAGTATGAAGATATAAATGGTGCAAAAGTCGCAAGCACATTTAACTGCAGTCGCAAATCTGTAACAGTAAATTTGAAGTCATACATATTTGTTTTATACCTTGTATAGGGGCTACGGGTTCACAAATCCTTGTTACAGGTACACAAATCCTATCCTGTACATCACAAGTTCCAAGAGTCATGCAACAATACAACCAAATATACTGCTGTCAACAGCAGGTTGTCCAATTTAATTTATTTAATCTGCCGCTAGGAGTCTCAAATACCGTTTTCCGTGCTCTCACTTTTGCACCACACATGACTGGTATATTTGGTGCAAAACTCATTTGTACCCATAGCTCAGTGGCTTTGATTAGTATCTGTAGCGCTAGGGGGCGGACAGACAACCCTTTTGGCCAATCAAAGGTGTTGGATGCTGATTTGGAACGTTAGGCATTTAAGATGAGACATACATACGGTCCTCTGCAGATTAAAGAAATTCAATTGGAGGACCTGCTGTTGACAACAGTATATTTTGTTGTATTGTTGCATGACTCTTGGAACTTGTGATGCACAGGATAGGATTTGTGTACCTGTAACAAGGATTTGTGATCCCGTAGCCCCTATTTTGTGTTTACAAGGTATAAAATAAATATGTACGACTTCAAATTTACTGTTACAGATTTGTGACTTTAGTGTGCGCATGCAAAACTGCAGTTAAATGTGCTCGCGACTTTTGGACCATTATATCTCCATACTAGTTGCATTGGTCTTCTGCATTCTGAACCATTACTACCCATCTGTAAAATAAAAAAACAAGTCTTTACCTGCGCCTAGGTGAGCATGAGGTTTGGTTTTTTGTGTGAGCCCCCCCTGCAGCTTCTGGTAGCCTTCAATAGAAGAAAAGATAGTAAAAAAAAAACATATACTGTATGGTGTGTACATTATCTGTGTTGTGTAAACTATCCATATGAAATATGTAACCGATCTATGCCTGCAGTCTTTCTATGCCTTAACATGTTAGAGCCAGATTATATGGCAAGTTCAAAGACAGAAATTGGTGTACATGTCATACAGTTATGCTGAGACAGGACTTTCATTTATATTTCAGTATGATGCCACCTAGGCTAAAATGAATATAAAATATAAAATGTAAAATAAAAACAAATAAAATTGATATATGGCACCAGTGAGTTCACTCTTTGACATACAGTAGACAAATGCCTTCATTAAAATGCTATTTTGACATCACAAAAACTAAAGCTTTAAAAGTAACAGTTACACATACTGGCATAGTGGAATATCACATTTCACTGGTAGAAGCACCACTAGCCTAAAAGGGTGTCTATTGTTTGTGTCATTAGGCCACTACACTAAAGTTGCCCACTCTTCAGATTCACCTTGCCTTCAACTTTAATTTTGCATAGGAGACACCTCATCTGATGTTGACCCTTGTAGAGCCAAATCTTCTGATGAAAGCCCAGTGCTGTCAAATATGCCACTATATTCAGTAGTCTGAAAATATTGTACAGGGTGTCATTCTGCATTTGTGGTATAGCCTTTCAGTTGTCCTATAGACATGGACTTCATCAGAACCAGTTTTTATCTTACTAAAGCTCTGCCACAACCTGAATGCTAAGCTCCCAACGTAGTCCAAAATACATAAGTCAATGCATGTTTAACCTTAATGATGACCCCTAGCCTATACCAGTAGGCTACTACTTCTACTACCACTATGGCCTACTATTACTATTACCACTGCCACTATACCACAGTGGAATAGGCCATAACTATTACTAATAACCATACTACTGAAGTATTAATAATAATTACCTGTTGCTTCTTTTGCAGGAGATACCTTTACAAAAGACACAAGAGAATGATAAACCATTAACATCTTGGTTGAATGCAAAAGGTGATTCTATCATTTCCAACATCAGATGGCAGATTATGCAGACGATATTGGACATACATTTAACCCAATTCTGCAGACACGAAGATTAAGCCAAGTTCTAAAACATTAGTCAGCAAGTTATTGCCGCAAGTGCAGAACGTCAACAAAATGTGTTTCCCTTACCGTTGGCTGTTTACCCAATATGTGAAAGACCACCAAGGTGCACGTAAATGTAGAAATGACCACAGATGCAGTGATGGAGATGCAAAGTTTACAATTAATTTCACTTCGACTCGGCGCCTGTCTGTTATAGGCGAGCTCCATATCGACTCGTCCATCCATGGCGAATTTGCTAATTTTAGAAGGCGATTAAAAATCCCGGCTATTTATCCAGTCGTGACTCGTGTAGGCCTACGCCCCAAAGTGAGCAGCTGTGTATGGGTGGTTTCGAATAGGCTCGACTACTCAGGCGTATCCGTGTCCGCGGAAGTATCAGGACAAACGTAATGCCGAGTCTACAAGGTGAAACAACGGACACTTCCGTCTTAATATATGTTGAATAGCCGGTGTGTGTGTGTGTGTGTGTGTGTGTGTGTGTGTGGGTGGGTGAGTGATTGAGAGAAGGTGTGAGGGCCTGGCTCGTACTCGCACATTCCCTCTGAGGGTGCAGTAGCTTTTACAAGGATTCAACCTAATCTAAACAACACACTAGGAAACAAATTTACCTTAAAATGCCATTTTAAGGTGTGAGTGAAACCTCTTAATCTTATATCTAAGGTGTCACCTAGGCCTAAGGGTTAAAAATCCCTTAAAAATTCCCTTTATTTGTTGTGATTAAGGGGGTAATTAAGGACAGTTTAAGTATCTTAATATTCCTTGATTAAGGGAATTTAAAAAAGTAAGGGGTAATTCATTAGGCGTTTCTCCTTAAAGGAATTATCCGGAGTAAAATGCACTTTAGATCAATTTACGGATGATTGGGAGTACATACGTTGAGTTGACATCAAAATCATGTCATTCGGATGTGTTTTGAGAAAGTTCAATTTTACCGTTTTTAGTCAAAACTCGTTAGCCTGGAAGTGACCAGGGCATGTCATTTCGCCGCTACAAAAGGCTATTTTTATACCTCTTCTACAGTTCCAAACAACATTCCACTTACGTGGTAGTGAGTAGAGGGTCCCTAAAGCCAAACCGAAGTATCCCGAGGTCTTTATGTGGTCGGATAGAGAGTCCAGAATGAATTTCATCAAGCTAGTACCTTTCCGGAAATGTTGCTGCTGCAGCTGGCATCTTTAGGGGAAAGTCCATAGGAGTCGATTGCATCATGTCGTTGCACGACGTCACGTCACGTGACATTTCAAAATTCCAACCTGTTAGTAAGCTAGGGTTTGCTGTTGCATACAACTTCATTTCAATTTCAAAAGAAATACTGGACTGAATTTCCAGAGCGTGTTACTCGACAGTCGGCGAGTTTTGACTAAAAACGGTAAAATTGAACTTTCTCAAAACACATCCGAATGACATGATTTTGATGTCAACTCAACGTATGTACTCCCAATCATCTGTAAATTGATCTAAAGTGCATTTTACTCCGGATAATTCCTTTAATCAACCTTAATTTATGCACAGTTCTACTTAAAAACTACTTAATTATAGAAGGGTTGTAAGGTCAAAAGTAAGTCATTTATAAGGGGTTTAGTGAAAACAGTATGGAGGAAGGAAATTACATAGAGATGATGCACACATAGTGAACAGTTTTGATACTAAGCTTAATTAGCGTACCTGTGTTGTGTTGTGACAAATGTTGTTTACAAAACCAAACCTAATAGGTAGGTGTTACATCTGACATTTGTTGCCACCAAGTGGTCAATTTATGTACTACAAATCCACAGCATGTGTGGGAATAGGTAGTTTAGGCTTCAACTTTTAACCATAGAATCCTAGGCCTATATGATATGTAAATGCCGGACATCTGACATTTGTTGCCACCAAGTGGTCAATTTACATACTACAAATCCACAGCACGTGTGGGAATAGGTAGTTTAGGCTTCAACTTTTAACCATAGAGTCCTAGGCCTATATGATATGTAAACACTGGACCTATAATTATATAAACAATAACAACAACAGTAAAAAAATAATAATGATGATGAGAATGAACAGAATTTACTTTTTTTGTTGAATACTGAATAATATAGCACACAAATACATGGTATCAGGTAGTATATTACACACCATGTTAAACGGAATATTCACATAAAGGGAATTTGGGCAATAAACTGATTCGAAACCGTTTATTGGCTGCATGGAACCGTGCTGATTGAGGAGGAGGTTGGAGTAGTGGTTTCTGTACAGCCCATCTACAGCTTGTTGTAGCCTCATGCCTTGGTGTACATGCGGGGCGCAGTGGTCAAGTCAAGTAGTCAAGTAGCCTAGAAATCTAGACGCACCCTACCGGCAGCAAATGTATTTGCAGCCAGGTTAGTCTAGCAACTCTCCATTGGCTTGCGAGCTGGAAAAATCTGGGAAAAAAAACTTCAATTAGGCCAATCACATCGTGTATAGAGTCGTTGGGTGGGCTTAACATAATGACAGCAGAGTTGTGACGGTGAGTTGCCATACAGTCATGAGTGTTCAACGAGTACAGCAGGGGGCTTAACACAAATCCCTGCGGTGCACCAGTGCTGAGTGTTAGAGTGGAGGAGATGATGTTAGCCAGCCGTACCGCCTGTGTCCTGTCAGTCAGAAAGTCAAGAATCCAACTGCACAGGGAGGAAGTGATGTTCAGGTCTCTCAGTTTCATGATCAGCCTGGATGGAACTATGGTGTTAAAAGCAGAGCTGTAGTCAATGAAGAGCATCCGTACATAGGTGTTTTTCTTATCCCGGTGAGAGAGAGCAGTGTTCAAAGCAAATGCTATTGCATTATCTGTGGACCTGTTTGGCCTACAGGCAAAATGGAGTGGGTCTAATGTAGAAGACAGGGGGGGTGTAATATGATCTTTAACTAACCACTCAAAGCACTTCATAACAACAGAGGTGAGAGCAACAGGGCGGTAATCGTTAAGGCAGCTCACTGTTGATTTCTTAGGGACTGGAATGATGGTGGACCTCTTGAAACATGCAGGGATAACAGACTGAAGCAGGGAGAGGATTAAATATGTCCATAAAGACCTCAGCCAGTTCAGATGTGCAAGCCTTGAGAACGCAACATGGGATGTTGTCAGGTCCTGGAGCTTTATGTGTATTGATTTACACACATCTCTTTCAGATAACTGAAATGGGCAGCAATCTTGCTCTAACAGAGACTCTGACCTGATGTCATTCTCAAAGCGGGCATAGAAGGGCAAGAGAAGCAGACCTCTGCTCTGACGCTCTTTTCTCTGTAGTCCATGGGCGGACTGGCCATCTGGCATACCGGACATTTTCCCGGTGGGCCGACGCACCTTTTGGGCCGATAGCATAGGCTATATAATTTAATCAAGTTGATACAGTGTTGGCCCAAAAGGAAGGACAATCAGCGGCCCATTGGTTACATTTCCATATTGACACTAGACTGATCCAATGAAAGCTCACGTCAGGCCCCACCCCTCGCATTTTGGCTCAGAGCCAGGATTTTGTAAGCCGTCAAAAGTTAATCGAAGTTGCCTACACGAAATTGCGGCGGGTGCCAGCAGTGACAATAGTGCAAAAGTAACGCCAGTGTAAAAGCTTCAAAAATACAATATTGCAAGTTGGCTAGCATATGTCAGCAACATGTTGAAGTTCGTTGAGTTTGAACGAGGATGTAAGCAAGCAGAGCAAGGGACAGTGAGCAGGTGGAGTGCGAGCCTAGTTGAGGCTACATGATAAGAACTCAGTGGTGGAGCAGGTAGGCTGTGACATGCCATGCTGACTGATGATTATGATGACTTATTAATTGCGATAATTTAATGATAGAATTTAACGAATTAAATTCTGACTAGAGCACTGGCCAAAGAAACCCTGATTGCAGGCCAAATTTGTGAATCAGCACGTTACGATGCAGATGGATTTATGCTTGTGTCAAAATTGTTATTATTGGGCAAACAAGAAATTCAGTAGAAGGGGGTCACTTGCGCTTCAGCCTGGTTGGTGCTCACGGAACAGGACGCAGAAGTCAAAAAGGGAGATTCAAGGTCTAACAGGAGCCAAGGAGCAGGACCTGAGCACTCAATGCTTTAACGTGTTTTTATTTGTGCAAACTGACTAACGTTTCGACGCCCATGCGTCTTCTTTAGAGTCAAACAGTCAATGGCAATGATGTACAGTTTTTAAAGAGTCAGATACTAACATCTTCCTAGGCATTGGTTACTGGCCTAGGTGGGTGTGGTACATCAATTAACCAGTCCTGTGTAAGCACTCAGATGTAGACAGAAAAGAAAAAAACAAACCACAAAAAAGAAAACAAAAAAGGAAAATACATATATCTATATATATATACATATACACATTCAACACCTTCAAAGAAGAAGTACATGTAGAAGTATAGAAAATAAATATACATACAGACTCACCATTTATACAGGTACCTCAAAGTGTGGATTATAAAAAACAAGAGAGGCCAAGTTCCTCATTAAGACCATTAGGTTCTACTGTGTTCAGAGTGAAAATCCAGAAAGCCTCTCTTTGTAGTAGGGACCTCACTATGTCCCCTCCTCGTTGGGAGGGTAGGATTTTCTCAATCCCCCAAAATTTAAGGGACGCCTTGGAGCCATGATTCGCTTGCACATAATGTCTCGCAATAGCATAGTCCATATTCCGGTTACGGATAGCTGCTTTGTGTTCTGTAATGCGTAGTTTCAGGGGGTGTTTAGTTTGGCCCACATAGACCAAGCCACAAGGACATTTCAACATGTAAATCACATGGGTGGTGTTGCAATTAATAAATGAGTTGATGTTGTATTTTTTGCCTGACTGGGGATGGGAAAATTGCTTCCTGTCACAAGAGTTCGAACAATGAGTACAATGTCCACATCTGTAAAAACCCAGAGGAGGAGCCGGCAACCACGTAGGTTTTGGTGGAGGGCTCATGGTCGTGTGAACCAACCTGTCTGGAGCCTGGAGCGAGGACGTTTAAAAGTAATACGCGGCAGTTCTGCGCATATGTCTTTAAGAGCTGGATCGCTCTGCAAGACGTGCCAGTGTTTCTTAATGACATGTTTTAATTCTCCACCAATATGCGAGAATTCTGTGGAGAAACAGAGTCTTTGCTTCGAGGCGCGTTTGGTTTTAACCAGGAGGTGTGCTCGTTGCGTCGATCTGGCTCGTACATAGGCTGTGGAGATGTCGCTTTCAGCATAGCCCCTACTGCGAAAGCGCTCTGTCATTTCTGCTGCACCGCGCTCAAACTTGGCATCACTGCTGCAATTCCTTTTGAGTCGTAAAAATTGGCCAATGGGAATATTTTTAATGAGTTGTTTGGGGTGATGGCTATCTGCTCTGAGGAGGGTATTTCTACTGAGGGGTTTGCGATAGATTGATGTTTCTAGACCTCTTTGGGAATTTTTGTAGATGGTCAAGTAAAGGAAATTAACATTATCTGTAGAGTGTTCCACTGTGAACCTTAAAAAGGGTGTCGTGGAGTTAATATAGGCCATGAATTGATCTAATTCCAGAGAAGTCCCCATCCAAATAAAGAATACATCGTCAATGTACCTCTTCCAAAGAGGGATTTTAGGGAGGAATAGGTTGTTCACAGGATTGTCAATGAACTTAGCTTCCCATAAACCCATTACTAGGCATGCGTACGACGGTGCGAAGCAACTACCCATACTGACCACGCTTCTGTAAGTAATAAGAGTCCGCATATTGGAAATAATTCACTGTTAAAACAACTTCGGACAGTGTCGGTAAGAATTCATTGGGAGGAGCTGTGTCAGTGGCCCGTCTTGAAAAGAAGTGTAGTAGCGCCTCGGTCCCTGCTTCATGAGGAATGCATGTATATAAACTTTGCACGTCACAAGTTACCAGCATGAAATCATAGTCGCATTCAAACGAATGCAAAAGTCTCAGTATGTCAGATGTGTCACGATGGTAGTTCACATACATATTTTTTCAAGAAAAAGTCCAGATACTGTGACAGAGGCTCAGTTAAGCAGCCAATACAAGACACAATGGGCATGAGTGGTGGATCAATCAGGGATTTATGGATCTTGGGAAGTCCATAAAACACGGGACATACAGGATGTTTCACAGTCAAAAAGTCTTTTTCTTTTTCAGTAATCCAATCCCTTTGTAATGCCTTCTCCAATAGCTGATCAATCTCCGCTTTATGGTGTTTATTCAGTGTCGTTATGGAAAGGTGGTGAGTGGTTAAAACACAAATGATAATAATTTGCTAGGGTATTCTAGCAACTCTCCGTTGGCTTGCGAGCTGGAAACATTAAACTTCAATAAGGCCAATCACATCGTATATACTGTATAGAGTCGGTAGGCGGGCTTAACATAATGATTGATGGCAGAGTTGCAACGGTTCGTGGTGAATTCCCTGCTACTTGAAAACAAAGAAGATGGATGTTGCTGTTGGCAAACAGCGTGACATGAGTTAAGCTTTTTTTAAGTTGGCAAAAGTTTGAACTAGCCAATAGCTCCGCTGGTGGGAAATGCATGGGACTCATAGCGCTGCCGCTGTCCTATAGCGTGCAGAGGGAATTTGAAAGACAACCGATTATCCCGCCCCTCAAACTGGGCACTGCGAATGGTGAGTCCCCAGACCCTACATCTTGATGTGGGTCTAGCTCGTCAGGCTACCTTTTGTGCATTCAATTCTTATTGTCTAGCATGAAGAATAATATGATACAGTACTGAAAATATTTACTTTACATATATACATATATAACATATTCTGCTGATGATAGTGAAAGTGTGTGAAATACAAAGGCAGATACAGATCTGAAGAAAAAGGCACATGTTCCCAAGCAAATGTCACCCATCACAGGAATTGATATTGTGACGACGTGACACCCACAGCAACGCTGAGATCAGATAAAGCACACACACTCGCACACATACATGATATCAATATCATTTGGTAAAAAAGAAGGAAGAACTTCTGGTCACTTTGGAGAGAAAGTGTCTTTGTTCCTTCTCTAGTTAGGTCTCTAGTCAGTTAGTCTAGATCAGTGGTCATCAACCTTTTTGAGCCCAAGATCCCTGACCTCGCCCTGAACAAAGTCAAGATCTACCATGAAGCGTCAAAACAGAATCAAAGCTAAAATACTTCCAATTTAAGGTCTTTTATTTAGGCAAAGGTATCAGGTCAAAAATAGCCTATCAACGCCATACATAATTTGAGTTGCGGGTTTTGAATAAATCATGCGCTATACCCATAATCCTGCGCTGATTTTTAGGCCCTGTAAACGTTGGCGACCATGCAGGAATTTGGTGACTGTTTGTGTTTTTCCTGTTATTCTCGGGATCTACCGGGCAAGTCCTAAAGATCTACAGGTCGATCGCGATCGACGGGTTGGCGACCACTGGTCTAGATAGTTTCTGTTTACACTTAACGGTATCACTAATACAGAAAGACTACCCGATCCACGAGCACCAAACCCACAGCATACATTCAGGCACCACAGTACAGCGTCTTCATCTATGGTTTCCATACAGTACATCAGCATTTATATTGATGTAAATTTGCAAAATGAACATTTCGACTCAATACAGCCTGCACTGTGCAAAATGACACCTATTTGAGGTCCCTGTCGAGGTACACTCCCCAGAATGTTTTTGTCCCATGTGGACCGTAAATATCGACCAGCGACCAGTTAGAGCTCAGTTTCACCTGGAGTCTGTCTTCCTTGCGGAAAAATATCCTGGCCATGCTGTGTGTGGTTCTCCCCCAGTACTTTTCCGTGCACGACACAGTCTCTAAGGAACTGATAACGTTCTTAGGTTTTGTGTAACTGTATCTCAGCAGACTCCGCTTGATCACTTCGTGAATCAGGACCACATTGTCTCCCTTGCAGATGAAGTTTTCTGTGAAACGGTAGGATATCTGCAGGTAGATGATGTAAAAGCCCTTTTTGGGAATGACCAGGCTCCGTTCGCTGTCATTGTACTCCATGTTGAGGTCCTCTTTGGAGCTGTTCTGCCAACTAAGGACTCCATCGACATCGCTGCAAACTAACAGAAGTACAAAATAGTGGGCTAGAGGGCAGCAGCCAGTTAAAAACAAAATATGTTGTAGTACTTACTTACATATATGCACTTGTCTTAAGATAATCCTTGCCATTCCTAGCTACATGCTAACTGCATCTCAACTGACTTTGTATCCACATGCTACATAGTGAAAGGTACATTTATTATTATTTATTAAAGGTATTAAAGATATTATGATTATGATTATTTGTATTAATATGTATCTCTATATCTAATCTAATGCAATCTTAGTATTAATAATAACTATATTCATTTTCTGCAGCATATATCGTATTTTGTTTATTACTGTTGCATATGTTGAAACCAAATTCCTTTTGTGTATAACTCTCTCTCTATAACACTATACAGTACCATTGATATACTTATTCAGGGGCGTAGATTTGCGTGGGGACCGAAGGACGTGTCCACACCAATGTCAAATTACGACTGAAATGTCCCAACCAATATTCAGGTTGAAATTAGTGTTGTCACGATACCAAAATTATGACTTCGATACGATACCTGCCATAAATATCACGATGCTCGATACTGAAACGATACTACGGCGAAATCCTAAGATATCTGGAAAAGAAAGGACTCATACATCCTCCAAGTGTATTGAGTCATTTGTGTTGAATTCGGTGCACTTTTGTAGTGTGCAGGTCAATTCTGGGTTTTAAACTTCCTACATAATTATTATTTTTATAGTCAGTAAAATAGTAGTACTTTGTGTGATTAAGTCCTTTATTTTTTGTTGTTTTTTTGGCTATTCTGCAGCAAGTAGGCTAGCCTATTTGTTTATCTTGCACAGATGCACTGTAAAACTCATGACAAGACATGTCATCTCACGCTACGCTATCAGCGTAATATACGTGACTCGCAGTGGCTCAAACGAAAAGTGCATTCTCTGTTGGGATAGTGATGACAGACAAACTGAGAGGGATAAATTACAGCAGCAAAGTTTCCCTTTATTTCATACAAATTGTGTATTTTTCGTTCATAGTCTAACTTATAATACTTATCTGTCATGGATTTGCACGAGTTGATTCTCAATAATACGGAACAAAATGCATTCCGTATCAGTTCAATACGGAACACATCTTTTTCCTTGCAAATACGGGACTCTTTCATACAAATCGTGAACTCACTTGACCAAATAAACTGAATTCTGAATAAACTCTAAATTCTGACACTCTGTTCATCCAAAACAGCTCCTCTAGTTGCATTGGTCTTCTGCATTCTGCATCATTACTACCCATTTGGAGGGTTCTCAAGTTTTGAGCTCAGCTTGGAGTGAGATTGGGGGGGGGGGCACTCACTAAAATGTTTTGCTTGTGTGCTAAATTGTTGTTGTACAATGAGTGTAAAATTGAATAAAGTAAGTGCACTATTTATGAAATAAGTGCATGATTTAGTAAAACTTGCGCACTATGTAGCAAAAGGTGCGCACACAGGACGGATTATCAGCCAGTGGGCCCCTAGGCACAGATGTGAAAACAGCCCCCCTGGCCACTTCAAAAGGTTGGTAACTCAGCTTAGTTAGGGTGGTCTGGGGGCATGCAAGTGTTTTTGGAAAGAAGCATTAACCCTTTTAGACCTTGAAGTGATGTGTTAAAATGACACATTGCTGTGTGTGCTCAGGGACAACACATTTGTGTCAATTTCAACACCACAATTATGTGGAGATAGCCGAAATGTGTGGCTGGCTGGGTTAAAAAGTTAAAATGCAGGGTTTTTTTTTTGTTAGATAGCTGAAATTTGTCTTTAACCTTTCACCCAGCCACACAACTGCTGTGTTGAAATGGACACAAAATGTGTTGTACCTGAGCACACACAGCAATGTGTCATTTTAACACATCACTTTTTAGAGTGATATAATCTACATCCTACATCTTGTTTTTGTTTATTTTTCAGGACATTCTGGGATTTGTACCACTCTGGGAAAGTATAATGTGATACTTGCATAGCCTATTTCTCTTATGTCAGCTTTTATAAGGGGAAACCATTCATGTTTTTATGTCACCAGGAAGCATGTCAGTAGAAATAACTATTCATTTAGGTGGGATAGATTGGAATCTTGATATATAATAATCTTGACTATGGGATATTCTATGGCTCACCAATTTACGAGATGTACAGTATGTAGCCTACTGAGTGAGGCAAATATTTTATTTATTAGGCTAATTGCTTTATTCACTTGAGTAGCCTATCGTCACTGAATATGCATGCCGAGACCAACTTTTTTTTTTTTTTAATGAGGACAGCAAGTTCGTTATTTTAGGTTGGTATTACATTATGGTGGTTGGCAGCTCATTGTCTGCAGCAGTCCTGTATCTTTAGAAAAAATGTATGTGTAGCCTACTCACTCATTGATAACACTAATTGATAATAAGCTAATTTTCATTCATTGTTGACATGGTCCATGGAGGCTCAGACAGGTGTCCCGGGACCTGATGAACACGGCGCTAAAAAGCACAAACGAGTGCGAAAGCTGCAGCCGCGACGACAAGAAAAGAGCAGGCAGCCACGAGAGTGAATGGTCGTATAAAATGAACGTTGCTGATGTCTGGGTTACACAAAGCTACAACGACACAATCATTATGTTTTCTTAATGACCGACAGTTTAGTTTAGTTTATAAATAAAAAACAATTTTGCCATAAAGTAGGCCAAGGCTATAGGCCTATTTGCGTTGCAAGTGTTCGTAGAAAGGCCTGATTTACACACACTGTTAAAGTGCCATAAGTAGACTGGTTTACCAAATGACAGACAGTTGAATTTCTGAATAAAAATAATTTTGGTGCAGTTTTGAAATCTTAAACGTGTAAACCCACACAAGCATAACGTGGTTGCAGAGAGGGGATGTCCTATTTTGGAATTTTGCCCGGATACAACAAATACTATTTTTTGATTGGATGTCGGTGGCTATTATTTTATTATTTGGCTGGTGAGTGGTGCGCTAGTTCTGAACCCTGCAAGAAATCCTCTCGTATCCCTGCGCCTCCTCTAATAATTATGCAGATACCTTGACATTATATCCCTAGTAATATTTCTGCGTGAGTGTGTGTAAGGTGTGGTGTGTGAACTTGTTGAATTGCGTGTGTCTTTACCTGCGACTAGGTGAGCATTAGGTCTGGGCATTCTTTGAGTATTTTGTGTGCGCTCCCCCTGCAGCTTCTGGTAGCCTTCAATGGAAGAAAAGAAAAACATATACAAAAATATTTAAAAAACATATAATAAACTATCTATATGAAATATGTAACCTGTGCCTACAGTCTTTCTTTGTCTTAACATGTTAGAGCCAGATATATACTTTATATGGCAGATATTGATGTAAATGTCATAAAGTATGCTGATATATGGCACCAGTGGGTTCACTCTTTGACATACAGTAGACAAATCCCTTCATTAAAATGCTATTTTGACATCACAAAAACTAAAGCTTTAAAAGTAACGGCGTGCACATACTGGCATATTGGAAGACCACATTTCACTGGTAGAAGCACTAGCAATTTGCTTGCCTAAAAGGGTGTCTGTTTGTGTCATTACACTAAAACACAATAAAGTTACTGTATGTCCACTCTTCCGATTCACTATCCTTGCCATCAACTTTGATTCTGCATAGGAGGCACCTCATCTGATTCTGGCCCTTGTGGAGCCAAATCTGCTAATTAAAGACCAGAGTGCTGCCAAATTTGTCACTATATTCAGTAGTCTGAAAATATTGTACAGGGTGTCAAGACACAGAATAATGACAGAACTGTAAGATCAAATTCAAAAACGTTTGAAGTCTACCCAAACGTATGCAAAGGGAATAGAAATAAATTGTATTGCATATAGCCTACCAGCTTAATTAATGTCAATTTAAAGACTATATTAGGCTATGCAGTTTATATGCTGTTTCCGTTGATAGTTACAGGAATCCACGTTGTTGTTAATAGTGTTGCTTCTAGCCCACGTTATCTCCAGTGTAAAGTTTAACTTGCAGGATGCGCGCACACATTGCATGAGCGCGCATAGGCATTCCATTTGAGTAAGCCTACTACTGATATGATGAAGAACTGCAAATGTGTCTTGACGCCGCCGTTTGTAAGATCAAAATAAGATGTTCTAAATGAAACGCGATCGTATTTAAGATCCAGTAGAATTGCACACAATGGCAGTGAAATGCCGCTGACGTTTGTGAGATCAAAATAAGATCAAATAAGACGTTCTAAATGGAACGCGATGTAATTAAGCTGTTCAGATTTTTCCAGGCGTCTTGGAGACGTATTTGTGCTGACAGGGTACCAATTGTAGGCCTAGGCTATGTCTCTATAGTTGATGACACCAAATTAATAAGCATTTCCTGATTGGGGAAGCCTTTTTAATCTCTTTTTCTTTCAGTCAGCGATTCCAGAATACCATTCAATCTTGCTATTAAATCTTGCAAATAATCAGACGTGGGAAGCACCGCCGTGTCAGTAGCCAAGGGCATTTCTACACAGAAACAACAAGTGGCTTGGTGCTTTCAACGTCTTTGACTCCCTGCATTTCTACATGTTCGTGACAAAAAGTGTGGAGCCTACGTCATAACACCCACATCCCCACGCTTGCTATGCCCTGCGAAGGCTAGCCTACAACTATAACTATTCTATTAATGAATTATTAATTATAATTACCTGTTGCTTCTTTTACAGGAGATACCTTTACAAAAGACACAAGAGAATAATAAACGATTAACATCTTGGTTGAATGCAAAAGGTGATTCTATCATTTCCAATAATGTAGAAAAAGGTGCGCACATCTAAATGTTAAAAAACATTAGATGTGCGCACAGGGAAGTCCTTTAACGTCAAAGGTATTATTATTACCTGTAACACGTCGAATGTCATATACATGCTAAAATGCCCGTGTGGCTTGGCATATATCGGCAAAACCACACGGCCATTAAAGACCAGAATATCCTAGCATTATTCACCCCTTGCAGACACGTGACTTGCATTTTGCACACTAGCACTTGAAGCACTTTGCACTCGGCACTTTAATCACTTGCATCATGTGATGTCAGGTGTTCAATTAGTATAAGTATGGGCTGCTAGGTACCTGTCTTATGTCTGAGGAAGGGCAGTGTGTCCCGAAACGTCACATGTGGTGAATAAAAAGAAAAAAATAATGGAGCTCTAGTGTGCAGACTTCTTTGTAATTTTTATTGTCAAATTTTGATTCTAGCATTTCCAACATCAGATGGCCGATTAGGCAGAAGATATTGGCAAGACATTTAACCCAATTTTGATTAAGCCAGGTTCTTCGTTGATACCAACTGACCTTTTGAAAGGGCTGTCTATCTGCTGACTATAAAACATTAGTTGCTGTGGGGCAGCCGTGGCCTACTGGTTATCTTAGGTTAGCTTCGGACTTGTACCTGGAGGATTGCCGGTTCGAACCCCGACCAGTAGGAACGGCTGAAGTGCCCTTAAGGCTTAAGCAAGGTACCTAACCCCTCACAGCTCCCGCTGTAACAGGCAGCTCACTGCGTCGGCATTAGCTTCACCTCACTGTGTGTTCACTCTGTGTTGAGTGTGTTTCACAAATGCACGAATTGGGATAAACGCAGTAAATGAATGATCCCTCAAAAAGAGTATAAGCAAGGGCGTCGGAGCCATTATACGAGAGTGGGACGTGTCCCACCCACTTTTTAAAATTGTTAGTTTGGACCCCCCCCACTTTTGCCGTGCGAAATACCAGTGCTGTTTTACTTATAGGTACGCCAAATAAATAATAACCTATAGGTTTACGCTAGGCTATGTAAAACTCCCCATTAACAGCATCACGTCACTAACCACAGCTAAGACTGCACAATCTCCTATTCACTCTGTTGGATATCTGAAGCCAGTTTGTCTACTTAGATACTGTAAATCCTCAAATTATGGCCGGAGTCTTAAGACAAAGTAGGCTACAGGCCTTTAGGGGCAGGATTGTATTCGAAACAGCCCTTTATTTCTTATGCGAGTTTTATTTTGAGACATGCGTTTCTTGGAGCGGCATACTGGTAGGCCTTCAAAAGCATGACATTTTCGGTTTAGTTTGATATTTAATTTACTTTTGGACTGTTTGATTATATTGTTAAATGTTGGGACTGATAGGCACTGAAATCTAGGGAGGTATTTGATGATCACTATTACGTTCCATGTAGTTGAAAGAGTGTCGGGATTTCAAACAAACCATCCGATCATGCATTCATTGAACGTCCACTGGGCTGTAATGGAAACCTTATTGCATAGCCAAGTAGCCTATTGAGTTATTTTTTAAATTATGCATGATTTACTTTTTAGTAATTTCGTAGGCTGGAATGCCCGAGTCGTGGCAACAATTGTGTTTAAATGTAGTAGCGTGATTCAGCCTCTGGCAAGCTCTGGCAAGGCGACAAGCGACTGAGCTTGAGAGCGACATGTTGGAGACCCAGCTGGAAAGTCAGTGGCCAAATGCACGCAAGAGTTGTACACATAAGAAACACCCAGAGTTTGGGGGTGCCAACACGTGTAACTCCCTCTGTCGCGCGTAAATGACACAGGGGAGAATTCTGGCAGGGTGAAATATGCGTAGTTACGCGTTTTTTGACTTTACGCGCGTTAAATGTAAGGCATTACAAAAAAATTGGTAAATATTTTACTCAGGAGTCGGGACGAAGTAACGCGCGTTAATGCATTTTAACCCGAAATGAAGTGGTATTTTGTTTTTATAAGCATATACAAATTCGCCAACAACGTCGCGAGATCAACAGAAGAGAAAAAATCCGTGTAAATTGTAGAATGTTATCTCCTGTCAGGCCTAGGCTATAGGCTACTTTCAAGATGATTGTGGCTGCAGCAAGTCGGACTCTACATTTGCGACATGGACATAAAGGCCTGCTTGAGCATATGAAGGCAGAACATTCATTCATATCACAGAGGGTAGGCCTCTGACTCTGGGTGGACTGGATGGAATGCTAACCTGACCCTAGCCAGATGAATGTCGTTCCGCTTAGCTCCGCCTAGCTTCACTCACATCCATCTGGGACCTCTTCCATTGAGAGTGATTTCTCCAACCAACTTTATGGTTTAGCCAATCAGGACGCAGGGCGGGAGTTTCATATATGTGACATAGCGTAGAAGCGACTGTGAGTCTGTTATTAGCGTCACGGGTTGGCTTCGATGTGAGTGGTTGAAGTAGCACGTCAATAGATGACGGACAAGTGGCTTATTCAATCATATGCAAGCATTTTTTGATTAGGCCCAGCCTTCTGAAGCAACACTTCAATGGATCGGTTCCAGATGGATGAGTGGAGCTAGGCGGAGCGAAATTCATCTGGCTATTATTTCAGGTCTGGCCCACACACTGTAAAATGACTCTTATTGGAACTGTTGGCCCAGGTGTGGCCCACACACTGTGAAATGACTCTTATTGTTCCTGTTGGCCCAGGTGTGGCCCACACACTGTGAAATGACTGTCATGCATTCTGTTGGCTCAGGTCTGGCCCACACACTATATAACTGAGTGTCGGCTGGGCCTCTGGGCCTGTACTGGCCCACACACTATAAAACTGATCTGACTGAGTGTTGGCTGAGTGTCGGCTGGGCCTCTGGGCCTGTACTGGCCCACGCACTATAAAACTGATCTGACTGAGTGTTGGCTGAATGTCGGCTGGGTCCCCGTGTGGCCCATTAACTACCAAAAGTACTTGAAAATAAACACAAATCCAGAACTAGTAATTAAAAGCACAAGCTACTTTTATTAACAAGTTTGACAAACACAACCTTGCAAATAAAACAAACATTTAAAAATTATACAAGCTTTTACATATATACACTTTAGAAATTAAACAAGTTAAAATATACAATCTACTTTTATCTACAACAATCGACTTCTTTCATATACAAAAACACAAACAATTAAACATTTTAAAACTGTATAATGATTCAAAGAAATAAATGATTCTAAATTAACATTAAACATTTACAGAAATATTCTATCTCTCTCCCTCACTCACTCACTCTAAAAGAGTAATTCCATTGTCAGTAGTTGTGGGTTGTGAGTTAAGTGTTAAGTGCTTTAAATTCTGTATTTTTGTACCATGTACCATGACCTACCCAGCTACATACATGCACACATACTCACTCTCAAAGTATTTTTCAATAGCAGCAACATTTGCCACCTGCCTTCTCTTTCTGTTGCCGCTTCATTGTTGCCTCCACCAGTTTCAGCAGCACTACCAGCCGGGGGTGTCTCCAAACTGCATTTAGGTATAAAAGAATATTATAAGATCATTATGAGGTCTAAAGCAAGATTTCAACATGTCATCTGTCAGAAGTTCTGTTTGTCCACTCAAATATACTTACAGATAGCCACCTCAGCTCTCTGTGGGGGTTGATCAAAGAGTTCTTTCCATCCATCCTTCAATTTGAGATGCATGGACAGCATGTCATTTCAAAAGAAAAGAAAAAAAATCATTAAACTATGTATCCTTTACTGTCTGACAAAATATTACTAAAGCCCAGTCTTGCCATTCTGCAGCTGTCTTGGTAACACCTCCCTGGTAGTTATTTTGGGCAACATTGACATTGTGTGATTGTTAAATGCTGATATATTACCAATGACAATCACCAAGAGCAAGACATATTTGTCAACACATACAGACCTGAAGCACTTGTGGACTTCCTTCACAAGAGCCTTGTGGGTGCTCCAGTTGGTTGGCCATGTTTTCAACAGCGCATGTTTCCTGCCCACTCCTGTTCTTTGCTGACATAATGGATGAGGCAAACCAAAAGCATCTAAAAATGACACATCACAAAACACAGGCCTAGATGAAAGCTGATTCCTATGATTTGGCTCATCTAAACAAAAACGTATTACTTATTCTATTAAATCAATGTACAACTTACCAAGAGCTCTTCAGGTCTCCTGTTTTTCCAACACAAGAAATGGTTCACACATGTATACACGGGTAGCCTTCTTCATCCAAAGGAGTGCAGGCAGGTCTCTGGTCAGTGTGGCCTGGATTCTGAGGTGTACATTTAAAAAAAGTCACAGTAACGTTAGGTTAGGTTAGGTTGTAGGAAAATACAGAACGACCTTAAAATACAGATTTTGATGAGCTTTACATGACCAGGACAGGACCCACCCTGCTACCATCTCTCTCTCTCTCACACACACACTCTCTTAAGGCATACAGTCTCAGTCCTGCCTGCCTAGTGCCTGAAGTTGGATAGATAACGATGAAATGCCCAATTACCAATCGCTATATTCTAAGTCATGCAATACTGGTTAACTGTTAAGCTATTTCTAAAATGATTAGATCACACTTTTCTTTGAAAACCACATAATTATGCAAGTATAGCTAACGTTACAGCACTGAACGTTTTTGACCACCAACACTGACGTTAAAGGTAGCAGCTAATTAGGCCAACAAAGTAGGCTAAAAAATCATAACGTATGTTACCGCTAGCTTCGTCATCGTCAAGGGGGTTAGATTGAAACACCCATTCTTGTTATGCTACTTGTTAAACTTTGTCTGCAATAATAAGCCTACGTACATTCATAATGATTTACATGCAATAACAGGTAAAGTTGCATGTTACTTACCACAAGGCAGTGTCCAAAACGAGACAGTTTCGCGCCGTCCTGCTGGTTTCAAACTGAACAGTTGCTCTGCTCGTGGCTCTTCCACATGTAATGGGCCGACAGTCACTTCACAGAATTGGGCCATGTACGTTTAGCGTCCGGCTGTCGCTAAATGTTTAATTTTTGCCGCCAACAGCCTCGATACTGATCAGTGTTCGTTCCTGAAGTATCGGGCCACACACTGTATGAAATCCGTCTGCCAAGATTGATTCGAAAACTGGCAGTAGCCCATCAAACCCCAATCGGGCCAAATAAGACACTCAGTAATCAGCCCAACTACTGCGTGTCAGTGTCGGCCCATTCAAGGGGACAGTGCCTCAGCCGACCTGAAACTCCGCCGACAGTGGCAGCACTCAGCCAGGATCGGGCCGACTGTGTTTACTGTGCTTCAGCCGACTCGGACCTCAGCCGACACTGCCAGCACTCAGCCAGAATCGGGCCGACTATGCTTGCTATCTGGGTAGCCTACAATGAGGTTAATAAAGCTGGTTCCGAATTAGTCATTGAATTAATAGCTTTATTTTGTTATATATAAGTATCTAAATAACCTGTTAAAATGTACCAGAATTCAGGAAATTGCATCTAGTCCAAAAGAAAAATTCTGGGGGAGCACCCCCATACCCCCTGCTGAAATGTCCCACCCACTTTCAGAATGCCTCCGACGCCCATGGGCCTACTATACTGCCGCAAGCTTGCAGAACGTCAACAAAATGTGTTTCCCTTACCGTTGACTGTACACCCAATAGGTGAAAGACCACCAAGGTGCACGTAAATGTAGAAATGACCACAGATGCAGTGAAGGAGATGCACACTTTACAATTAATTTCACTTCGACTTGGCGCCAGTCTGTGATGGGCGAGCTCCATATCGACTCGTCTTTCCATGTCGAATTTGCTCCATTTGTAAGGCGATTAAAAATCCCGGCTATTTACCCAGTCGTGACTCGTGTAGGCCTACGCCCCAAAGTGAGCAGCAGTGCATTATTTACATAGGTGGTTTCGAATAGGCTCGACTACTCAGACGTAGACCAACCGTGTCCGCGGAAGTATCAGGGCAATTTGTTGCGCTCCCGCACGTACGTCGCCTTGGTGGGGACAACCAGCGGGAAACAATAACTGGAGGCCAATGAAGCAACACGTTCATTTTTGATTGGACGAGAGGCATTCAATGAGTGATCACGAGTGGAAATGTCACTGGCATTTTACAAAACGCATGAGCATACCTTGACAAATAATGGCCTAGAGCACTCATATTTTCATTCTATATTGATCTACTTTTGCACACAGCTTCACAAGACCGGGTGCTAGGGCTTGGTTGTGTTTCTAAGTGATATCAAATGACCTAGAGGGCTGAAATGTTGTCAGTTCAGAGATGCTTGTAATCTGGCAGAAAGAAAAAAACTATTATTCTAGCCTCTGTAACTCTGTCAGTACAGTACATCACATAGATATTCTGACTGTTTCCTACATTTGATGGTAGGCCCCAAAAGAGGTGGGAACAATGCCCTCGTAAGTAGGCACAGTGCAATTTCAGGCAAAAACTTGAGATTTGTATTGGAATTCATGTGGTTAAATAATATAGGCCTATTATGTAAGCTCAGTCAGGACCAATTATATAAACAACAACAATAATAACAATAATGAGAATTATGAAAAGTCAATGAACAGAATTAACTTTTTTTTATTGAATACTGAATAATATAGTACACAGATACATGGTATCAGGTCGTATATTACACACCATGTTAATCCTGGTCATACAAGTGCAGCCTTGAAAATAAAATAAAAATATAGTTTTGGGTCGATAGTTAGAGAATGCCAGTGCAAACACCTTTCCTCCGGCCCAAAACACAAACAATGTGCCCACTCCCACACCTCGCCCAAAACAATAATCTCAGTGACTACACATAACAAAAGCTTTGCATCAGTTATTTTCATTGTGAAGGTCGTTGCATGTCTCTGCTTGTGCATCTTGAATCAGAGTTGGACGTGAAGTGAAAGCTTAGGTCACAGACCCACTGGAGAAAACAATGTATACATCCTGTACAATACTCTGTGAACATATCTATATTTATATACATTCTTCTGTACAACTTCATGTTTTTATTTACAAATTATCATTAGCGAATTGGAAAGAAGGATGAAGACAGACAGACAGAAGGGAAGAAGGGAGAAAGAGGAGTGAACAAATAATTAAGCAATCACTAGGGAAACACAAACACAAATAATTAGGCAATCACCGGGGAAACACAAACATAAATAATTAGGCAATCACCGGGGAAACACAAACATAAATAATTAGGCAATCACCGGGGAAACACAAACACAACAAGAGCAGCAGTGGTGTTCTACACTCAACCTGTCAGAATGTTGAACCTTAAAGAAGCGAGATGACGCCATTGTTTACGTACAGACGCATGTGTGTGTGCGCGCACACACATACACAATGCCCTCATGTGCATAAGCACTTTAGTGATTCATGAAATATTTTTTTGTCTTGTCGGTGGTATATAAAGCTGTGTAATGCTGTGGGCCTAATTGCTTTTGTTAGCTTTCTGGACTTTATGTCCAGTCCTCAATCCCCAACAAATGCTTATCTGGGTGTCACTTTAAGCATAGCTTTAATCATAATTACTTGATAGCTTTGAAAAGACATATTCTGTCAATGAAGACACTTTCTTTCGTTTTCTTTGTACTTGTACTCTGCACAATGACAATAAAGTTTAATCTAATCTTCTTACTCAATAAAGAGAACAAAGTAAGATGAAAAAAAATGAGATGTAAAAAAAAAAAAAAACTCACCTTTTTTCTGTAACTCATTAACACTGAAAAAACTTGCGCACGCACACACACACACACACATAGTACGCAGCCCATGCACATGCGCACACACTTTCACATGTGCACGCCAGCAAACACACCCCCTACGCAGATGTGCACACATACAGTACAAACACCTACCCACACTGCCCCACTCATTTCCTGTCCTTCTGTCCTGTCTGAATAAAGGTTGGGATAACCCATTTCCAACCGATAGCTCGTACTGATAACCAAGGGAGCAGGAACCATCTTGAAAGTAGAACAGATAAACAAATAAACAAACAACATGGTACAGGATGACCCTTCAGCCACTGATCCTTGACCCTTGATCCCAAATATACCAGCGCAGATCTAGTCTTGATCTGACCCGGATCCGGTATTCCATCTGCAATCAGAGACATTGCTTACCCGAATTATGTGAGGTAGAGCTCCGACAAAAAAGGAAGGAAAGCGGCAATGACATCAAACCTATGTATGAAGGCTGAGATTGAGGACCACCAATAAGGCTGTGTGAGGCTTGGAGCAATGCAATCTGCACCAGAGTTCTGCTCTGTTATGCTGTGCTAGAAAAAAAGATTGTTAAAATTGTGGCCATTGTATTCAAGAATCCTGTATTCTCCAGTTGTGTTTTTCTAGACCAGTGTATTCTAATTTAATAAATAGAATAGAATAAAAATAGAATACATTTCTGGTTTGTTCAGCTTCAATTTGCAATTGAAATGATATTGATAAGACAGGGGTGATCAAAAGTCTGTGAAACGATGGCAAAGTGAGTGGAAAAAAGAGCCATTTCAAATGAAGTGAATTTAAAAAAGGGAAAAGCCTTTTTGATCAATGAAACTGGCTTGTATCAAGTTAAATTCAACCACATTTCAAACAGACAGCACTAATGAGTTTCATGATACGTGGGGAACAATATTCCAATCTTCCCATGTTAAAACCAATATTCCAATCTTCCAACACCGCAAAATCAAATGAATCAATTTAAGCTGTTAAGGAACTAGCAAAGGACCATTTTCCTTTGAGATTCATATAAAATGTGTCACAAATGTTTAAAAACCCACACTTTTACAGCTAGATGAATATGCTTAGATTCGTTATACACATATAGTTGTGACTGTAGTGATAATCTGAGCCATCTTTTCCAGATTCAAGGGAACACATTGACTGTTTTTTGTTTTTGTATTACAATCAATGAGTGTAGGCTACTAATTATTGTAATTCACAGTAGGAGTGAGTAAGGTGTTTATAAAACGAGAAATAGGACAAGCAGTAATTGAGGACAATAACTACCTCGGAACAGATGATCTAGCTTCAGTGTCATTCGATATGGAAGAATGGCCTCTGTACCAAGCAAAGTCAAGCTTTGCTGAATGCACTAGCACACAGCTAAGCTCCTGGACATAGGTCACAGTGTCCCCTGTGTTTCTAGCTGTCTGTGCGGGTCATGTACAGTATGTGTGCAGTATCCAGGCCCATTCTGAGCAGAAGAACCTATTCATGCCCACTGCCCACAGCCGATACTTGGGACTGTGGGACCTCGTGGTGCAACGGTACCGCGTCTGACACCAGATCAGAAGGTTGCATGTTCAAATCACGTCGGGGTCAAAAAAATCAACACTCATATCTAGGGGCAGTCGTGGCCTACTGGTTAGGGCTTTGGGCTTGGAACCGAAGGGTTGCTGGTTCGATCCCCAACCAGTAGGAACGGCTGAAGTGCCCTTGAGCAAGGCACCTAACCCCTCACTGCTCCCCGAGCGCCGCTGTAGCAAGGCAGCTCACTGCTCCGGGTTAGTGTGTGCTCACCTCACTGTGTATTCACTGTGTGTTCACTAATTCACGGATGGGATAAATGCAGAGACCAAATTCCTTGTATACGTAAGTATACTTGGCCGAGAAACCTGATTTACATTTACATTTACAAGGTACTGGGGGGGATCCCATCCGGCCTGGCAAATCGGACTTGGGCCAGATCCTGGCCAGAACAGTTCCTGAGCCGGTTATTAGCGTATGTGCAGGAGGTGGAGAAGCCATGCTTTGGTGTTTGGTGTCTATGTCTGCATTGGGAGTATCTCCCACCCCAAACCTGACCCCAGTCCTGTCCCGTATTGCAGATATGAGATATCAGGCAGAATAGGTTCGTGTTTTGAAAGAGGCAGGACTACCCCCCCACCCCTAAACACACACACACACACATTTAGAAATATGAAGGACAAAAGGTTTGACCCCTGACAAGCTGCTTGAGTGTCCAACATTGCTGAAGCTTTTTCCGTTATTCCTGGATGTTCTGATGACATAGGAAGGACAACTGGCTGAGTCAAAATTCCTTCAGGTCATGAGAGGTCACTGAAAGCTGCACATGTGTTATGCACGTGATTACAGTGACAAACTCCCTTGAGCACCAGCATTCCCTTTACATCTCGGGGTGTGTGCTTGTACACATAATGACCAATCGGGTGCAAGCCCCTTCCCAAGTCTTTCGTTCTCACACTCGTGTACACACGGAAGACGGAAGCACTTGTGAAGAACTAGCGTTAGCATTGAGCAAAAGCCTTTCTCAACGTCAGGGCTGATTGACCATCAGCTGAGTTTTTGTCTCTTCATTCGGGTTCTCATTTCTCATTTTTTTTCTCTCTCTCTCTCAACGAGGAGGGGGTTGGAGTAGTGGTTTCTGTACAGCCCATCTCCAGCTTGCTGCCGCCTCATGCCTTGGTGTACATGTTGGGCACGGTGGTGGTAGTGGTGAGCGCAAGTTGGCCGTTGGGTGCGACTGGACACGGGTCCTCCTCCAGGAGTCCCGCCGGGTCAGCGTTGGGGATGCTGTCGTGGTAGCTGCTGAAACTGATGTTGTCTTCCTTGAGCTCGATGGTCCAGAAGGGCGCGTTGAGCTTGCGGTTGCGGTACTCGCGATACGTGTAGACACCGGCCACGAAGCCCATGAGGAGCACCACCACGGCGATGATAACCGCCAGCACCACCACGTTGAACTGCGTCCAGGAGACGACGGTGAGCGCGGCCGCCGTGGAGTTGCGGGTCGGGGCCGCCAGGCTGGGGAGCAGGGCCTGGGCCATGGTGGTGGTTCTGGTGGTGGTGGAGGAGGCAGGAGGGGGGGCTGGGTCTCTGCTGCTGGAGCTGGGCTGTGGGGGGCTGGAGGTGGCAGCAGGAAGTGGGGGGCTCGGTTTGGTTGTCAACTCTGGGCCAGGAAGAACTCGAGCTGAAAAGAGATGAGACAACAAAAACACACACACACACACACACACACACACACACAAGCACACACACAGACACACACACACAAACACACAAACACACAGACACACACACACACACAGACATAAGTAATATAATCTAGTAATAAGTACACGACTCTACACAACTTCTTGTACAGGCCATGGTCATATGTGAAAGTAGCTCAGTGTATGAGCTTTTAGTGTACAAAGTGTACAATGTTGTACCATAGATAAATGAAGTTTAAAATCATAGTTTTGCTCCAGGGCCAAGAATGAAAACCTATAGGTATACAATGTAACCAAGTAAGTGTATTTATGTATGAATGAAACATGGTACATCATTGCCACTTTATACACAAAATGACTATAAACTGAGATATTCCCACATTGATTTTCGTGTTCCTACAAAATACCCCACATACCATTTTTGTCCTATGAACAAAAAATACATCACACCTTGTTTTATCCTTACTATTTTCATGTGCATTTGTTAGAGACCTTAAATATTGGCTCAACACTAATAAAGTATTGTATTTGCAGACAAATTAATGATTGGTGCCATGTGGATACAAAAATGGGTTTACAAGACCCTCAATATCACCAGTTTTGCACTTTTTTCCCATATCTAGGGCCTTATATAAACTAATGGGCATGTAGTTCAGACTCGTAACGATCCAATCATACCGAGATCATGTCTGTCTTCCATCCTACAAAGTTTGGGCAGGCAAGCAATAATACTTTTTTTTCTTATTATTATTAATATATTTTTGGGGCTTTTTATGCCTTTAATCAGGCAGGACAGTGGAGAATGTGGGGTCCGGAAAGGACCATGGGGTGAGTGTAAAAATGATACGAAATCAAGGGTGAAAAAATGTATGAAAACATTGGAATTTAACAAAAATATTTTACAGGTCTTAGTTTTGGGACCTAAATATTAGGTAGAAATCTGAGACAGTGCAGCAACCGTTTTTCTAGATTTTGTCTGATTTGACGTCGCACAGGACGTGGGAAGAAAGAAAGTGACAAGTGTTGAACATTACAGGAGGTGCATCACAACTCACACTGCTTATCTCAATAAATACATAAAAACATAGTTTTGGTTGACCTGGGAACTATCTATAAAATCTATAAAATAATATTGTTGCTGTGGTTTCAGGACTTGTCTCCCAACAAACACATCTTGGGTGTGTCTCTGTCACAGTAGCTGTAAGGAGAGCTGGACCGAGGCGCAGGGCAAGTTGAGGCAAGGCGAGATCGAGGCACACTTAGCGAAAACTAGTGATGTGCCCAATGAAGCGAGGCTTTGGAGCTTCATTCGAGCAGAAAGGGGCGTGCCAGATGAAGCCCCGGTTTGAGGCTTGTGTCGTTTAAAAAAAAATCACGTGACTGATGACAAACGAGGCCTCGGTTTGTGAGTGTGATGTCTGAAGCTTCGTTTGGGACACACACCCACGTTCTTTTCTTTCCGGAAAATGTCCATAATCCATAATATAATGCACATAGAAATAAAAAAGAAATAGCCTAGGCCTAGCCTAAAGCTTTGCCATTTAGAACAATGACATTAAAACGTGTCTGTGTTGCAATCTTGTCTCAACTTCAATCATGTAATTTAAAAGCAATACAGGCTAATCATTTCTATGTAGGCCTAACAATAATGGCTGACATAATATTTTCCTTTTATTGAAAGTTTGATTCATGAAACGTCAAAACATGTTAGGCCATATAGGATTTGGTTTAATTAGGCACCTGGTCGTTTTCTTTTCACTCTTGTGCATAGCGTGTTGAGGTTGATAATATTTCGGCCTGGTCCAGAAGCTAAGTAGTGTCTACTGCGGTCGTTAAGTGGATGGGAGACCGACTGGATCATTGACTGGGATAACACGCCTCCACGGAAACACCAATCTTCACGTGACAACGAGTGACGGGTTTATGTTGCCTAATCGTAATTTATTGTATCGAATTGAGACAAAAAGAAATGCAAATTTCTTGCAACACTTGTAATGAATGAAAACATTACGAAGCTTTGGCATTGTGTTGAACGTTGTAGGCATTCTTTTCACTAGTCCGTGGCTGCAATAATATATGCAAACAACCAGATGTCGCTGTGTTTTCCTTGTCTTCCATGTTTCAAAGCGTCGGCACATTAGGGAAATGTGCCGAGTAGCGCTCGAGGCTTCATTTTCCCCCATCACTAGCGAAAACAGGAATCTTTAATATGAATGAACACTACAGCAAACCACGAAACAACATCAATGACCGACCAGACCGACCGGGGCCTGAAGGGAGACAGAGGGTTTAAATACACAGGTACAGGTTAACAGGGCACAGGTGAACTAGGAACAAGACTCAGGTGAAAACCATAATTACACTAACACAGGCACATGGAACAGAGACACATGGCAAACAAAAGAGCACATGGCACAAAACACAGGAAGTAAACAAAGCAAACAGGAAGACAAGAGGAGCAGACATGGAAAAATATTAGACGGGGAGAACAAGACAAGACAGAACAGGAACTGATCCTGAAATTACCCCTACCAGTATCAGTTGCTTTCATACAATTCTCTGCTGTTTTTTAACATTATCATTTGCTTATGTCATGTTAGTCAAAATGAACTATACTTATGGATGCTGAATAGTCGTTCCCAATAAAACTAATAGTCTTCATTTCATTGCTTGAGTCATTACATACAAAATTGTTGAACTAGTTATCAAATTCTGTCACAGTGCTGTAGAATTGCAAAGAGCATACAGTAAAAATGTATGCATTCAGTGTGTTGTACTCACTTACTCACCTAACTACAGCAATGTGTAACTTTACTGTAGTTTTCAAATGGCTGTACAAGTACTGTATAGTGCTGTCTTGAGCATGTTCAGGTAGTGTCACCGAGTTCTGACCTTTTTTGCATTGGAAAACACTGAGAGAACTGTCATAATGAAAACATGACAAAGCCATTTGACTATCTTGTTCATAAACGATGGTGTCAAGACTTCTCATTTTGATGACACTGACAGTTTCATTGACATGAATACCTGTTTTTGAGGAATGGACTATCCATTTTGAGCAAGTGACGTGCTTTTGCAGGTCATCCACTAGGTTTTGCAATTTGCACTAATTGTTTTGAGAATTGCACTAACTGCTGTGCAAATGTTAATAGTGATGTGAGAAAAGCACCAAAGCGACTGAGATAAACTGTAGTATGGATGGTCATGGAACTAACTGCAGGATCTACAGCAATGACAATGAGCGTTCCTCAACGATGACATAGATAGATAGATAGATAGATAGATAGATAGATAGATGTTTTAAAGAAATGTAGCCAATACAAGGATGATCTCAGTTATTTGGGGTTATTTTGTCCGGGGTCAAGGACAAAAGTAACCCAAAATAACATCATCCATGTAATGGCTACATTTCTTTAAAGCTTAGCCACTCAATAACCTGAGTAGACATTTAACAGCTAAAGTGTTGTCCAATTACTGGAAATTTTCCCACAGACTGATGCACATACCTGTGAATGATTTACTTTAACACATGTACTTGAAAGTACAAAGGTCTAGGAATATATAAAGTCATTTCATCTTCATTTCCTTAAAAACCCAGGATCTTCCATGTGTCTTCTAGTGTTTCATAGTGACAGGTGCATTTGAAGGCACATTTCGCACAGGATATTTTACTGTTATGATTACACCCACTGGCATGCTGTAAATAGTTGATTTCAGCTATAAATAACTTAAGCTGATACGGATGTAAACTGTCTGAAACAACATGTTGCCAGGCAACTGGTGAGTGGTGTTGTTTTATATTGTTTTATATTGCGCAATAACATTTTGGTCTGGTGAATCACACTGAATCACTAATCTCACTCTGATTTTTGTGAACGAATCAGCATTAGTAATGTCATGCCATTTTCCAACAACAATCGCCATGGTAGATTCACGCTTACCCCTGAGAGTGCAGTTGTGTGTGCGGGCATTGCCAACATAGCCGGGGGCGCAGAGCTCGCAGTGCTGCCCAGCTGTGTTGTTGGCACAGCTCAGGCAGTGTCCAGTGTCAGGGTGGCACAGGCGTGGCGCGGAGCGGGCATCTGCGTTCCCGTTGCACTCGCAGCGAACACAAACCCCTCCCGAGCGGTAGTAGCCATCGCGGCAGATATCACAGGTGCCGCCGCCGAATCCAGCCTTACACTTGTCACACACTGTCTGCCCGGCAAAGTCTGAGGGGATACACACACACACACGCACACACACACACACACGCACACACACACACACACATACAGCAACATGTATTCAAAACAAAATCAATGTATATGCAAATATGTTTGCAGACAGTTCAATTAATAACGTAACATGTGTGATGTTGAAACTCTTTGAGAGAGAGAGACACTCATGAGACAGCATTTTCACATTCACCAACTACAGTATGAGCAGGAGGCAGACAAATCACACTTCTGAGCATGGCCACTAGATGGCACTGCACTAATGTGATATTTAATTTCAGTCAAAAAGCACACCTTTAGCACAAAGGCTTTAAATTGTCTCAGCCTGGCAGACAGGCTTTAAAGTATAGGACACCTGTGCATACACTTTATTAGAGCATACAAGAACAATAGCACTGTTATAGAACTGAGGTTAGGAGTGGTTAGAATTGGGATAAGGGAAAGGATGAGCTCTGGGGTGATGGCAGGGTTGTGCACAATTCGAATTGTAATTCTGCTTCCTGTTTGCTACCTCAATTGAAATGCAAGTGAAATTCAAGAATTTAATTGGAATTAAAGAGCCAGTTTCAATTCAATTCTGGAATTTTGCACAAGCCTGGGTGATGGAATAAAGTGTTGTTACACAATGATCATTAGTGTGTTTCACTATAGTCAACAGTTTAAATGTGGGTTATGTAATAAAAAAGTATTATCACATACTTTTATTTTATCAGGATTGTGCTCACCACAAAGACCGGACATTGTGCCATGAAATCTTTCCCTGGAGTCCACTTTATTACATAGAGTTTAGCTATCATGTAGACTTTAAGCTTCCTAAATTGTCTATTACATAATTGGCTCAAACAGATTTACTCCATTTATTCCATATTATTGGGACAATGACAAAAATCCTCTGTTCTTGTTAAACTGTATTACGACATAGAAATGTCTTTCCAGGTGTAACTTTCATCAACAAGCTAGCTTTAAACAAAACCAGCAAGAACAACAGTCGTAAATGCATCACTGCAGGGCCTCTAAACTGAGCTTGAAGCAGTCTCGAAGGACATCCTTAAGTGGCCGCTCTGCCTAACCCGGGCCCTGACCTCCGACCCCAACCTGAACTGGTTTAAAATGCACTGATGGAATTTGGTTAACATGGTCAATGGTACACGCTGAATGGGCTGCTCTGTGAAGGCGGGGTGAGTGGGTGGAAGCTGGGAGGGTTAAAATCTATGTTATCTATCTGTTCTACAGGCCTACAGCCTAACTACAGATAACCCCTGGAGGCCTGTGACTCTCATAAGAGGAACAGTAAATTGCATTTGTTTTGACCTGATTTGCTTGCTGTGGCCTAAATCATAGATCAGACGGTTTTCCTTTGATGTGACATGGCTTAAGAGTATCTGTTCTGTGGACCATAATTTAAATGGCAGGCAATGGGCAAAGTCTATCAACAAGCAAAGTTCTCGTGTATGAATTACAGAGCTATCGTGTGGCATGTGGATGCATTCAGCTGACTTTTCCATGTTTGTGATTAAAGTCTTGCTCATAGTGTTAAGTTAGCTAATTGATTTTGCCTAGTTATTAAAATAGCTTTAATTACACTTAAGACTTTGCACTTTGACCATCATTCAAATTAGGGCCCTGTCTCTGTTATTTAGCATCGTTCTGCAACTACCGGTACTTTCAATCCACTCTGTGCATCTCCACTCTAAAGAAACTCATGGGCATTTAAGGAATATGCATTGCATTTTGCATAGCCTTTTATATGTAAGGGATAATGTATTGTCCGCCGGTAATTATCAGAAAATAAGTCCCGACAGGGAGAACAGAACCCCGACGCACAGAGTGCGAATTACCCCACCATAATTGGGGGGTACTGCTCCTTCACTTCTTCTGACCATCATGGTCTATTACCATATCAATCCCCACCGTGATCGCCAAGTGCAACGTGTTGTGCAACACACGGTCTAAACATGCGACAAACTGATAATCAGTAGGCTACAGAATATCTCATCGTTCTTATACTGTATATCCAAAGAGAACTGTTTTGATCAACTCTACCCTCTGCCCTCATCGTGTCGTCTCCCTGCGGCCTGCTCACGGCTTTTATCCTGTGCCTCTCCTGTCTGCTGCATGGGTACCCCTTTCCTTAACACATATGAACAGTGTATAAAACCTAACTGCACCTACACTTTTAATGTAATTGTTTGTAGATCATAGTGTTAATATTTCCTGCTTACTCTTTTAGCTCCAAAAAAGTGCCTGATGTCTGTGTGCCCTTTCCTTTTCCTCATAGTGTCTCTTTGAATAAAATAAAATAGTTTCATTAAGATAGTATCAGGGTTCTCAGATGAAACTACATTTATCAAACTAAAAATATGAAATAATATAATGTAAAAACAATACCAACCAATTAAAAACAAATTCAAATAATAGCAGATATTTAGCCTAGGCTACTTGGGTCTTTTTATGTTTCCACAGGTTTCACTGATATTATAGGCTTAGCTACATCAGACCCTCTTGTGCATACCGGTAATATAAAAACACAGGATTTGTGCCAAACTAATTTCAAAAGGGCACAATAATTTATTCAAGATATAATAAGAATGGACACCTAGGCTATGGAGTTAATCTTGGAAATGACAATTGATTTTACCTCAACACAATGTAGGCTAAAGGTTTATTTAAATAGAGAATTACCTTGCTAACTAACCTTGGTAACTAACCAAGGTCCACTTTACTAGCCTCAGTGGGTAAGTAAGTAGCAGGTAAGTAGCCAGTAATTCAATGTATGAAGACGAGGTGACATGAGCTATGAAAGAACAAACACGTTTATAAATGAAGGTTGTAAAATAACACATTTTCAACAAGCTAGACGTCAGTTAGCAACTTACATTTACCCATGCATGTCAGCAGCAAACCGAATTTTGCCTACTGGAGGAGGAATTTACCTAGCGTTTTGTCATTCAATGTTGACACTTGCTCAGTTGCTTCTAGCGCCACGGTGGTTAAAAATGGTACAGTCCACAATAGGGGTTTCTGAAATCGCTTTACATTAAAATGTTCCTACAGTGAAAATAGGAGTTGACTTGTATTGTAGGCCTAACTGTAATGATATTTTTTCACAATATCAGAAAAATTATCTGACCCCCCCAAAATTGATATTTCTGTCTCTTTGGGTTGTAATTAGTTAATGAAAATGTGCTATCAGCCCAGAATTGGGAGCACTGTGTAGTGTAATGTAGTGAATAAGGTCACATGGATTTGGATCATAGTATTTAGTCATATTATTATTATTATTATTATTATTATTATAATTATATATACTGTATAATAATAATAATAATAATAATAATAATAATAATAATAATATTGGAACTCCCCCTATTACCGCCGGTCCCGTATTTCCGCCGTCTTGCGTGTATGTGTCACTTAATATCCATTTATATACAAACCAAGACGGCGGATTCCTAAAGAAACGCAAGCACCCACAACATAGGTGTATCTAAATTAGCTATGTACCAAAAATGACATTTTACCATGACTCGAAGAGCTGTAAACAGTGTTGTAATGCTGCTTGACCCACCAGGCCAGAACTAACCTCCGAGCGTGGTAAACAAAATCGGATATTTCAGGCAGTAAATGCCCCGGTAAGAACCAAACCAGATTTGGTTCAAATCTACACACCTATGGCTACTGAAAAATGTAAGGTTCATTTATCAAATGTTATTTTTAAGTATTAAAAAACATCATTGTTTTAGAATTTTCGAACGAAAGTGGTGGTAATTGGAGGCGTTACGATATAGATGTTACTTTTGAATAATGCTTATTGTTGCTCTTTAAATATGTTTTTGGCCAACTCTCTTTTGCTTATTTTTCCCATTGTTTGGATCTAAGTGGCTGTATCAGTTGGAATGAAACAGTCTGCGCTAAATTCCAACAGTAAAAGCACGTGAGGCCCGGAGCAGCAGTCTCTATCAGATCAGTGACCACACTGGCTGGGATACCTGATGACTGACCGGCAGGGCCTCCCCTTTGGAATGGACTTGATGGACCTGACAGAGACACACCACGCCTGGCCACGCCTGACCAGCTGCTGTTCCAAAAACAGCCCCACAAAACCAAGCTCACATATTAAAGGGGGAGCTTTGCTTTGTTGTGAATATGAATATGGTGGTCGTAAACAGGTGTGCTTGTGTGTGTGTGCATGTGTGTGTGTGTGTGTGTGTGTGTGTATACTATATGTGTGTGTGTGTGTGTGTGTGTGTGTGTGTGCATGCATGAGTGTTCCTGGGCAAACAGAACTGAGGGCAGTGGAGAGAGCTGAACGCCCCGGGGTTCATTTCACAAGTCACGGAGGCGGAAGAATGTGTTCAAGTCTCAAGAGATGAGTTTAAGTGTTCACAAACACACACACAGACACACGCACACATGCACACACAGGCACCCTTAGCGGAGATCTAAAATATTTATGCCTGGGATAGAGACCATGGAGTGCAGAATGACTGCTCTTACACACACACACACAAAGAGCAACTGACCTGCATTGAGAGATAACAGACATTAATCCACCCTATAAAATGACTGCTGCATGACAGAGCAGACGGCATGAACACACTCACTGTTGATTTAATTTTTTTTCCCAAGATGTGCATGCTGAATACAGTGTTCAACACATGGCTTCCATTTCATAATCTCAGTGCCTCTCCATTGCAGGTCATCCCCAGCATCCTCTCTCTCTTCCTGCCTATCACACCTCCATTGTCAGGCATTTGTCTAAAGCTGCCTTTCATCACATATTCTGCCAAATATCTTCAGGATTAGTCAGTTGTGGCAGAGCGGCTACTTGACTGTATTGTGGCAAATGCGTCTGTACGCACTGCGATCCTGCCGTGAGCTTTTTGTTTTTTTACGAGCTGGAAGCTGGAAGCTAGGATCGGATTAAAAGGATGTGTGGGTGATTGTGCTGGGCTCAAGGTGTAGGCAATAACACCATCACAGTCCAGGGGCCGGATAAGACTAGCAGGGAGTGTGGGAGGGGGCAGAGAGAGAGGGAGAGGTCACCCTCAGGGGCTTCCAGAAGCCCTGGACACTGGGCGGATGCTGTTGCCATAGCTACTGTGCTCTCAAACAGAAAAAGTGATTCCCTGGCGGCTCTGATGTCTTGCTCTCTCTTTGTCAACATCCTCAGTCTAACCTTTGAAGAAAGGCTCTTTTTTTCCCTTTGGGCAGATAATTCTCCTCACATTCTCTCAGCAATCAACAGTGCATAAAGTCTGTGAAAATAATGCGGTTGCTATGCCAAAATACTGACAGAAAAAAATAAAACACTATCACTAACACTCCAATCAAACCACCATCTCCCCTGCCTGTCCATCATACCTCCACACAAAGGCAGAACATCTGTGCATGGCCTTTGAAGGAAGACAAGGTAAGTAATTTAGTAAAGTTTCCCCTAACCCCAAGCCTAAAGATGTAAGTATTCCAGTATTCCATAAGCCTTCAAAAATAGCACAACTCTACTTCAGTATTCCATCTCAATAGGAGCATCCTCAGCCCTGATGTGCAGACGTGCACTGGTATAGAGTGTGATACACATACACTGACACCCAAAGGCTGCCTGGTCCCTGGTCGTGGTCATAGTAGGGGCTTGTGAGAATCTAGGGTCACAGCTGTTTCCATGGGCAGTCGCCGCGACGCAGATAAGCTCCTGAGGACACCTCAGTCAACACACAGGCGGGCAGGGCGAACACAGACTGGATGGGCGAGCCTCAGCCACGCTTCTACCCACAACCGCTGTTGCTGGGCAGTTACGACCAACGGCAGATAGAAAGGGAATACAGATGCTCATGCACACTCGCACACACACACACACACACATGCACGCACACACACACACACTGACACACACACACACACACACATGCACGCACGCACGCACGCACACACACACACACACACACACTGACACACACACACATGCACACACACATGCACGCACGCACGCACGCACACACATACACACACACTGACACACACACACACACACTGACACACACACACATTCCTTCACAGCTCATGCATGCTGTTTGTTTGGGCAACCCTTAAGTATTAGACCACAGCTATGTGTCGATGGAGAGCATGTGTAAAAATCCTGGTTTAGAATGCTTGGATGTGCCTCTCTCAAGGATACTACAGTGGGAGGCAGACTGAGCATATGGAGGTGTCTGTGTCTGTATGTCTCTGCTTTGAGTTCATATTTGAATATCAGATTTTGTCATGTTATAATTCCACTAAAATGAAGGGAGATTAAAAGGTAAGAAAAACTGAAGCCCCAGACAGGTTGGTGGGGGTTAGGCTACATGGATTAGGCTACATCAGCACTCACCGACACACCAGCTTCCAGAAGAGGTGGGGTTGGAGCAGGGACAGGGAACGCAGGCGTGCCTCACCCCCTACCACACACACACACACACACACACACACACACACACTGACACTACTCACCGAGGTGGCAGCTTCCAGAAGAGGTGAGGTTAGAGCAGGGGCAGGGAATGCAGGCGTGCCTCACCCCCTACCACACACACACACACACACACACACACACACACACACACTGACACTACTCACCGAGGTGGCAGCTTCCAGAAGAGGTGAGGTTAGAGCAGGGGCAGGGAATGCAGGCGTGCCTCACCCCCTACCATACACACACACACACACACACACACACACACACACACTGACACTACTCACCGAGGTGGCAGCTTCCAGAAGAGGTGAGGTTAGAGCAGGGGCAGGGAATGCAGGCGTGCCTCACCCCCTCCCCGGGTCGGCGGTAGAAGCCAGGCACACATTCCTCACAGTTTTGGCCCTGAGTGTTCCCCTGGCAGTCCAGACAGCCACCTGAAACACACACACACACACACACACACAGACAGAGGCACACCCACACATGAGGGTAAGTCATGGCTGTCTTCAGCAACACAGTCAATGTCACCTTCAGAGACATCGGTAAAGTTAGTGTGGGTTTGTCATAACAGCAGGTGTATGATTCTCTGCTTCTCTGTACAACATGACTGCACTTCAAAAGCAAATAAAATCTGGCTCAAAGCGCTGACACATTTAAGTTCCTCATAGAAACACTACACGTGGCAGTACAGTGACGTAACACAGATCCCATGCCCTCTACAAGAGTGCGTGCCGGGCTTGGGCTGTTTTCTAATGGACAATTGTCCCCATTTCCTTAAGATTACAGCTTTACTGAAAGGAGGTCACTTATGACCGTGTGGACAAGTGGGTATAGATGCATGGCAACAAACAGAGGCTTCTTTATTAACCCTTAAAGGTGTGGGTTTTTGAACATTCTAACATAAGATTCCGTTCCGCAACAATTCAAGGTTTTAAAATTCTATGTTGAATTCAATGAACCCAGAGCCGCTCTGAATGAACCCATATATTTTTTAGAACGTTCATTTTCCAACATTCCCGTCACACCAGTTATGGTTGTGGTCCAAAGCAACTGATCCGACAGTAATATGTCACATACAGTATATTCTATATATGTAACATTATATATGTAGGCGATATGTAAATAAGTAGATGTTAGTACAATAGTATTTCATCCAGAGTTTGAGAATAAATGAGCACAAACCTCATGACAATCACAAATCTTGGAAAGAGGCTGTTAAAGTGCCACCTGTGATGCTGTGGGAAGAATGGGCCTCAGCCCAGGTGCATATTCTGATGAGCGCGGAGTGTGTGAGACATGATATTTACAGGGTGGACTGTGAACTGTGTGTGTGTGTGCGTGTGTGTGTAGGGGAGAGGGGGTGAAACCCCTAATTTAGTACTACAGACACACAGGAAGGCTCTTTTTTGTTTTTCTTTCGTTTTTTTTTTTTTTTTTTTTTTTTTTTTGAGTTCTGGTGAAATCTGGAAGTGATAAATCCCGGCTGTGCTCGGGGCGCCTTGTCCCGGGAAAAAGGTTACCCAACAACCATCTGGATACAGAGCCCACAGAGAGACAGATGGGTCAGGGTTACCCTCCTCTAACAAACACACACACACACACACACACACACACACACACACACACATACACACTCACACACAGTTGAGTTAACATATAACATACAGAGACAAACACATACTTGCACACAAAAACAGACTTCAAATTAACATACAGCCCACCCACATATACACACATACACACACACACACACATATTGAATTTCCCCTTGGGGATCAATAAAGTATCTATCTATCTATATGGAATCATGTATATACACATACAGAAACACACACTTGAATTAACATATACACACATTCAAACACAGATGAATTAGCACATACTAGACCTGAATTACACACACAAATACTTCAACTGACTCTCTCTTGAATGAACATTTGCATACATGCAAACACATACACATACTCAAATACAAACCAAAGGACACAGCCACATGCATATGGGCTGTTGGGTAACCCTTTCTATGATTTGTTAAAGAATGCATACCCTTCCAGAAGAAGAAGAACTTCCAAAATCCAAATCCAAAGACAAATACACGTGCCGAAATATTATTATTATTGAACTGTGAATAGACCTCTCCAAAGCCATATAAAAAAGCAAAGTTTTAGACCTCCACATGCATAAGCACATTTTCACATTCACCTATATTCTTTATTATTTTATTTTAGATAACAATAAAAAAATATTATTATTGAACTATGAATAGACCTTAGACCTCTCCAAAGCCATAAGAGGTCCAGTTGGTAGATCTATAGACCAAAATCAACAGCAACCAAAAATAGGTCAGCACTCCCAAAGACAGTAAGTGCTGATGATAGATTCGCAATACTGTGTGGAGCCCAGTCTGACCTCTGGGAGAGCGATGATGACACAGCTCAGACTGCTGCTGACCTCACTCACGACCGACTCCTGACTCACGGGCAGGCTACATGGAGTCGATAGGCACAGATGAAAGCAGCACTGCAGGCCAGGCCAGCGCCGCAACTGTAATCTGACCTCAGTGCTGGTGGTGGTTCAACCCTGACTGCTCGGTCAGCAGAACTACAGGCATAGGTTTAGTTTGAGGTTGAGAGGGAGGTGATAGTGACCAGCAAGGTGTATAGACACAGGCTGGGTGACACAGACTGACCTGAGTGTGGTTATGGTTATGGTTATGGTTATAGCTATGATTATGGTTATGGGATTTGGCAGATGCTTATGTCCAAAAATAGTTGGTTCTCTGCGAGTGTTTAATACTTCTATGATGTTTCTTAATACCTCTATAATAGCGTTACCCTCTATGTTCCTACAGTATAGTACAGTCTAATGGTATTTCTATAGTATGTCCCAAAACAATATACAGTATGATTCCTATAATATCTATAGGATTTCTATAAGATTACTGTAATATTTTGTTCCAAAATACTAAAAGAAACGTATTTTTCATAAGGGTATGTTCAGAACGTTCACTGACCCACTCAATTGCCCACTACAGCGAATCAGCCATTTTGTAGTGCTGCTTCTTGAATCATCAAAACTGCACATTTAAACCGAAATAATTGTATTCACCAGAGCCATATAGAGGTAGAGTTGCGACAATGGGTCAAAGATTGTTAAGGCGGAGCAAGATATTTCATCAGGAGAACCCGGATCGCACGAGGGGGGGGGGGGGGGGGGTCAAAATCCCCCTTTATGCTCCATTGAAGTCTATGGGCATAGCCCAGAATTTCACCACATATGCTAAGGTCTTGGTTCTATAGAGTTAGGAATGTGAATTTTGTGCACGTTTTCATGATCCTCAAACTCTTCTGAACATTTCAGGTACATTTTTAGCATTTTTGAACATTCCAGTCTGGAGAAAATCGACCTTATATCAGGTGTGCGCCAAGTATTTATGCCGCTACTGTTGGCCGGTTGCAACGTACGCTCATCAATACGTCATCGACACGCCTCTTTATGCAGACAGGATTCGATCCCCATTTCGCGCCCATAGACATGAACTACGACGAAGTATCTTGCCCCGCCTTAACAATCTTTGAATGGGTGTTCAAAATTCGTTAAGGTCACGTGGTTCATGTAAACTTCAAAAAGTTCCCGGAAGTGATTGACAATGGATTAGAATGCATTAAATAAGCTACTGTTCAATGAGAGACAGAGCCACAATTTTGGGTAATTGACAGACAATAAATGCATTGATATACAATATTTATAACACAGTGTAATTATTGTGTAAACTGTGTAGTTAGGCTATCCTACCATTACAACAATATTAAATTAAATTCCAGACCGTAGCCTGCTAAATATCGGAAGGTGACCTTTTTTTCTCCCTTTTACGTATGTGTCACTTAACATTAATATCTGTACAAAACCAAGACGGGAGATTCTTTAGAAAACGCAATAGCACCCACCCCATAAGTGTAGCCTGGGCCTATCTAAATTATCGTTATGAAAAAAATTACCTACTTGACTCAAGAGCTGTAAACAGTGTTTTTGAGACTGCGTGTAGCCTACAAAAGCGCATGGAGATTTTAATTTTGCAACGAGAAACTGTAACACAGCTAGTCTAAGTCATAGTCTAAGTCAAACATTAACTTGTTTGAGTTTTCTCCCCAACGTTTTCTCTGGTTGTTCTTCACTGATCTGAGATAATGAGCGAACTACCTTAAGTAGCTAGCGTCTGAGAATAAAAAAAAAGTTTAAAAGTTTTCTAACATCTCTCCAGTGTAGCTAATGGTGGGCATGTTAAGTTAACCGTAGCATTACCTACACAGTAACCCCATGGTAATGCGATGCGAGTGATCATAATAACATATAGGCCTAAGTAAGGGATAATGGACGACACGGTGGTCTGTTCACAGAAGTTAATGCACGGTCGAGGTTGTAAAACGGCCCCGACGCGGAGAGGTCAACTTCTGTGAACAGACCACCGTGGAGTCCATTATCCCGCTTATTCCACTGTTGCCACTTGCTTTGTGTTCATTTCCTGTTACAATTTAAACGTTTTAATCGCTAAAACTGTCTTGTTTGTAGAACTACTTTCTTCCGACACATATCAACTATTTCTCAATTTGCACGACAAACTGCCATTACTAGTTCTAAATGGATAGTTGCTACGGCCAAAGGCCAGTCGTTAGTTCTATCTCTCCCGTTGTCAAGCGGGCGTATCCCAAGATTGTGATTAACTTTAGCTTTGAAACATCGCTATTTATACCTAGCCTGCTGTCATCCATCTAGCTAAAAGCCACCTCCGTCATATGCTACAATGTTACTATGTTCTGAACGTCTGCATTTTACAGCTCGGATGCAACGTGACGGTTCATTTACAGTAAACTTCACAACGAGTTCGGCGAATTAATATACAAGTGTGATGCGGCCAAAAAAATGGATCTACTTCATAGGTGTGCAAATAACATACGGTTAATGGTCGTTCTAAATTACGTAGGACAATAGACCTCTCCAGAATAAGTCCGCCTCCTAACTTCCGTATCCATCCAACCTTTGGTCGTCAAATGTCTATGGGAAATAACATGGCGTTTTGAAAGATTGGCCCATAGATTTCAAACTCTGTAGGTGACAAAGTACAAAAAGCTGCTGGGCAGATTGGCCTACACACTTCTGCCATCTAGTTTCCACTGGATTTTTTGATTTTCGGTGCCGTTTAAGTAGTATAGTCTATAGTATACTACTTAAAGGGCACCGACACACTGTCAGTTCTTGCTGTTCATTACCGAGTAAAAAAAACAAACAAAAAAAACAGCCGGCAACGTTAAAAACAGCTGTTCAGGTGGACTCATAGAATTGGAACTGTATATGAAATTTTGCGCTGAGCTTATTAAAATGGCGCCCTCAGAGCGTACTTCATGCCTATGACGTAACTGATCTATCTTGCTCCGCTCTAGAATCTTTGGCAGAAATATTGCTGTGCTGAGTTCTAAGAACAGAGAGTTCAAGATAAATGTTGTTGTGCTGAGTTCTAAGAACAGAGAGCACAAGTTAAGTGTGCACCCAGACAGACAGGAACTGCACCATGTTTGTGTGTGTGTGTGGGTGAGATAAGAGTATGTCACAATGAAGTCGCTATGTCTTGCTTCCTATTTTCTGTGTGCATCTGTACAATAAAATACACAGCTTTTGGGCTGCAGAGTCAGAGACTGATGGTGTGAGGAATTCTTCCTTACATTAGCAGGCTCTCCTCTTGGTACCAGAGTTTGTGGGCAAAGCCATACTACGTGTTGTGGTTCTTGTATCTATATGTTGGGGTTAAATTCCCTGACAGTTACCAACAATGTTACAGTTTTTCTCAGTCGCTTTGGTGCTTTTCTCACATCACTATTAACATTTGCACAGCAGTTAGTGCAATTCTCAAAACAATTAGTGCAAACTGCAAAACCTAGTGGATGACCTGCAAAAGCACGTCACTTGCTCAAAATGGATAGTCCATTCCTCAAAAGCAGGTATTCATGTCAATGAAACTCTCAGTGTCATCAAAATGAGAAGTCTTGACACCATCGTTTATGAACAAGATAGTCAAATGGCTTTGTCATGTTTTCATTATGACAGTTCTCTCAGTGTTTTCCAATGCAAAAAAAGGTCAGAACTCGGTGACACTACCTGAACATGCTCAAGACAGCACTATACAGTACTTGTACAGCCATTCGAAAACTACAGTAAAGTTACACATTGCTGTAGTTAGGTGAGTAAGTGAGTACAAGACACTGAATACGTACATTTTTACTGTATGCTCTTTGCAATTCTACAGCTTTGTGACAGAATTTGATAACTAGTTCAACAATTTTGTATGTAATGACTCAAGCAATGAAATGAAGACTATTAGTTTTATTGGAAACGACTAAGTATATATACTTTTTTGATCCCTGCATTTAACCCAATCGGTGAATTAGTGAAACACAAACAGCACACAGTGAACACACAGTGAGGTGAAGCACACACTAATCCCGGCGCAGTGAGCTGCCTGCTTCAACGGGGGCGCTCGGGGAGCAGTGAGGGGTTAGGTGCCTTGCTCAAGGGCACTTCAGCCGCGGCCCACTGGTCGGGGCTCGAACCGGCAACCCTCCGGTTACAAGTCCAGAGTGCTAACCAGTGGGCCACGGCTGCCCAACGACTATTCAGCATTCATAAGTATAGTTCATTTTGACTGACATGACATAAGCAAATGATAATGTTAAAAAATAGCAGAGAATTGTATGAAAGCAACTGATACATGTCCAAAAGCATTTGCAATTTGTTCAGAGGAAGGATAAATTGCTACTATGATGTGCACAAATGACTAAATGTTGTGGAGGTTGAACTAATAGTTATGAGAATTTTCATTCTGATCTGAAAAAAGCACCAAAGCGACTGAGAAAAACTGTATTTGCACACCTATGAAGTATATCCATTTTTTTGGCCGTATCACACTTGTATAGCCTATTAATTCGCTGAACTCGTTGTGAAGTTTAAATGAACCGTCACGTTGCATCCCAGCTGTAAAATGCAGACGTTCAGAACATAGTAACATTGTAGCATATGACGGTGGCTTTTAGCTAGATGGATGACAGCAGGCTAGGTAAAATAGCGATGTTTCAAAGCTAAAGTTCATCAGAATCTTGGGATACGCCCGCTTGACAACGGGAGAGATAGAACTAACGACTGGTCTTTGGCCGTAGCAACTATCCATTTAGAACTAGTAACGGCAGTTTTGTCCTGCAAGTTGAGAAGAGAGTAGTTCTACAAACAAGACAGTTTTAGCGATTAAAACGCTTAAATTGTAAAAGGAAATGAACACAACGCAAGTGGCAACAGTGGAATAAGCGGGATAATTGACTCCACGGTGGTCTGTTCACAGAAGTTAATGCACTTACGAGGTTTATGGGCCGTTTATACGAGAACGATTGCGAATGAAGACGACAAAATATTTTATCATAAGTGCCTTTCGTTTACACGGTGACCCCGCCATCAGGGCTTGAAGATGCAAAAATCTGAAGACTCCTTCCAGAGAGTAGAGTTTTGAAGATGACCCGGGTTGCGTCTCCGTCTAAACGGCTAAACCAAAGATCCTTGATTACCTCTCTGGCTAAACTGTCAAATTAGAATGTCTGTGCGTGACGTACCGGGGTTCTATCACACCACCACTCAGCGGTCTGGAATGCATATCCAATCGAATATCACATTCTCTTGCGTCTTCATATAAACAAAGATTTCCCCCTGAGAATGCTCGTCTAAACGCGAATAAAAAAATGAAGACGAGACGCCACTTCTGCGTCTTCTCTTTTCATCGTCACCGTATAACGTAGCCTTAAACGGCCCTCCGCTTCGCGTCTGGGCTGTTTTACAACCTCGACCGTGCATTAACTTCTGTGAACAGACCACCATGTTGTCCATTATCCCTTACATAACCATTTGTGTAAGCAGAAATCAAAGATTCTAGAGCGCTACGCGCAAGATGGATTACTGGCTGGAAAATACGTTGGATATGTTGAAGTACGTTCTATGACTCTATGGGCGCCATTTTAATAAGCCCAGGTGTCGTCACAGATGCTGGCTACCGTGGGAATCCTATGGCGCTGATCCTAAAATGTTATCAATATTTGCTCTGTAAAGCTGTATGTTGAAATTACGAGAAACCCAATAGACCACACCATGTCTAGACCAGTTAAATACTGTATAAAGACAATGTCGAATTATTTCCGAGGGTAAATTAGGCTAGTGCACTGACATCTGTTAATTCACCAAAACTAAGTTCAATAGCCTATGTTGGGGATATAGCGTTACTGTAATTTCGTTACTTTATTGGGAAACGAAGTAGTCTAAAGGTAAATTTAAATTTCAGTAATTCGTTACAGTTACTGAATAACTGTAATGTCCATTCCTGCATTAGGCCTACTCACATTATCTGTCTATAGCCTAGCCTATTAACTTATTGTCTCCATGATTGCTTATTTAAAATATGGATTAGCCTTGATAGCCTAGGCTACATTATTTCATAGAGATGTGCTAGTGTAGGCCTACAGCACGCATTCTCTCCCTGCACCTCTCTCCCTCAAACGGGTTCAGCCTGCATCTCCCCTAAGCAAATCAAAACGGTGGCTCGTGCACTAACTGTTCAACTGACTTCAACTGGCGCAGTAGCCTACACAACTTTGTTTAAAATTGATACATTCAAGTTGACTTTGCAAAGTTAGTATTATAGCCAATTTATCACAACGTTGTCTGCTGCGTTGTCAATCGCAAACGCAAATTTATTCAAACGGCTAAGGAATTAACTGTAGCTTAATTTGTGGAGGTCGAAGAGAAAGCACCTGTTTGGCATAGGCCTATGCGTAACTTGGTCAGCCTAAAACAGGAACATTTTGGAGAGGGAATGAGCACGCAAGAAACACTTTTTAATTAAAGGTAGGCCTAATTTACAAAGACATAAAAAAAATGGTGATAATATAACGTTAGCTAAGTTAGTTTACCTGCTAGCTAGCTTATCAGTAGGCTATACAGTCTCTCAATAGGAATTTATGTGATCTATTTACCAGTGCAATAGCTACTTCTGTCTAAATAATAGGCCTATTTACCTCTCCTTATTCAGTGTAAACTTGGAAAAAGACCAATCGGGCCTTTCACACTGTCAGTTCTTGCTGTTTATTATCGAGTAAAAAAAAAAAAAAAAAAACAGCCGGCAACGTTAAAAACAGCTGTTCAGGTGGACTCATAGAATTGGAACTGTACATGAAATTTTGCGCTGAGCTTATTAAAATGGCGCCCTCAGAGGGTACTTCATGCCTATGACGTAACTGATCTATCTTGCTCTAGAATCTTTAGAAATATTGTTGTGCTGAGTTCTAAGAACAGAGAGTTCAAGTTAAATGTTGTTCTGAGTTCTAAGAACAGAGAATACAAGTTAAGTGTGCACCCAGACAGACAGGAACTGCACCATGTTTGTGTGTGTGTGTGGGTGAGATAAGAGTATGTCACAATGAAGTCGCTATGTCTTGCTTCCTATTTTCTGTGTGCATCTGTACAATAAAATACACAGCTTTTGGGCTGCAGAGTCAGAGACTGATGGTGTGAGGAATTCTTCCTTACATTAGCAGGCTCTCCTCTTGGTACCAGAGTTTGTGGGCAAAGCCATACTACGTGTTGTGGTTCTTGTATCTATATGTTGGGGTTAAATTCCCTGACAGTTACCAACAATGTTAACAACAAACTCAGCTTCACTGCTGCAAACAAAGTTGGCTATATGCTTTGTCATATAACGAACCAGCTAGCCTTGTGATAACAAAATCTTTACCTTTTGTTTAGTCCACTGAAAGTTATCCACATATCAAACGATTAAATACACAGTTATGGAGGAATTGTTTTGGGGAAGCAGTGGCACTATATCCCACTTTTGCTGCCTTTAAGCCACTTAAATCCATAGCCTAGTTGACCATTGTGCATACGTTACAACTTGACGTGATGGTGAAGCTAAATGCCCAAGAAACGTCACGTCATAAAAGTTGTAGGCCTACTAAACGCAAAAACTTAATGACAGCTTGTTCGTGGTGGTGTAGTGCTGCCTAATTGAAATGGGATAGGCAAGGGGTATCTTATATTCGGCTATTACTTGTGGCACATTTATTGGGCTTTTAGCCTCTTTTAATTTATTTGATGAGGAACTGATAAAGACTGAGCAACAGAAAAGTCATAGTCGATACATAAATCGTTTATTATTATAATTAGGCTATTGATAGCCTACTATTACTTTACTACTATTACTGTTATTATTATTATTATTCGGATGAGGCAAAGGAATGTAAATCTGAGTCTGAAATGTTGGCTACAAACAGTCTATACTGCTGTAACTGCACTGCTGCTATTATTAATTGTTAACTTCCGGGAACTATTTGAGGCTTCCACTAGCTGCCATTGTTGGAAAAAAATGGAACATTAGCGTCAATGGAGTTGTCGCAACTCTACCTTTATATGGCTCTGGTATTCACTATATGGTGCAGTACTCATGCTGCAAATTTGACTAAATGTTCAGAGTGAGGGGGCCATGTGGGTGGTGGTTGTTTTGGCATGCGCTGCCCTGACTGATCTGTAATCTGATGCCACAGCATGCAGCTCCAACCTGCCTGTCTCTCTGCAGGTGCTGGCACTGCAGGCATAGACAGGTGAGGATGAAGGTGAGGAGACATGGCTGACTGATTATGATGACACAGATGGACCCAACCGTAGAACTGTAATATTATTCAGCGCCCAGCGGTTTCAACCTGCCTGTCTTTGAGTAGCTGCACTGTGGGTATAGATCGAAGGTGAGCGTGTCTGCAAGGTTGGCATAGATCAGGGATGATGGGTTCTGTGATGTGTGTGTGTGTGTGTGTGTGTGTGTGTGTGTGTGTGTGTGTGGCAGTGTACTGCTGTGAATCTCTTAGTCTGTCCGTCTGCGGTGTGGGCACAGATCAACAGATCAGGTGTGATGGGTGAGGAGAGGAGCGGAGAGCAGAGGTGTGGAGAGAGGACAGGCGGCAGGTGGATGGTGCAGGTGGCCCCCACACTCACCTGGCCTGACTCTAGGATGGTAATGTGAACCTCCATCTCTGGTTCGTGCTTTAGAACCTGTCTGCGGGTGTGAGTGTCTACTCTCTCCACCCGTGATATAGATTGAGGGTGAGTGGCTGACCTAGCTGTGTAACTATCTTTCATTCCCACTGCCATACAGGCATAATAAACAAGGAAAAACAGACTGGCACCACCTGATCATTGCAGCCTAGCACATCTACAGTATGTCCTTTATGGATGTTTACTTATGATCCCACAAAAACCCAAATCCCTATGCGCCTCCAACTCTTGAGAATCTTTTTGTTTTGTTTTTTCAATTGCTTTTGAACTATTATCTCATCCTATGGTTAGTCCTATGGCTAACAGGCTTGTGCAAAATTCCAGAATTGGATTGAAAACTGGCTCTTAAAATTCCAATTCAATTCTTGAATTTCACTTGCATTTCAATTGAGGTAGCAAACAGGAAGCAGAATTGCAATTCGAATTGTGCACAACCCTGGTGGCTAATAATCAGTGTCTGCACTATGGGCACAGACTGAGGGCATAGAGAAGCAGCTCTGGCCTTGTGGCTGGTTTAGTAGTGTGGGTAGCCTGCTGAACTGGCTGTGGGTGGCAGTCAGGAGGGCACAGCTCTGAACCTGCTTGGCTGTGGGTTTCTGGGTAGCCTGACTGAACTGGCTGTGGGTGGCATTCAGGAGGGCACAGCTCTGAACCTGCTTGGCTGTGGGTTTCTGTGGGTTTCTGGGTAGCCTGACTGAACTGGCTGTGGGTGGCAGTCAGGAGGGCACAGCTCTGAACCTGCTTGGCTGTGGGTTTCTGTGGGTTTCTGGGTAGCCTGACTGAACTGGCTGTGGGTGGCATTCAGGAGGGCACAGCTCTGAACCTGCTTGGCTGTGGGTTTCTGTGGGTTTCTGGGTAGCCTGACTGAACTGGTTGTGGGTGGCAGTCAGGAGGGCACAGCTCTGAACCTGCTTGGCTGTGGCACAGTTTCTGTGGGTTTCTGTGCCACAGGGCATGGAACAGTGAGGGCGTATGGAGAGAGGAGGCGGGTGCGATGGTTGGCGTGGTCAGTTGGTGTGGTTGTGGGAGGTCCAGACTGACCTGACTGGGGGTGGCAGTCCACGGTGTGGTTGTTGCACTCGCACGGCTGGCATCCCGAGCTGCTGAAGTGGAAGAAGCCTGGGTGGCAGTCGTCACACTTGGGCCCGTACACGCCGGTCTTACACACGCACGTCCCAGAGCTGCCACAGAGAGACGGGAAATTAGGGAGAATTAGCCATCAAATGCAAACACACACATACACACACACACACACGCACACAGACACACACACATACACACACACACACACACACACACACACACACACACACACACACACACACGCAAACACACAGACAGACAGACACACACACACACACACACACACACACGCAAACACACAGACAGACACACATACACACACACACACACTTCATATAGATTAAGAGACAACACAGAAATATCCACCAATCAATTAATAATTGCAGAAACACTCCAACTTAAAAAACTGCTTGGAATTAGCACACAAACTATAACATTTGCACTCTCTCACTCTCTCTCATATGAATAAAAGTTTTCTTTGCAGGGAATCAAACGTATGCTGTATTCTCATGCACTAATGCACACATGACCACACACACACACACACACACACACATACTCACCATCCACACACAGGAAGGTTTTCCAAATGCACAGACGCACTCTCTCTCTCACACACACACACACACACACACACACACACACACACACACACACACACACACACACACACACACACCACGTCTTTAACCGCATACTTCCGTCACAGGGGAGCATGGAACATGGAGGTTAACCAGGAGGCACACGCTGTTCAAAGCTCGTCTGAACCTTTCATTTTTAATGTGACCAACTTTTCACACACTCACGCACACACACACTCACGCACGCACACATGGGACGCATAAAGACAGCAAACCACCGGCCTTGTTTTATGGAACACATCTTTCACACATCCTCTGCTTTAGTCACATTTGTGAACCCGGAGACTGAAACAGAAAAGCCTGCAGTCAGTAGAGCACATCCCTAGCCTGGGTTTTCCCATGCTGCCGCACGCAATTTTATTCACGCTGCTAGGCAGCCTGGATTCCATGGACTTCGTTTTAACCTCAACGAAGGAACCAATCACAGAATGGAGGGGGGACAGCAAGACGATGACAACACACCGAAGTGGTTATGAGCTATGTACAGACGCATTTGATAGACATTCGTAGCGCCCAATAAACGGCTCTGGGCATTCGTAAACCATGTTTCAAATACGAGAAAATGAATGTGTAGTTCCCAGACCCCATCTCAATGAGATGAAATTTGGCGTTAGCCAGGCTAGCACATCCCAGTATTCTTCCCTCCAAAACCATCTGCCATAACTGGCACCACTTAGTTGGAAACTGGTGGAGAGGAATGAAGCATTGACTGCTGAGTACAACTTGAGAGAAGACATACCGTATTTTCCGGACTATAAGTCGCACCGGAGTATAAGTTGCACCAGTCAAAAAATGTGTCATGAAGAGGAAAAAAAAACATATATATAAATATATATGTGTTGCACCTGAGTCGCAGGACCAGCCAAACTATGAAAAAAAGTGCGACTTATAGTTTGGAAAATACGGTAGTTCAAATCTATGTCAAATCAAATCTTATTGTACAGTGTCCTTGGGTAACTTGAAAGGCGCTTTAAATAAAATGTATTATTATTATTATTATTATTATTATTATTATTATTATTAAATCAAACAGCCCTCAAACAACAAATAGACAGTTAGGTATTTGTTTAGATTTTCCTCTGCTTTTCCATATTCATAATGCTCTGTCTGTGCTTATTACTGCCATTTTTACCATCAGTGGCATTAGTACCATTTTGTTATGGCTTTATTAATGCTGTATGCTATATGTGCACAATCATGCAGAAAGAAATGAACACTGAATTGTATTCCATTGACAAAAAGAAAGCAGACAAATAAATGAACAGAGAGACAGACAGACAGAGAGACAGAATGAAAAAGGAAAAAAAGCCAGTGATGCAAAGAGAGAGAAGGCAGACAGACAGACAGACAGACAGACAGACACAGGGGCATACCGAGAGAGAAGCCGAGAGACAGTCAGGGAGGTAAACAGACAGTGAAGCAGACAGACAGACAGACAGACAGACAAACACAGGGGCATACCGAGAGAGAAGCCGAGAGACAGTCAGGGAGGTAAACAGACAGTGAAGCAGACAGACACACAGACATACAGACAGAGACAGACAGAATGAAAAAGCAAAAAAAAAAGACACTGCAAAGAGAGAGAGTGAAGCAAACAGACAGACATACAGACAGACAGACAGACATACAGACAGACAGACAGACATACAGACAGACAGACAGACATACAGACAGACATAGGAATAGGCATACAGAGAGTGAAGCAGACAGACGGAGGGAGACAGACAGACAACTGAGCTGATGGTGAATCCCCAGGTGGCAGAGCAGGCCGACAGGGACAGACTGGCCACCTGGAGAACAGCGTGCGGGCAGGAAACAGGAAGTTCAGGATTACATGCCGAGTGAGCTGGAGACAGAAGCAGCATGGGCTCGGCACGGCACACAGCACACTGCTGCCAATGCAGCACACCACACTACACTGCCTTACCACTCTGCAGCACACCATACAGCACCACACCACACTGCACCACACATCAGCACAACACCACACTGCACCACACATCAGCAAAGCACAGCACACCACACAACAGCACACCACACCGCACCACACCACACCATACAGCACCACACCACACTGCACCACACATCAGCACAACACCACACTTCACCACAAAACAGCACACCACCACACAACAGCACAGCACAGCACAGCACACCATACCACACTGCACCACACCACACCACACTGCACCACACAACAGCACATTACACCCCGCCATACCGCACTGCATCACACCATACTTCACCACACTGCCATACCACACTGCACCACCATAGAACACCGAACGCACCATACAGCAATGCACCATAGGGCACCACATCACATACAGACTGGACGAGGCTAGTCTTTCAGGGTTTGGAATCTAGGTGAATATTCTTCCTGAGTTGAGTATTTGTTCTATTTCTCATGTTTAGAGAGCCTTTCTTGAATGCAGATGTATTAGAAAGCAAAGCAGCTGATGGAGAGACCAAGACTGTTTCATAAAACATTTCATAAAAAGGCTACAGAACCTTAGTCTATTTCTTACTCTTTTTAAAGAGAGCATTCTGTTAGCGCCTGTCTAGGGAATATGTGAGAGGAGGCATAAGTGATAAGTGACTGGACTGGACAAACCTATTTGGAGTCTGGCCATTCATTCGTCATAAGGAGTCAAGGTCAACAGTTCCCCTGTAAATGCTCAAGAGTAAATGACCAGTCTTGCCAATAAGAGGTAAAGCACACTACAGAGGAACACTCTTGAACTCATTTGCTTCTGATCTGACACCAGCTGCTGCTAACTAACTAAAAGAAAGGGCTCAGAGAGTGTTGACAGTGTCCAGTTCAGTTTGGGGTTATTGGGTGAATATTTGATTTAAGTTGGTTGTGCTGAAGGTTAGGGTAAGGGTTATGGTTAAGGGAGGTGCGAGGGGGTTTGACTAGGAGGGGTATGTCTGTGTGTTGTTTTTCTATCCAGACACAGCTTCAGTAGCCCAGCGTGTGCAGAATGGTCCAACCCCTCCCCCAGACCCCCACCTCCCGCAACGCCCACCACCGCCTCCCCAAACGGCCTCAGCCCCAGCCCCAGCCCCAGCTCTAGCCACCATCGGCCAGCCAGAAGCCTGGCCCCAGAGCTCCGACGTGATGGATGGCAGCGAGGGTGACGACACCCCAGAGACGCTTTTAAAAGCTCCGAAGCCCGGCGCTTAGATTACACCCACCATGAGCAAGGACAGGGAGGGAGAGGAGAGAGAGAGAGAGAGAGAGAGAGAGAGAGAGAGAGAGAGAGAGAGGAGAAGAGTGGGCTTTGCTTCTCTAACTGAGCAGGTGGTAGAGAGGGAGACAAAGACACAGAGAGGGATAGAGAGAGAGAGTGAGGAAGGGAAGGGAAGAGAAGAAAGGCAGAGTGAGAGAAAGGAGAGTGAGAGAAAGGAGAGTGAGAGATAGAGAGAGAGAGTGAGGAAGGGAATGGAAGAGAAAAAAGGGCAAAGTGAGGGCAAGAGAGAGAAAAAGAGACAGACAGAGAGAGAGAGAGAGGATGGAGGGATGAAACAAGAACAGGAAGACAAAGGACCAAAACAGCACAAAGACAAACGGAAGAGAGTTCAGTTTCTCAGTTCAGCACAAATAAAGGCCAGAGCTGCTACATATCAGAGGTCAAGAACCTGACAACGTGAAACTCGATCATCAGTGAGCCAATGGAGAACACTCGATTGGTCTCATGTCAAAAGCCTGGCTCAGCTTCCTGATGGCTTCATGCTGACTCCCCTCCTTTACCCTCCTAATATCCTAACAACCCCAATGCCGAGCAGGAGAGAGAGAGGGAAAGAAAGAAAGAAAGAAAGAAAGAAAAGAGGAGAATGAAAGGAGAAGAGAGGAGTAAGCAGTGATAAGAGTGATGAGAGAAAGAAGAAAGGGAGAGAGAAAGAAAGAGAGAGAGAGAGAGAGAGAGAGAGAGAAAGAAAGATAGAGCCCCCCACAGCTGGTGTAATAAACTCAGTGGAGAGGAGAGGAGAGGAGAGGAGAGGAGAGGAGAGGGAAGGAAAGTAGAGGGGAGGAGAGGAGATGGGAAGAGAGGAGAGAAGAGGAGAGGAGAGGAAAGGAGAGGGGAGGAGAGGGCCTCAGTCCCCCTGTGGAGCAGCTGCCTCCACAAATCAATACCTGATGCCATGATAATGCAGCTGTGATTTGGTGCATGTGTGAATTATAGTGTGTCAGTGGGGGAGGGAGGTGTGTGTGTGTGTGTGCGTTGGTGTGTGTGTGTTTGCACACGCTCACGTGTGTGTGTCTGTGTGTGTACATGTGTGTCTTGGTTAAGGTGTGTGGCAGAGTGTGTTTACTGTATTTGTGTTGTGCTGCCATGCTGAAAACGGACACTAATAGAGGGACTGCTGGTTTGTGTGTGTGTGTGTGTGTGTGTGTCCACATTTCCATGTGCATCTGTGGGGCAGGGTGTTTCCCTCATCTTACATGAACACAAATACTGCTCTAAAAGGACTAAACCACTGTACGACCATCAGCAGAATCAGTATGCATGCTTTCCCCTGCCATAAACTTGCCTGCCATAAAACCACTGCACCCATTAAGCGTTTAGTGTGCAGGGAAATATACAGAGCTGAACCATCACAGCGGTCACCAGTGATTGCCTCAAAGGAAAGACAAAGGGAAGAAATAAAAAAAAATGTGCCTTTGTTTAAGTTTATCTGTGTGTATGTCAATTATGTGTGTGTGTGTGTGTCTGTCTGTCTGTCTGTGTGTGTAAGAGTGTGTCTGTGTGTGTCGGTGTCTGTGCCTATGTGTGTGTCTGTAAGAGTGTGTGTTTGCATATTTGAGTGGATGTGTGGGGGTGCCCGTCTTCTACTTCACCTTGCATTTTGTAAACATCCTTCAGCTTATAGCAGCCTGAGTGCCACCCACCATTGCCAGTGATAGCCTGCCGTGCCAAGCATGATGCCAGTCTGGACTCCCAGCAGGGTAGTGCCACCTGCAGAGACGTCCCAGTGTGCCAGCCAGCAAGACAACTCAGTCCGACATGGAAATTATACTAAATTATACATTATTGACCTACTGAGGAAGGGCGTGTGTGTGTGTGTGTGCATGTGTGTGTGTGTGAGTGTGCGTGTGTCTTTGCGTGCATGCATGCCTGCGTGCGTGTGTGCATGTGTCACACATCATATGTGTGTGTGTGTGTGTGTGTGTCGGTCTGCATGAGAGAGTCAGAAATGAAGAGAAAGATAGAATGAGTTTTATGTACAAAGAAAAGAATAAAGCCATCCTTGTTCAAATGAATCAGGAAACAAAACAATGTGTAAAAAGAGTAGGCCCTGATATTCTAAGTGCATTCTGACCCACTTTCATTTAAAAGTCCTTATATGGGTCACACATCACAACATAATTTCACTTCGCATCACAGTCAGATACCGATATCCAATGTGTCCTGATCAACCTTGTGGTTTTACCCTCCCATCCTCCCCCCAAATGTTTTATGGGTTTGTGTGTGTGTGCGCACGCGTGTGTGTATGCGCGCACGCGGCTGACTATGTGCAGCCAGCGTTAGTATGTATGTGTGCATGTGCACAAGCCGAATGAATCTGAGCGTTGCCACAGCAACCGGAGCGAGCGAGCGAGGGAGGGATGGCTGCTGGGAAGTGACTGTGACATACGACCCCTCAGCCTTTCACTCACTATCGCCGAGAAACCCCACGGGGGGGTTAGGAGACAGGGTGTGTGTGGGGGTGGGCAGAGGGCACTCTAGCGTTCAGCTGCCTCATATGGCTCTCCTATAGTGCCGTGAATGGCACACCAACCATCAGGCTGCAGTCATGCTGAGAGAGAGACAGAGAGAAAGAGACAGAGAGAAAGAGAGAGAGAAAGAGAGAGATGAGGTCATGGGGAACTGGGGAGACTGACAGAAAAGGGCTGCAAAGGACCATCACATCAACATTCAAATGCTACGTTTCTGTTTCATATGCACGTGCTGCAGCTTTTGTGATATCAGATGTGCATACACACACACACACATACATCCACACACACACACACACACACACACACACACACACACACATTTAAGAGATGAATAAGTACGCCCCTCCCTTGCACACTCACACACACACAATTTCCTGTGTGCTTTATAGAAATATCAAGGTCAGACAATGATCAATCAGCTGGTTAGCAGCCCCCTAGACACCCACGCCCCAGCAGATTGCACACACACACACACACACAGACCAGCACACACACAAATACCCCCCCCCCCCCCAACACCACCACCACACACACACACACATATAGACATACAAAATAGAGGAGTCGCTTTGGTTGTGTTGTGTGTTTCCCTACAGACACTCTCCAAATTAGCCTTGGCTACCACACAGCCCACCAGACTACTCTAAGCAATCAAATATTAATGCAATGATTTCTGCTCAATTCTGCTCCGCTGTTTGCCTTCTGTGACAGACAGCTACATCACTCATGGGCCTGTGGCCAGGCTCAGAGCCACACAGGAGCACAACGGCTGGCCAGCAGCACACTGCCACACAATGCTTTTATATGTGCAAACGCTCCCCATAGCTATCACTGCACCACCGCTATGAAGCTAACAATGCTAATGCTAGTCAGCCTTTTGAGGAAAGAAAAGTAAAACAAAATGGAAAGTATTTATTCATTGAATGGAAAATAGAATATCTAAATGTTGATGCATGAGCCTGTGTGGAGGGAGCACATGTTGGTTGCCCAGGCAATATTGTGAGGAGTGAGGAGTGGGGAGGGGACTCATGAATGTTTCACGGAGCCTGCAGGCGGATCAGCTGCATGCTAACTAGGTCAGTGTTACACAACGGCTAGACCCTCCTCTGTTGCTGCTAGCTAGCACTGCTAGCGCTGCTGCTGCTGCCATGGCGATGCATCATCACCAACACCACCATCATGCATGCCTGCTGTTGTCATGGCAACCTCAGCGTCGGGCAACACTCACATCCCTCTAATGCAAAACAGACACCGACATGAATATCACAGCAACGGTTACAGGGGACTAATTTCGTCAATTACATAATGCAAAACACATTTGGACCCACGGCATGAAATGTACACTTCTGGAATTAAATAATTACATTGACCCTAATGGCTTTTTCTGTGTTAGCATTACTGAGCATTTAGGTGGCAAGAAGCGGGGTAGTGTTTCATCTGGAGGTGAGGCACACAATAGCTATACAGTAAAATAATGTGATATATTTATACAGTACTCTGCTGTAGGGCTGAATTATATAACACATGAGAAATAACAATAAAAAATGACCGTGTTTTATAAGACAGCTATGGAAATGATGGAGAGCTTTGTTGCACAAAGGACCATGGCCTAATGAACGTTTATTCAGGCTTAAAATTATAATTTGCCTCCCACAGACATAAAAGCCACTCGCAAGTCGATCTGAAAGGTCACCTGCCACCAACAAGCTGATCAATATATATCAGGCAAATCGAGGCTGCAAATCTAATTCCCACACAAGTACCTCGCTCAGGCTCGCACTGTTCCAAAAAGAACAGGCGATGAGGAAAGAGGAGAAAAAAGAAAGGAGAGGAGAGGGAAAAGAGGAGAGAGAGAGAGAGAAGAAGAAGCAGAGGTGGAGGAGGAGAAGAAGAGCTTTATCCTCTCTCCGCCCCCACATCGGAAGCGTACAGCAGCTCGGGCGGAGGAACGAGTGGCAGTAGGCAGCGAGAGCAGCATGCCAGTGCAGCATAGCGCATCCTCATCCCTGCACAGCAACATTATGGCCATACATAAATCAGCAACCACACAAAGGCCCGTCTGTTTCCGTTAAGCAAAGAGCGGTAAAGACTCTCTCTAGTGCTGCGGACGCATATACTTACTCTCCGCCGGCCTGCTGTTACAGTAACATCATGCCGGCTATAACACACGCTTGTGATGTGCTGCCGTTGGTCTAACTGATTTTTGAATTGATTTGAATTGATATTTTTCATGATTTGAATTTATATTTTTCATGAATTATGACAGTGTATGTGACAGGGAAAAAGAACAGCATGTTCTTGCATTTGTGTGAGGCTGAGGTGTGTTGGTGTGTGTTTGTGTGTGTGTGTGTGTGTGCATGTGTTGGTGTGTGCGTGTGCGTGCGTGTGTTGGTGTGTGTTTGTGTGTGCATGTGCATGTGCATGTGTGATGATCAGCCAGAGACATGTGTGTGGGTGTCATTCCACAGGGAGGGTGGCTAATGTTCATTCCTGCATGGCTTTGCGCTGACATGAAAACACACCAGAAGACAAAGGAAGAGCATCATCTCTCCATCTCACTCTGTTGTCATGTGGCTAAGCCTGGGTAATGCTGCTGGTCTTGGAATTGGGGTTGTGCTGGGGTGGGGGTGGTTATCTATGACTGTCAGGGACCACATGGAGACTTGGGGAGACATTCGCTTGCTGGTTCCAACGTTAATCTTCAGCTTCATCTTTGACCTTAGCCTCTTCCATCTGCGTGTCAACGGCAGCCGGCAGCCTTTCAATGGTCTGGGAACAGCAGTGTTTCTGTAGGGGGGAGTCTTTTGAACAACCGCCCCCCCCCCCCCCCCCCCCCACCCCAGATCTCTCCCCTGAGGCAAAGGGTGTGGGCCCAGACCCGATGCCTCGGGCCCAAGGGGGAAGCTGTGTGGGGACGAGGAGGTTTGGGGGGGGCAATCTACACAGATGATTAAAAGAGTAGTGTGAGTACTAAACAAAGGGTTACTGAACCTGCCAGTGATCATTGACTTGGGGTGAGGGGTTGGGGGAGGGGGGAGGGGGGGGTTGGCTAGATCTGTGGTCAGCAGGTAAGCAGGTAAGATGTTCTCCAAAGACCTAACATTTATTTTCTTCTTGCCACAACACTGACTCCCACCCACTCCCTTCGCTATTCCCCCTGTGCCTCATCCGGCTGCCGTGGTCCCTTTCCCTTCATGCTGCTAGCCCTGTTCTAAGCTAGGGACCAGAGGAGATCCGTGAGTCTTAGGCACCCCATGGCTCCGGTATTATCTCCTGTTTGTTTTGGGTCCCCCAGGGCGATCATTAGGCACAGACACAGTGGGAGGGGTGGGTGTATACATAAGGGTATACAGAAGGTGTGTGTGGGATGGTGGGGGTATTGTGTTTGTTGTGAAATACACACAAACATGTATAAGCATAAAATACACACACACACACTGTAAGGCACTGTTGTATCGCAAAACGTTCTATTTTAATCAGATTAGAGAGAATTTTGAGTCCAACTCTAATGACTCAAAGCTACCAATTTGTGATTGTCATATTATATAGATAGACATCTTCCCCAAGGCTTTTCATCTCTTATCCCTGATCTTTCAAAGGCCTTTAACCAGTCAGGGGTCCATTGACAGCCAATTTGGACATCAATCATTTATCATTCTCCAACAAAGGCCCATGTGTGATCAAATCTTATTTACATATAATTAGAATTTATGCAGGAACCATGACTTATAACACATCTACTCACAGGCAGGCTACACCAGACATGTTACTGAAGCGTTTTTATTCACAGAGCATCTGCTGTAACAATTAGCTTCCCCTGGACTGGCTACACCAGGCGTGATAGTGACGTGTACATTCTAAAAACATTTTAGTGCTACAATTGTGCATCCAGTGTAGCCTGGCTGCTATTCACATCCATTTTTTGTTGCTTTAGTATAATCTACATTTTATAATTCTTGAATTTCCCCTTGGGGATAAATAAAGTATCTATCTATCTATCTATCTATCTATCTATCTATCTATCTATCGATCTATCTAATAATTTACATTTATGAAATGGGTTTTGTTGATTGACTAACAGCACCGCATAAACCATATTTCTTTTTTTTTTTCTTTTTTGTGGTGAAACACGTACAACCTTGGCTGTGTCATTGACCTTGCCACAATGTTCTTAAAGAGTCTGCTGAAATCCCTGCTTCAACGCGGCCCTCCAAAAAGCCAATTACTTACTCATCCTCTGACAAAACAAGCCGAGTTCTCGGCATTCCTCAGACAGCAGGTGACTGCACTAATCCCACCCTGCCGTACCACTGCCGCTCACAACACAGTTTCAGCATGACAGACGCCAGGCAGAAATCCATTCCAGAGAGCGGTGGCAGGCAGCACCACACTGAGAAAGACCGAAAACTGCCTTGGAAAACTGTGTCTGTTTATCACTGCAGGTGTCAACCTGACATGTTTCACCCGCACCTGCACCTGCAACCACTCCCAGAAAAAAAAGACAGCTTCACTGAGAGTGTGTATTGTGAGGGGTCTGAAACCCGGCTAATCTGTGTTAATCTGACAGATTACCTACTGGGAGAGGCAAAGAGAGAGAGGGGAGAGCTAGTCTGGGGGGGAGTGGGGTTAGGAGAGTCTCTCGACTCAGACAGTCTGAGAAGGATCACATTAGTGTTGCTGGAGGAATGTGCTAAAACCTTCACAAAACACGAGGATAACTGTGTTTCATAACACGTCCTGTCTTCAATCCTATTTCGCATATTCAGAAGGTTTTTATACAAAATGTCCTTCCTAGATCTCATTCGACGCATTCCTTACAAAAAATATTATGGGTAAAGTTAATACAACTTCCCTTTATTTCCTCTGTGTGTGTGTGTGTGTGTGTGTGTGTGTGTGTGTGTGTGTGTGTGTGTGTGTGTAATCTCCCCCTTAGCAGCTGACTCAGAAGGGGACCAGAGTACCCCATGATGTAACACCAGCATTGCCCTTTGAATACATCAATGATGAACCCAGTTACTCCTAACCCTAAACAGCAGTGTGAATTCACCACTACACCTCTATTCAGAATCCATCAGTTCAAGGTATACGGTTCATGCAGACCTAACTATTTCTTCTGTGGTGTCAGTTAACATTTACAAGCATTTATTTGCAGATGCGTTCATCCAAATTGACAAATAATTCAGATGTGCATTTTCATTAGTAGCCTATGTATGCTCCCTGGAAATGCAACCGCGTTGTTAGTGTGGGTAAAAGATGCAAGATGCCCCTACAGCTAAAACTAAGAGAAATTAATAGGAAAAGAATGATTCCAGAAATGGACAAAATTATGTTAATCAGAGAAATCTGATTCTGCACAACTGGGCAGAGGATGGCATGAGAAAAGCACCACAAGAATTTTCTTCACATCAAAGACTGTTGCATCTTCCAAGTCTTACAAAGGCATCTTAACAGGAAGTGAGAGAAGCCGACTTCGCTGCACTTAGCATTCCTTACAGACCCAAAATACTACTGCTATTTTCAGGAAAACCAACACAGCTTCTCTCTCTCTCTCTCTCTCTTTCTCTCTGTCTGTGTCTGTGTGTGTGTGTGTGTGTGTGTGTGTGTGTGTGTGTGTGTGTGTGTGTGTGTGTGTGTGTGTGTGTGTGTGTGTGTGTGTGTGTGTGAGAGAGAGAGAGTATATGAGTGTGTCCTTCCACCACTCATAAAATCCCACTCAACCTGTCAAACTGCGGCGTTTAATTTCAAAACAAGCATCCAAGTTTTCAAAAGCCACAGTTTGAAAGCCCCAAAAAATGCAAATGAAAAGTATTTTTGAGACAATATACGCAGAGCCAATGCCAGTGCTTTATAGCGCACCAAAAGCAGCCAATGATCTGAAGCTCTCTGACAGCTAAACGAGGAAGCCTAACAGTAACATTGAGGAGCAAGGACTTTTGGGGAAACTGGAGGAGAATTGCCTGCAGGCTAAATGGGAGAGACAGGCACCAGCAGCGCAGCAAAGACCCACTTTTGATCCCATTCAGAAAAAGTGTCCTCACCCGCAGAACTATTATAGTTTTTAATTGCACCCGTTAAGACCATTCAAGGCTTCGCTTTTGAGCGGCCTCTTCTGTAGGCCTGACTTCATTATATGTTCTACAAACATTTACAGCCTAATATGCATTCATGCACTTTTAACAGTGTGGGGGCAGAGTGGGTCTCACTTGGCCACAACTGGGAGGCTCAAAGATCATTTCAGGACAAAGGGATGCCAGTACTCCATATAGCCACTCGATGTAATCAGTCTCTCGTGGTAATGTAAAGGATAGTACAATATCATACAGTGTGTCACAAGAATCCTGCCGTGTTGATTTATATGCTCACGCTTGTGCATCAACAATAACAAAACAAAAACTACTTTTCCCACAATGCAATGCCAGCATGATGGCCTCTCACCTGTCACACAACTCGTTGATGGCGCCGAACGAGTCACAGCCGCAGGGCAGGCAGCCGCTGGTGCCGTTAGTGAAGTGGGCCTCCTCGCACTCCTCGCATTGCAGACCGGCGTAGCCCGGCAGGCACAGGCACTGGCCCGTGGAGGGGTCACAGTCCTCGGGGTCATGCACGCCCTCACCGCTGCAGTTACACACCAGCTCTGGGGGTAGTGACAGAGACACGGTCAGTTTTAAACACACATTCATGCTCAACACACACACACACACACAAACACACACACACATACTCACACATACGCGCACACACACACACACGCAAACGCACACTTGTTCACACAAGTGGCAACACACATACACCTACGCACACACTAATGTAAGCACGCAAACACACACACACACATGCACAAACACACACCCATGCATACATATTCATGCACACACACAGACAGTCACTCAGTCTCTCTCTTTCTCTGTCACTCTTTCTCCCTCTCTCTCTCTCTCTCTCTCTCTCACACACACCCATTCTTGCTCCATGCATCCATTACTTTCAGCACTGCAGTTCCCTAATTACCTCCGAGAGTTAGAGACTGAGAATAGAGAGAGAGACGAGGTGAAAGAAAGAGCACAGCAATGACAAAGACACGGATAGATACTGTAGATGGACGGAGACAGCAGAGTTAAAAATGCAACACATTCACTACCCTCCACTTCCCCTTAAGGCAGTGGAGCTGTAACATAATGCTGACAATGAGCTGGCTAAAGAGAAGACTGAGATCTTGTCTGGGGGGGGGGGGGGGGGGGCATAATAGAACAACGGAGCACACCGGGCTGTATATGTCAATCGCACTTCCCACTGCAGTTGTTTTGGCTTTGTCAAGAGGGGGGGGGGGGGGGTGACAGAGAGAGAGAGAGAGAGAGCAAGAGAGAGAGCAAGAGAGAGAGAGAGAGAGAGAGAGAGAGGCACAGACAGACAGAGAGATGAATACAAAAAGATATACACACAGAAAATGACTCAGCCTCTCCTCTCCACTGCAGTTCTGCTGGCCCAAGTACACCCACTACAATGTGGCACATCACTAGCAGAATAATAGACAGGCAGCTATAAGCTTGATGTGTACGCCTCCTACTCCTGATGTACAAGAGGTTATTTACCAATAACACTGTCAGGAATGTGTGCCTACGCAGGATTGTATACATATATTATAAGCTTGTTACATCTATGTAATACAAACTTGTACACATAGCATGTTATATGTTAAAACACTGAGAAAGAAACTACCTGTGCAAGAGTGCATGCACATGGAGAATAAACTATCACAGGAAGACCATTACAAAAGCCAAGATTGTTCTGTTGGTGGATCCCTAATATGAAAGCCCTTTCTTGGGTCATCTTAACTCTGATGTCACAAAAAAACTTCATCAGACTTTTGATGGACTGTTCATTTAAGACTAACACCCTTCTCAGGAATCCAATTAAGATGCAGGGGGACTGTGTGAATCTAGAATGCCCCTTATCTGAAAGGCTACATCCCCCATAATCCTCTATTATAACTGCATTACCCATAATCCATCAATACTAAGCTGCATAATCCTCATGCCCATCAGCCCTTCCGAGATTGACCGATATAAACATGAATCTATGTAAATAGATTTAAGAGGGAAGGACTCTTTGTAAACAGTCTAGTCTTATTGTTTCGGTAAACAGTGGAGACAATGAGACCTGCAGCCAACATACCAGCAAGGTTATCATGGCCAGAAAAAAACAAAAATATCTCATCAACTGCATCTGATAAACCTGCTCGACTAGATCAAAGGCATATATTTACACATACACTTATCATAATAAAAATGGTGGAAAGTCATCTGTTGATTTAATGCTACAGGCAACATGAGAGTCCCAAACATGTATTGTACAAGAGATAGCCACTGGATGAAATGTGTGAAGCACATGTGTGTTTGTATGAAATGAGAGCTCGAAAGAAAGGAAAAGATGGGAGGGAGAGAGAGAGAGAGGTGGAGAGGGAGGGAGGGAGGAAGTATAGCTGAATAAATGAAAAAGATTTTAGACCAATAGTGGCAAAATATTGGGACATTGGTCGGCAACCATGCCAGTGGGCCGGCAGTGGTCCGCCAGCCTCTTGCTATCTGGGATAGCTAGCAATATTGGAGTAGCCTACAACACAGTGCCCCCTTAGACCTGATGAATGAAGCATTAACCAAACCTTATGATATATTAAATTACAGTTGATTTTTCCCGAGTATATGAGCAACAGTGACCACCAGACATGTGGTCACCATAATCTCCCAAACAGTGCTAAGGGGAAAAAAAGGAAAGGTAACCCTTCCTAGCATTGCTCTGACACCTGGGGTCAAGTCAGAAAATGAACGCTGGTCTAAGCGACAGCCATCAGCTTTAGTACGGGAATGAAATCGATAACTGAGAACAATTTCAGGCATTGGGTCAGGGAAGCTCGACTGTCAAACAGAACAACAAAAGGTTGCCCAATCAGGTTGCACTACAAGCCAAGCACATTTACATTAAGAGTCTGTGATGTGTCCTAACAGTAAATATATCCTGTGTTGGGAATGCTTATAGTTCAGCTTCATATCTACAGACTCATTTGGAGTTTGCTCCATGAGCTTTTTACTGCACTTTACTGGAATAGACTGTTTTCCACATCAACCTCGAGAAACACCTTTTTTTCCCTTTCAGAGTGTAAGTGCCACATGGTTTCCTCATGAGTGCAGGTCCATCCCACAGGCACCTCTAGGGGGAAGGCACAATAGAGGAGACCAACATGGGGACTGTTTTCAGTCAACAATGAACATCATCATAAAACACCTCTCATCCAGATCATCTCTGCTACTCCAAAAGGATTTAATGAGAGTGGAGCTGGCCAAATACATTTCATGGGCCACAGAAACAGGAGTGTGGATAAGAGATGTGTGGAAATTGATATTATGCTCTGGCCTATTATCCCACTCTGGTTGTCTGGTTTTCTCAGGGAGATGATCCACATTTCAAACAGCATTAATGAACAGAGCTAAGTATCCCATGCCAACAGAGACAATGTGAGGGGATGCTACGTCAGCGTAAAGTCAAATTTGCCATCAATCCATAGCACAGATTGAATGATTAACGAATCGACCGGTCAACCCTGCCAATAAGAGCGTAGTTATATCCATATTACATTAAAGAGGGTGTTGAACAGCGTCACTATTACCAACGGCGTCTGGAAACAGACGCATGGTGAAACACAAATCCAAATTAAACATTTAGACACTACATATAGGTGTGGTTGGATGACAGGTGTGGTTTCGTTTGTCTACAGTACAAATGCCGTTTTTGTTGACAGTGGAGACCTGAGACAACGGCACTCACCTTGAGAATTTTCCGATGCAGGTAGAAGTGGAGACCTGTCACTGTTTTCCTGCGACTTCTGCAGTGTTTTTGATTGTGGTGCAAGAGAGGGCACAGAGTCAGCTGATCTCCGGTCAGATATTTGTCGGTCAAAGACGGCAGGTAGATCAGCTACCGTCGAGGTAACTGAGACTGATGGGGTGGTGGGGTCTGTGGTTGGGGGCTCAACGGTAGTAACTGTTGTCCTGGCGACATGTGACGACGATGAATCAGTAGATAATATGGTAGGGGCTGGGGTGAGCCCGGAAAATCTAAAACGTCCTGAATTCGCATCAGATAGATAGGTCCGATTGCTAAGGTTCAGTCGCCCCAAAACGGTGTCGGAGACTTCACGATTATTTCGTGTGATAGACAACGCATCGTTGGAAATTATGCGTGGTGCCGCCTCAGATAACCCGATACATACAAATAAGATGAATGGAAACGTCGGAGATGTAAACATAATTAAGGGAAACCACCACATGTTAGTATCAGCTCTCCATGAAGTAAACTCCGTCCTTCGATATTCCAGTATCCACTATCTTATTTTAAACCAGATGTTATTCGGGCATAGTCCTTCAGTGATGCAGCCTACTCCACCATGTCTGCGCCGACAGCCTCTTTTCTGAATGGACAAGAAGCTACTGCAAGGTGTTTGGTCCAATTCCATCTCCCGTAAGAAGAGCACTCGCTAGAATGACATTACCCATAACCAATTGAAATGGTGGGAGGGCTCAACGCACTTGCCTGGTGTGTAGATTTTCTCTTCGCATTTAGTGCGCGCTGTCAGATCATTGGTTAACATGAAGGACTCTGCATGACACAAAGCATCAGTCTCCAGTGCGCATTATTTTTGGTGAGACTACGCAATGTAACATTATCATATGCAGAAAAACCTGAGAAATATCACTTAATGACAGAAAAATAACAAGATTAGGCCTATGTACCATGATATTAATGTGTTTACTGAACTTAAGAGTCACAGAGGTCCATTTCTGGTCATAATGATGGGGATATAAATTGTATAACCAAGACAAGCTCATTGCACCAAATCGGTTTGGTAAATCAAAACACGCTCTCGTGTGGCAAGACGTGGGACTGCACCATTAGAAGACAAAGCTGACATCTGGTCAACGTTTGACATAATTTTCCTTGAGATAGAGGATTGCCTATTGGTTTACCCATGCCAAGCAAATAATCGTGTGCAATAAGCTTATGGGTTGCGAGTGGAGATCTTAGCTGGACAATCCCAAAATCATTCACAGTATTTGTGTAATCGACTAGCCATATATCCGATATTATGAATGGAACACTTTGTGAGCTGGCAAAGTAGGTTATATTACAAGATTATAACAGGTCTGCATGAACAATTCATTCATATCTGTAGCTAATAATAGGACATTTACGCACCAATAGTCTGTGAGTGAGGTTCTTGTTTTAACTGTCAAAATGTTCAAACGTCCCAAAAACGGTTTTTAGGACTACATTTATTGTATTGCATTATGCTAGGTTTCGTGCTGGTAGGTTACAGAACAAATGGAAGCCGATTCAATTAGCTTGAACAGAGCAAGAAGATAGGCCTAAATAAGACAAAGCATAGCCTATAATTTTGATAGGCTATACCTCATACTACTATAATATAATACATTTGTTAATATAGCACCTTTCAAGCGCTTTATAAAAATGAATTTAAGTGCTTTACAAAAATGGAAAAGTTATTTTTTTTCATGTCCCCAGTTGTAGACCTACGTTTGATACTCGAAACTCAAAATAGTGTTCTTTGGTTTAGGCAAATTTGCGTTTTGTTTTAATAGACTATGCCTTAAACCAGATTGCCTTCATTTTAAAATTCAGGTTCTTTGAAGCTCTGGACTGCAACACTTACATCATTATAAGCTGCCCACTATCTATTTAGCTTTTACGACCCCGCGTCATTGAAGTATGGAGTGGACAGAGATTGACGATGTGTGAGCTACTTGTACTCATATGGATACAAAGTTGCGCTTCTCATATTCACAGATTCACACGCGTCAGGTGAAAAGGCTTCCGGATACGCTGATGTTTGTGCAACGTCATCAGTCATGTGTGGAGATTACGTGGTGCTGAAGTTAGGTCGCTAGCTGACTAGCTGGAAAGCTAATTCGCTGTAAACATTTCAAAGTGGAGTTATCCAGTGGCAGTTTGGAGTCACATTTCAGAGGAATTTGTTGACACCGAACATGGATGATAATAGAATGGATAGCGACTTTCTGGCAGTGTGTTGTGGGTCAAATGGTAAGTGATGGCTAAATGCTCGTTCGATGAAGGTAACGTTAACGTTACCCAAGCTATCATACATACCTATTGCTAGCTTGAATTGTCAATGTAAATTCCAGCTGCTTATGATACTGCAAATGCTCAATTTGATATTTGGTTACGACCATATGCTGTCACATAAGCGAAACATGACTAACAGTTACATTCCCCGTCGATAATTTGAAGTGAATTTTTGGTGTTAATTTCAGATACGGTCAGCTGATGTCCTGTTTGCCAATTGTTATGTAGGTTGTTAGCTTGCGGGCTAACATTTTCTCAGTGTAGCTATTACTGCTAGCCAGATAACATTAGCTGTCTTCTTGTCAGGTCTTCAGCTCAATCAGTCACTTATGTTTCACCTCGGGTTAGAACGGATGCTGCAAGCTAAAGAAGTAAACAAAGTCAAGCTTGTCAGTTGTGTCTTAACGATGTTATTACCTCTTCATCATCGTAGGTAATGTGATCACTCAGTATCGGGCTATAATAAAAGCTCGAGACGCATTGTTGATATACTTGTTTATGCTTAACGTTAACGGCTATTCACCGTGATGCTAAAAGGATGTGTTCGTGGCTACGAGAGATGGCATATCGTCAGTGCTAGCTAAAAATATAATGTGATAATATTTAATCATAGCGCTCCTGATGTTATTTGAATGGTTACTTGAATAACTTAAGGCAGGGACATGAGTTTGTCATTTCATAGCCTTAGAATAATCCAAGGTGTCCGATTGGACAACTGTCATCTGTCTTAAAAGCATTTTTACTTGATAAGGTCATCGTAAAGTAAGTCGTTTAGAGACTCCCTTTGCCATTCATCGTTAAACATTGATTTGTGTTGATAATACACTCACAATCAACTACCTCTTATCCAGATAAAGTAGCCTAAGCTTGTATAGCACTTACAAGCAGAATGGCGATCAAATTAGACTTTTCATGAAATATGTTGTGTTATCTGCAGCTCAATAATACACTGGACGAAGATGAACCAACCGTTAGCTGTGAGTAGTCTGCCCTGAAGGACTTGGGACCGCGAAGGCACATTAGTGTCAGAGGATTAGACACCGACACATCAATACATCAACCCACCAAGAAGATTTACCCTGAAGATATGTTCGCTAAACTCAAGAAGAAGATAGCCGAGGAGGCGGCAACTGCACCGCGGTCAGGTGGCAGGATTCCTCGCTCTATGAGCAAAGAGTCCATAACTTCTGTGGGAGCAGACTCCGGTGATGACTTTGTGAGTTTGCTTCTTTGCTGTTTGTCTGCTGGATAGGCCTTTTCCAGATAGGACCTGTGTCTATTACTCTTTTCCGTCTTTTAATTTCCCCCCAGAAACTCATTCACTTTGTTTCACTTTTTGCTCTTGGTCTTTGCAATGTTCATGTTATTAATCCTCATACGTTTGTTTTCTTCCTATCTTTTTTTTT
>NC_055964.1:26681762-26886762 GCF_018492685.1 Alosa sapidissima | reverse complement strand
TTGTACGTACCTCAACTTCCTCCCATCCCTCTCCTCCTCCTTACCTGTTTGTCTGCTCTCCATATTTTTTACCCTGCCAACCCAGTCCTCACTGCCATTTGAACTCCTCTCCACCACCCCAACAACCTCATATAGAGGCCACTGGATCCCCCAGTCACTCAGGGACGGAGACTGAGAGGGAGAGCGAGAAAGCTTCATTGCAGCCGAGTTCATTCATGCATTCACTGAGCAGTGAGATGAAGGCCCACTCTGCCCCCCCCCCCCCCCCCCCCCCCCTTTCCTCAGGCCAGTTCCCAGTTCATCTGGCAAAATGAGAAAATGAGCCAAAGTGGTGGACTTGGAGAGTGTTGTACAAGGGAGCTCTATGAAAGCTAACATGCTTTAAATAAATTAAGTCAAGTCAAGTCAAGTCAGATTTATTTTTAAAGCGCATTTAACATGCACATAGTGCAATCCAAAGCGCTCCACAAACAAGACACATAACAACAAGACAAAAGATGCCGGATGGAGCGGCATAGTCGCCAGCGTACCCATGACATCAAGACATGACAAATACATTTAAAAAAATAAAAAATACAAAAAATGCCGGACGGAGCGGCGTAGTCGCTAAACAAATAAAAAAAAGAAAATATATTTAAAAAGGGGAAAAGTGATGTTAAAATTAGTCCAATTTCCAAACATGCTGAAAATGTCCAAGGGCAATGATGATCCGTGAAAACTGCGCACAGAGCTGTGTCTTCACAACCGATGCAATGCCAACAAAGTTGTTTAGCAACTGACCAACCTGGTGAATTCACTGGCAGTCTGGAGATAACGTTAACATTAGAAGCTAGGCCTGCTAGACAGCAGTCTGGAGATGACTGGAAGCACAGTCCAAAGTACTGGGCAATCGTGTAGATCCGCAATTCGGTGGACTTAACAGCGACCATTTGTTGCTCCGTGAGATTGCAGCTCTTCACCGTTAACGTTAGTCTGCAGTTGGCAAGGCAGCTCGCAGGTCAGCAACAGCTCGGCAGCCACGGTAGATCTTTCGCAGAGTAGCTAGACTAGGTCCAGCTGTCCCGAGAGATCCCCTCGACCAGACAGTGAAGTGCTGCACCGCTCACGGATAGATGGAAGGATGTCCGATGCCCAGCTAGGGCAAAAGCTAGCCATAGCAAGTTCCCAATGGACAAATGTCAATGACATCAGCTGACTTAGAAGCAGTAAAAAGGACTAAGAATAACACGAAAACTATCAAAAATAGCGTAAATAAATAGGGAAAACATTTAACTAGACAAACCAATACAAAAAATAAACATGACATTACATAAAATTACGAACATTACATAAAAACAAACAAAAACATGATGTTTTATTTATATATATATATATATATATATATATATATATATATATATATATATATATATGTGTGTGATTTAATTTGTATAAAATAAAAACAAAAGCTCATACTGCGACAATAGAGAGGGAGGCCTCTGTTTCCTTACTGACATTCATGAATGCTGCTTTCTGCTTGTTAATGTGTTGAAACACAGTTACAAAGTAGTCAGCATTCTTCATGCTTGGAGCTGAATATGGCACACATGTTTTAAACCTTTATGGTCCTATGCAACAGTACCCAGTGTTCTAAAATGGAATCAAAAGTATATATTTAAACATTCTTAAACAAATTGATCTCATCTCAGTGGATGCATGTTTACTGGCATAATGGATTTTCTTTTTGCTCTCACTCTCATCTTCAGATATTTCAGTGATATCGCTCTCCCATTCCTGTGCAGGGATGGGTGTTAAACCTCATTTCAGATTGATACCATGGCTTTGTCTCTGGGTCTTAATCAGATGATCATGCCACAGAATTTAACTGGACCCTGATAGTGTTGTCTTGGTTGAACTGTGTTAGTTCTGAAAACATGTGTTTGTTGGAAATCCCTGAATTTATTAACCTGACCCTCGCCAGATGAATTTAGTTCCGCTTAGCTCCGCCTAGCTTCACTCACATCCATCTAGGACCTCTTCCATTGAGAGTGATTTCTGCAACCGACTTTATGGTTCAGCCAATCAGGACGCAGGGCGGGAGTTTCATAAATGTGACGTAGTGGAGAAGCGACCGTGAGACTGTTATGAGCGTCACGGGTTGGCTTCGATGTGAGTGGTTGATGTAGCACGTCAATAGATGACGGACAAGTGGCTTATTCAATCATATGCAAGCATTTTCTGTTTAGGCCCAGCCTTCTGAAACACCATTCCAATGGATCGGTTCCAGATGGATGAGTGGAGCTAGGTGGAGCGAAATTCATCTGGCGAGGGTCAGGTTATGAATTTATAGTCTTTTAGCTTAGATGTGACTGAAGCTATGAAGATGTGTGTTGAGTTTTTGCTCTTGACACATCACAGAAATGAAATGAAATAATTATTTTGTCATCTATAACTAGCCTACTGATGTAGAACCCTTAAATGTTTCTCTATGGGCTTGGAGTCCATCCATTAGGGAACTAGCCATTTCAGGAAGCCGGCTGTAGCATCACATGATTGGTCCAAGAGCACTTTCGGTTAAATTCAAAACCGATTACTAACTAAATTAAAAATGTTGATGGGACTCCAACTCCACAGCTGGTAGGTTTCATGATGGGACCCCAAAATCAAAACCTATTAGAGTCCAACTGGCCCGTCTCCCTTTGTCTATACAGCCTCCATGAGGAAACTGCAGGACCAGAATGAGTCCTACCAGTCTAGCAGAGCCAAGATGGCCGAAGGCATGGCTCTGGCCCTGGAGAAGAAGGACCAGGTGAGTGGAGTGTTCTTTGTGAGGTCTGCGAATGCCTTTCTGGGAAACATAGTCCATTCACTCAGCCTTTTTTCTTGTAGGAGTGGATGGAAAAGATGGCAGTGCTAGACCAGGTGAGTGTTGTTGTCCGTCTGCCATGGGGAGGATAATGGGTAGCACATTAAACGTAATCTTAATTCACATGGTGTGAACGGTGATGGAGCACAGTAATTCTCATGTAAGAGCACATCAAATTAAAACATTCTTTTGTGTAGTGGGGACAGATATGGCGACAGGACAGGATGACGGATAGATGGGAAATTCTTTGAGCCTCACCCTCTGCTCTCTGTGTTTTGTTCCCTCTTTCTTTCTTTCTTTCTTTCTTTCTTTCTCCATCTATTTATCTATTGGCCTGTCTCTCCCTCTTTCTTTCTTTCTTTCTTTCTTTCTTTCTTTCTTTCTCCATCTATTTATCTATTGGCCTGTCTCTCCCTCTTTCTTTCTTTCTTTCTTTCTTTCTTTCTTTCTTTCTTTCTTTCTCCATCTATTTATCTATTGGCCTGTCTCTCTCTTTCTTTTTTCTTTCTTTCTTTCTTTCTTTCTTTCTTTCTTTCTCTATCTATTTATCTATTGGCCTGTCTCTCTCTCTCTCTCTCTCTCTCTCTTCCTCTCTCTCTCCCTCTCTCTCTCCCTCTCCCTCTCTCTCTCGGCCGACTCCCTTTGCAGGAGAAGGCGACCCTGTCTGCGCAGCTGGCCGAGATGACCGAGCAGAGCCTGAGCCTGTTCCAGAAGCGGGACGATCTGGACGAGCTGGAGGGCTTCCAGCAGCAGGAGCTGGCCAAAGTCAAACACATGGTACGGCACTACAGCAGTGGCCAGCCCAGCATGGACCAGACTAGCCCCACAGGCTCACATGTCTCTCCCTACAGATCGCCAGCCAGTCACATGTACTGACACCACAGCGCATAGAGCCTTTATGCAGCACTGTGTAGTAGTTCTGTGTGCATGGAAATCACAGTATGTAACTGCAATTATTTACCTCTACAGTCTGAGCTTTGTGTGTTCTGCATAGCAAGTCATGTGGACATGGTTGAGTAGTGGTAGTATCGCTGCCAGACAGTTAGTCGGCCTGAGTGACCAGGAGATGTCTAAACCCAGTCACCTTTACCTTTAAAAGTGCACACTGCTGAGCATGCACTCACAGTAACCGTGAAAGAAAATGCGGGTAGTTCCTTGCAGAACCTGTTTCAGAAGGAAACAGCATATCCACAGAACATGTTTTGTAGACTAGTCTCTCTCATGGGCAAATATGAGTAAGCACTGTGTCGGAACTCGAGACAGAATTTGCCCTTAGCCTGATCTAAGAGGTTTCATCTGGGGATTTCCCTCTGTGTCATGTGGGTCCCAGAGTACTACCAACACTTTAATTACATACTCATTATAGTAAGTGACAGCAGTCAGCATGTGGCATGTGTCAGGCACGACTGGCATGCCCTTATTTGTCTAAAGGAAGGAGACTGAAGGTGGTGATATACAAAGCAACGCTTTGAGCATTGTTGCTGGGCAGTAGTCACTGACCGATGTTTAGGCACTTCAGGGTCCTGCTGATATAGTGCAACACAATTGCATCTGGTGAATCACTTGTCGTAATCATCTAATCAGAACCTTTGGAGCCTGTCGTGTTATTATTGGCTGCCAACATTACCTCCAAACTTGGTCCATATATCGTCAGCTTGAGACTAGCACTACTGGTGTTGGCATGTTCTCAGTGGGGTAGACAGGGGCCAGTGTGTTTGGGGACCAGGTGGTGTGTCTGGCCAACACACAACAGCATAGCAGGAATGGATGCCCAAGCGCAAAAAGACAAGGCAAGGCAAGTTTATGTATATAGCACATTTCATAAACTTCAATGTGCTTTACATCAACAAAAGCAAAGAGTAATAGTAAAAAGTAAAAAATAACTAAAAAGTAAAGTACATAGAATAATTAAAATACATAAAAAACAACATAGAATGATTTAAAAAACAGAGCGAAAAACAACAAATTACTGCAACACAGCTAACAACTTAACCTTATGCTTCGTATGAAACTTACACAGATTCTCATGTTTTGGCATACAACAGTTAGGTGCCTTGCTCAAGGGCACTTCAGCCATTCCCACTGGTCGGGGTTCGAACCCTCCGGTTACAAGGCCCTCCGGTTACAAGAAGTACTACCAGGAGGCAGTACTCCAGTTGCCCTAGAGTAATTTGTCAAACAAGGGGATGAGTAACTCCTAGCAACACCCATAAAGAGCTTCAGAGAAGCCCGGTAGAGCAGTAATGCCCATTACAGTCATTTAATACCTGAATAGAGTACATAATAACCCAGAGGTTCTCAAACTCTTGTCATGAATCCTGTTTCAAAGTCCCTCCTACACTCTAAATGTTAATGAATTAGGCTTCCAAAGCAAACCGGTCTGGCCATCTTTTGTTAGTCTCGTCTAATTATTAAATTTCCCCCTTGCCTGGGGTGGTTCTCGGTGGCCTACCCCCATACCGATACTACAAATAATTGGTGTTTCTCACACCACAGTTTGGTTACTAGCCCTGGGTGAGGCCAAAGAATGGACCTTTGAGTGATCCTTCGATGCCGGCTCTTCCTATCATTGAATTTCCCCTAGGGATCAATAAAGTATATCTATCTATCTAAGCACAATTCATCAAGTGTTGGATTGTTCACCCACTGATAGGGAACGTGAGCTGGGATTATACCGTTGTGAGACAGGTTATGTTTACCCTACTGATGATGTGTTGTTGCATAAGATCACCATGTGGGACATGATGTGAGATATGATGTTCTCAGACATGGTAAACTGTAAAGCCCTTACAGTTCTAACAGCAGGTTTCTAACAAGCATTTCTCCTGAGAGGTCTGGAAGGGGTGTACTGCTACATGTCTGCTGGGTAAATTGGTCAAGTTCCCTTTAGTAATAAGCAGAACAGAACAAGCAAAAGCGCTTTAAAGTCAATTCTGTGACTTACTGGAAGCCAGTGCAGGGACTTGGCTCCAAGTATTGGAGTAATGTGATCAGCTCTTTTAGTTTTCTTGAGAACCCTAGTCGCTGCATTTTGTATCATCTGAAGCTGTTTGATAGTCTTTTTAGGAAGGCCTATAAAAAGCCTATTGCAGTAATCAACCCTACTGGAGATGAATCTAAATAATGTTTTGACATTAGACCTCTTAAGTTTAGCAGTATTTTTGAGTAAGTATTGGAGTACCGTATTTTCCGGACTATAAGTTCGGCGTTTCCGTGTTTCAGCTTGTGTGTTGGTTTAGCCGAGTTGTTGATGTCTTGTTCCATCTGTACGGCTACTGAACGCTTATCAGCTAGTCGACTCAAAGTGAGCAGAAGACAGATGCTGGGTAATGGAGAGAGGCGAAGATCTTGGCCCCAGTCCAACTGAGTTCTGTTCTACTGGGCGGTGGTAGTGTAGTGGTTAAGGAGCTGGGCTAGCGTGCAGTAGCCTGAAAGTTGTCGGTTCAATTCCCGGCTTCCACCGTTGTGCCCTTGAGCAAGGCACTTAACCCCAAGTTGCTCCGGGGACAATGTGATCCCTTCCAATATAGCTGACATATGTAAGTCACTTTGGTCAAGAAGTGCCTGCTAAATGTAATGTAATGTATTTGGTCTGAAATATTATCTGCGATTCCAGAAGAGGTTACAATTGTCAATAAAGTTCATCCCACCTAAAAAGCATGTTTTTGTGAGCCAGGTGGTTAAACTGAATAGTCTGGAGAAACAAAGCTTCCCACCACTAGTGGAAATTTGTATTCCAAGCTCATATAGGACAGAAAAAAAAAACTCTATTTTGCCCTCTTGAGACGAGTGTGGGGAAGGGGAGACATTTGAAGGATGTTGGGTGTCTTTAGGTATGTGTTATTGCATCCAGTGACCAGCTTTGAAGTACAGGGTGTGTTTTCCCCTCCCAGACAGTAGTCTAGTCTTTGTCCCAGACACGCTCAGGGTCTCCTGTGCTGCCCGCCTGCGTCCTGTGAGCTCGCTCTCTCTCTCTCTTTCTCTGTCTCTCTCTCTATTTTGTTCTTTTTCTCCCTCACTCTCTCTCTCCCTCTCTCCCTTTTGCTCTTTCTCTCTCTCACGAAGCTGGCTCATCTGGGATCACATAGCTCTTATAATCTATTATTTATCTGTCTCGATTCTTGTCTCACTTTCTTTGTGTGTCTTATCTCCCCGTCTGTCTCACATACACACACGTACACACAGGCAGGGAGGCAGGCAGGCACACACACACAGACACACACACACACACACACACACACACACACACACACACACACACACAGACTCTCAGTCTCTCTTATCTAATCTGTAAGACACATCCTTTCCCTTTCCCCTCTCTTCTGTGTATTTTACTCAAGCCTCTATTTCTCTATACCCCCCTGCCCTTCATCATCAGATCTCCAGGACATGAACATACCCTCTTTTTCCTCTCTGTTTCCTATTAAGTGGTTAACACCTCTCTCCCTCTCACTCTCTCAAATTCAAATTCAAAGGTGCTTTATTAGCATGACTGTAGCCAAAGCCAGTGTTACAGATAACACAGTAGTATCACAAAAGAAAGAAAATAGAGATACAGCAATGTGGATATGAACTCTCTCTCTCTCTCTCTCTCTCTCTCTCCCTCTCTCTCTATCTCTCTCTCTCTCCCTCTCTCTCCATCTCTCTCCCTGTCTCTCTCTATCTCTCTTTCCATCTCTCTCCATCTCTCTCCATCGCTCTCCCTCTCTCTCTCCATCTCTCTCTCTCTCTCTCTCTCTCTCTCCATCTCTGTGTCCTGCAGTTGCTGAAGCGTGAGGAGCAGCTGGGCCAGCAGGAGCGGAAGTTCCAGCAGAAGGAAGAGGAGCTCCAGACGGCCAGGCAGGCCTTGGACGAAGCCCAGGGCAGGCTGCACAAGCTGGGCCAGGAGAGCCAGGAGAGCGGCCGGCTCAACGCGGAGCTGAAGGCTGAGAGGTAGAGGGACAGGATGGTGCCCGTGAGCATATGGCCACACAGAGAACTGTGCGCCGGAGAGGGAATGCAAATCCAGCGAGTCGTCATCCTTATAGCTTATTCTAACCGCATGCAAGAGTCAGACTGTGGCGTAGCTCTCTGTCCAGACGGAATCTTTTTAAACATGCTGTTCCATTGCATCGTATTCCTTGTTTTTTTTTTAAAGCAGTACAACGCAAGCAACAGCAGGAAATTAGAAACGGGGCATCCGACAAATGTTCTGCTCAAAATGTCACGCCGCATTGCACTGCCCTGTGTGGCATCGCATCCATTTGGGACATTCCAGTGTAATCAAACTGATTTTGTCGCTAACACTCACATCACATGCAGTTTAGGACACGGTGAATACCCAAGCACAGAAGGTGAGGCACAGTGAACTATGTAGTTGGCAGCAGGCCTGTCTCTTGTGTTTACTTGCTGAAGTGTACTTGCGCTATGTGTGTGTGGTTGTGCACTTCAGCCACACCAATAGGATGTATGTTCAAGGTCTATGTGCATACTTACTTTAAATATCACTTGAGAAACACGGCACAAGTGAGAGTAGGGTTAGTAAAGATATCCCCACAGCTGTGGCATGAGACTGGAGGCTGAAGCTGAACATTCACCCGACTCCATTTACTCAATAGTCTCACTCAATAACTGTCAAATGTGATGAATGTTATGAAATGGAACATTCATGTTGCAATAATTACTAGTGGCGAAATATCCCCACTCTGGAATGCCTCTCGTCCAGTCATAAATGACCCTACCTAACTGTTGTATAATTTGGGTTTGAAATATTGCCCTGTGTGTGGGTATATGTGCTCATTTTTGGGTGTGTGTGTGTGTGTGTGTGTGTGTGTTGTGTGTGTGTGTGTGTTGTGTTGTGTTGTGTTGTGTGTGTGTGTGTGGTTGTGTGTGTGTGTGTGTTGTGTTGTGTTGTGTTGTGTGTGTGTGTGTGGTTGTGTGTGTGTGTGTTGTGTTGTGTGTGTGTGTGTGTGTGTGGTTGTGTTGTGTTGTGTGTGTGTGTGTGTGTGTGTGTGTGTGTGTGTGGTTGTGTGTGTGTGTGTGTGTGTGGTTGTGTGTGTGTGTGTGTGTGTTGTGTGTGTGTGTGTGTGTGTGTGTGTGTGTGTGTGTGTGTGTGTGTTGTGTTGTGTGTGTGTGTGTGTGGTTGTGTGTGTGTGTGTGTGTGTGTTGTGTTGTGTGTGTGTGTGTGTGTGGTTGTGTGTGTGTTGTGTTGTGTGGTTGTGTGTGTGTTGTGTTGTGTGTGTGTGTGTGTTGTGTTGTGTTGTGTTGTGTGTGTGTGTGTGTGTGTGTGTGTGTTGTGTGTGTGTGTTGTGTGTGTGTGTGTGTGTGTGTGTGTGTGGTTGTGTGTGTGTGTGTGTGTGTGTGTGTGTGTGTGTGTGTGTGTGTGTGTGTGTGTGTGTGTGTGTGTGTGTGTGTGTGTGTAGGGAAGAACTGCTGCTGGTGCGAGAGGAGATGGAGCTAAAGATCTCTGAGCTGGAGAGCAAAGAGCAGCATCTGCAGCAGCTCATCCAGCAAGTCTCCGACGACTTTCAACAGGTGAGATAAACGCACACGCACGCACACAAATATATGCTAGTTCATACTATAGTTCAGTTCAAATCAGCTACTAGACAGTGTGTTGTACTCTCTCTCTCTCTCTCTCTCTCTCTCTCTCTCTCTTCTCTCTCTCTCTCTTCTCTCTCTCTCTCTGTAGTCTCAGCAAACAGCCCAGTCCTTGGAGAAGTCCCTGGCTGCCCTGCAGATGGAGCAGGAAGAGCTGAAGCTGCAACACGAGCAGCACAAGCAGAAGGTGTGTATGTGTGTGTGTGTGTGTGTGTGTGTGTCCACAGCAACAAGCCTACCATTAACTATTGCTTACTACCACCAACTATTGCTTACCATCACCAATCACCATCTATTACGTTGCACTGCAGTCCAAATGGCAGGAAGGAGTTTTGGTTGAGAGATAGCGCTCTACCGAAACCATCAATACCGGAGCTAGCACTGATTAAAAGCTTGCTGACATGGTAACTGCTTTTTTGATAAAGTTGCAAAGTTACGCTGTGTTTTTTACAATTTGGTGGGGAGGTACGACCTTAACAATTGAACTGCAAAGTGCAATAGCCTCGGTAACTAACACAGGACCACATACTATGAAAAAGAGCATTACAGCAGTAGTTGCTTATGAAAATATGGTTCAAGTCTCTCTCTCTCTCTTTCTTTTTCTGTCCTCCAGGCCCAGGTGGAGGAGGAGGAGAGGGAGCGCATGCTGGGGGACCTGCAGGAGAAGGCTAGCTCTCTCTCCAGACGCCTGGAGAGTGACCTGTCTCAGGACGAACACCTGCAGGAGCTGCTCAAAGAGGTGAGGGAGCACTTGTATACGCACACACACACACACATACTAACACATACTGTATATACACACACATTCATGGGCATACCATGCTCAGAGGGAGTTGATGTTTGCTAATGTGTGTGTGTGTGTGTGTCAGAAATCCGCACTGGAGCAGAGGCTGGAAGAGGCACGGGCAGAGCTTCTACAGGAGAGGACCTCTCACTCCAGCACAGTCAGCTCACAGGAGGCCCAGGTAACACAGACACACAGACACACACACACACACACACACATACACACACACCCTTGCACGCCCAATAATGGTTGGACCATAGTATTGTATGATTTGAATGATGTATTGAGGAGTACACATAGTTTCGCTCATGAGAATGTGCTTGCTGGTGACGCGTTTTGATAGTAGAGCCGTCTCTATCTCCTCAGATCTCCAGGTTGAATGGTAGCGTGGCTGAGCTGCAGACGCTTCTCAGACACAAGGACGACTCAAACAAAGCCTACCGGGAGAGGACAGACGCACAGGTGTGTGTGTGTGTGTGTGTCTATGTGTCTGTGTGTGTGTGTGTGTGTGTGTGTGTGAGAGAGAGAGAGAGAGAGAGATTGATTCATGTCTCATACAGCCTTCTCTCCCGGTCTCCCTCAGATTGGTGCTCTGGAGCAGCAGGTAGAGGAGTTCACCCAGAAGCTGAAGAACGCTGAACAGCAGCTGGCCGACAGTGAAGCACACAAACAGACTCTGGTAAGACATTACACACACACACACACACACACACACACACAGACACACACACACAAACGGATCCTACACACAGTTGCGTTCCGTCAACGCATGCCAGTGGGTGTTCCCGACGGAAGCTATGCAAATGACTTGAAGTATAACCGTAAATTGATTGGTTGGTGCCGTCCGTCGATTGGCTTGATTGGCCGGTGCCGTCTGTCGGTGCAGCAACAGCTGAACTTCTCAACGCGAGTGACGGGAGAAATGTGACGCAACGGACCCACATTTCAGTTCGGCAACGGATGACGTGAGCCCATGTAAAATGAATGGGATGCGTCTCCAGCAACGCAACGCACGCAGCTGTGTGTAGGAGCCGTAACTCTAACCCATCCTCCACAGCCCTGCACTGTACCCCCTCCCCCCATCACACCATCATACCACACACAGACATGGCTGTCAGTGCTTGCCTAAGAGACGTGGGTAAACATTGCCTCTCTCTCACTTCTGCACTGGTGGTCACGCTATACTGAAAACCTGCATGGCCGTGAACTGCAAAATACACAGAGATATGACATTGAAATGGATTTGTGTATCATAGCAAAATATACACACTGTTGTGTTTGCACCTTTGTCAATGCACTGATAGTCAGCAAAAGATTTTACAAAGACACATCTGTATGAGAATGCTGTAGCTTTATTTCTCATGCCAAAGTTCTAGCTCAGTTGTCATGTTTTGATGTGCTTGATAAGATGTGTGTGAGTGGAGCCAGAGCAGGATTTCAAAACTGCAGGAAATTTCCCCCTCTACCTTTTCTCACTGATTTAAGTCATTCGATTGAAGTCATTTGCTCGTTCCACAACCCTTCACCCACATATTCGTTCTCTCGCAAACAGCCTCTGAAAAGTTCAGTGGTATGACAGTGATTGAACAAATTGAAGCCATACCAAAAGAAAAAAAAAAGTGTAATCTGCAACCTTCAACCTTTGGCTTGTGCCCTTGGTTAATCTCTTTAATCACTCTTACATAAAAATTAATCATTAAGGCATACAAAAATCCAAGCATTACTGGCTTGTGCCCTTAGTTAGCGTTAGCTAGTATCAGTGCCTTGGCCATGTTTAAGTACAGAGCTGTGCTAATAGCACTAGCATCAGAGTGTGCCCTTAGTTAGCGTTAGCTAGTATCAGTCCCTTGGCCATGTTTAAGTACAGAGCTGTGCTAATAGCCCTAGCATCAGAGTGTGCCCTTAGTTAGCGTTAGCTAGTATCAGTCCCTTGGCCATGTTTAAGTACAGAGCTGTGCTAATAGCACTAGCATCAGAGTGTGCCCTTAGTTAGCGTTAGCTAGTATCAGTCCCTTGGCCATGTTTAAGTACAGAGCTGTGCTAATAGCACTAGCATCAGAGTGTGCCCTTAGTTAGCGTTAGCTAGTATCAGTCCCTTGGCCATGTTTAAGTACAGAGCTGTGCTAATAGCACTAGCATCAGAGTGTGCCCTTAGTTAGCGTTAGCTAGTATCAGTCCCTTGGCCATGTTTAAGTACAGAGCTGTGCTAATAGCCCTAGCATCAGAGTGTGCCCTTAGTTAGCGTTAGCTAGTATCAGTCCCTTGGCCATGTTTAAGTACAGAGCTGAGCTAATAGCCCTAGCATCAGAGTGTGCCCTTAGCTAGCGTTAGCTAGTATCAGTCCCTTGGCCATGTTTAAGTACAGAGCTGTGCTAATAGCGCTAGCATCAGAGTGTGCCCTGAGCCCTGTGGTGCCCCTGCAGGAGGCGGGCTGGAGGGAGGAGCGGGAGCGGCTGCAGCAGCAGGTGGCGTCCCAGAGGCAGAGGGGCCTGGATCGCTGCGCTCGGCTGGAGGAGCAGCTCGCCGCCCTCAACACGGAGAGAGACGCTGAGCACGCTGCCGCACAGCAGGCTAAGGTGCGTGACGCAGTCACTGGGTGTGTGCATTTGTATTAAAACTAGCATGCGTGTGTGTGTGTGTGTGTGTGTGTGTGTTTTCTTTGGATACCACACACATCTTTCTGTTTGTTTTTAGTTTTGCTAACTCAGGCCACATAGTTGAATTAGGAGCTGTTTGTTTAGAGCGCTTTGTTTTTTTGTTTTTTTTTCTTTCTGTTCCTTCCCCTCTTCTCCCACACTTGCTTGATTTTTGTCTTTCTCTTTTATTCTGCCATCTCTCTCTCTCTCTCTCTCTCTCGCCATCTCCTTTTTATATTCAGGTATTACACTTTCAGCAGCTGCATGAAACTGCATCTCATCCTCTGTAACCATGAAACATATATGAGGCAGTTTAGTCTTTTGTATCTATCTTGTTCTCTTCTGTATCTTCTGCTACCTCTCAGCCTGTCTGTGCTCGCTTAACAGTGTTATTTTTTCCCTCCCTCTCTCATCCCTTGTTTTTTTCCCCTCTCCTCCCATCCCTCTCTTGTAGAGAGAGCTGGAGGAACAGAAGGCAGAGTTGCAGAGGCAGCACGCGGAGGTGGAGAGCTCGCTACACACGCGCACGCAGGAACTCGAACAGGCCCGGGTAAAACACACACACTTAAATTCACACATAAACACACACACACTTACATTTTCTCACACATACGCACACATGCAAGAGATGGAACAGGCCCGGGTAAAACACACACACTTAAATTCACACATAAACACACACGCACTTACACTTTCTCACACATACGCACACATGCAAGAGATGGAACAGGCCCGGGTAAAACACACACACTTAAATTCACACATAAACACACACACACTTACACTTTCTCACACATACGCACACATGCAAGAGATGGAACAGGCCCGGGTAAAACACACACACTTAAATTCACACATAAACACACACACACTTACACTTTCTCGCACACATGCAAGAGATGGAACAGGCCCGGGTAAAACACACACACTTAAATTCACACATATACACACACCTACAATTTGTCACACACACACACACACACACGCAAAAGAACAGGTCGGGGTAAAACATGCACACACAAGCTGAAACAAGATAGAAAGCACAAGAATTAACATACACATAAAATCTTACTAACATTATTAGCTCACACTTCAGATAAATGCCTCCCCTGTAACTGACGTGTGTGTGTGTGTGTATGTGTGTGTGTGTGTGTGTGTGTGTGCATAGGCGGACATGAGCAGCCGTCAGACGGTGAGTGTGGAGATCGCCAAAGCGCTGGAGGACACAAGGAAACAGAAGGAAGAGCTGCAGCTCCAGGTACTAACACCCTCACACACACTCACATGTACACACACACACACCCTCACACACACAGACACACACACACACTGCTTCTGAGAATAGTTTGTGTGTTTATGGTGTCATACACTGCATGATGAGAGGTGTGTCCAGGAGTATTCAAAGTTAAAGGCTGCCAGACCTGCTGCTTTGAGGAGATATTCTGATGCGTGCAGATCTATGTAATGGAGCTTGTGGAAGTAGATTTTCACCCAATGCCTTTTTTGGCAGAGAGCCATGCAACATTCCAGCCAAGCAACGCATTGCTTCAGGAACACAAAAGGAATAGGCGTAATGTGATGGGCTGCACCTGCTCAGGTTAGCTAGCACCTTATGCTCAGGTCAGCATTTATGCAGATGTTTGGCTTAGCGCTTAGAATCCAAAACAGTAGATCAGGTGAACAGCTGAACAAAGAGGCTGATGCTAAAAAGCTCAACGTAGAAGTAGAAGTTAACTGTGTGTGTGTGTGTGTGTGTGTGTGTGTGTGTGTGTGTGTGTGACCTGCTGTCGTAGGTGGGCGAGTTGACATCCTCTCAGCAAACGCTACAACAGGAGCTCTCTCAGCTCTCTGAGCAGCTGGCTGCAAAGGAGGCAGAGATCCAAGGCCTTAAGGAAGGTAAACAGTGAACGTGCACACACAGTGTCCTCAGCTACAGCACAGGGCTGCGCTCACAGTGAGCTGCGCTCAAACACTCGACATCATATAATGCAAATAAAGGTTTATGTCTTCTGTTTGGAAGAAAGGGGAGCGGAACAGCATTCCTGTATGTGTCTGCAGATTTGTAATGGTGTTTATATATGTGTTGCTAATGCTGTTGGTGTGTGTGTGTGTGTGTGTGTGTGTGCGTGTGTGTGTGTGTGTGTGTGTGTGTGTGTGTGTGTGTGTGTGTGCGCGCGCATATGTATGAATCAGCTGTGAATGCTGCCCATGCTGAGACAGCCCAGGTGCGTGAAGAGGCGGCAGAGAGGGACCAGGAACATGAGGCCCAGCTGGCAGCCCTCAGACAGGAAGTGATCTCACAGACGGAGCAGCTGGACTCCTGCCAGTCAAGGGTAAGAGGCTGAGAGTAGACAGTTTCCTGGAGAGATGAACATGCTACCTGTTGGGTTTTTAAGAGTCTCACTGTGTCCCGCGGGAAGGAATCCAATTCCCCTTCTCTTAGCTGTGGAAATGAAAGTGTTGAAGTTAAAGTCAAGTTCACAACAATCTATAAAAACAAACTCCCAAGTATATGATTTCAAAGCAGTATATATTGTTTCATCTGTGTATTTCCTTTCATATGTGGAAGCTGGTACATTGCAGGTCAAAACAACCCAGTATTCTCTTTTGAGCTTGCTCGATCATAGCAGTGCTTTTATTATGAAGTGGGTCCTCTTTAAGGATGTCTTTTTAGGATTTTCAGATGATATCTGTGTCGTATGTGTGTTGTATTATTTTCTAGCCTGTATTTACAGTATAGCTGCAGGTTACTCCATGTGTGGATCTTTTGTAGTTGTCTTTTTTACGCAGTATGGTCCTGACGTGGTGCGCTGACGAGGTCTTTGTGTTCTTGTGTAGGTGTCTGACCTGCAGGGGGAGCTGGAGAGCATGAGTGTGCAGCTGCAGGGACCGGAGGCAGGAGAGGGTGAGCAAAACGGCACTGTTACCGTTGACGACCTGGACCAGCTACAGAAGATCAACAAGGACATGGAACAGCAGCTAGGTGACAAGAACAAGGTGTGTGTGTGTGTGTGTACAGATGAATTAGTCATGTCTTAAAGTAATATTTGATATATAGCATTTGCTATGTGCGCTGTGTCTTTATTAATGTGTCGTAAGTATAAGTATATATACTCTTTTGATCCTGTGAGGGAAATTTGGTCTCTGCATTTATCCCAATCTGTGAATTAGTGAAACACACTCAGCACACAGTGAACACACAGTGAGGTGAAGCACACACTAATCCCGACACAGTGAGCTGCCTGCTACAACAGCGGCGCTCGGGGAGCAGTGAGGGGTTAGGTGCCTTGCTCAAGGGCACTTCAGCCGCTTCCTACTGGTCGGGGTTCGAACCGGCAACCCTCCGGTTACAAGTCTGAAGCGCTAATCAGTAGGCCACGGCTGCCCCTGTCTTTGTTTGAATCTCCAGACTATAAAACAACTACAGCAAAGACTGGCTGAACTGAAGAGGACCTTACAGAAAGAGCTTGTAAGTCATTTTCTATCCAAGTCAAACACCACAGACTATTTCCCATATTGTGACATAACATCACCAACATGGCGACGCATGGAGACATCATCTTTGCCCTGCATTTCCCTCTGTAGAAACTGAAGCCAGACTCTGAGACTGATGGGAGAGAGAGGGCCTTTGAGGGCCGAGGAGACAGGCAGGAGAGGCAGATGGACCGACCCAGCACAGAGGCCTCGGCCTCAGCCATGGTGCCTACTTTAGCCCCAGGCTTTGGCCCGGCCTCTGCACCCGGACCCGGCACTACCGTGATCAACACCTCGGACCTGAACGACTCGCGAGAGATCAACTTTGAGTATCTCAAACACGTGGTGCTCAAGTTCATGTCCTGCAGAGAGGCAGAGGTGAGAAGAAACAATTACACACACACACACACACACACACACACACACACACACTCTCTGGTGTTCTAATTGAAGCAGCTTAAGGGTACGATCAGACACCACACTGTTTTTGCAGGGAGAGGAGTCTTTTTTTTGTTGTTGTTGTTTAGTGTTGGCTCATGCGCACTGGGAGCCTCACGTTTTTGTGCGCATGCTGCAGCCTCACATTTTGCAGAGGCACCCTGAGAACATCGAATTGAATAAAGTAGAAATTGAAGAAGAAAAGCGCCTGAATCATTCATGTTTTAGTGCACCTTGTGTTTTACAAGTGCCAAACCTGTCTGATCGCACTCAAGGAAGGACATATATCTTTGCTGAAAGAAAGTGTTAATTGGTGTCATCATCTGTATTTTTGTTTTTCTTTGTAGTTTTGTCTTAGTTACAGTTAAGATTATAATGATTATAATCCAAATTCTCCTCCCATTTCTCCGGAGGACTGTTCAGTGTGGACTCAGTTTAGTTGATGCCCAGGCTGTGTAAACAGGGAAACATGTGGGAGGGGTGCAGCTGGTTTGGCTGCTGAGTTCAAAAATCAAGAAACGTTCATCACATTCAAGGATTGCACTTTTTAATTAAATAGCGCTGTACTGTAAGTAATATTCTGTCTCTTTCTGTCTACCCCCTCCATCCGTAGGCGTTCCACCTTATTAGGGCTGTGTCAGTCCTGCTGCATTTCTCTCCAGAGGAAGAGGATATGCTGAAACAAACACTTGAATACAAGGTGTGTGTGTGTGTGTGTGTGTGTGTGTGTTATCACAGCCATTTATGTGTATCCAAAATCTTACATCATCCATAGAATCACCAGCCAAAGCATATGATTGGCCAAAAGAGAGCACCACACAGTGTTAGTGACACATTCACATAATATTTCAGTGGACATTTCCATCCTGCTAGAGTTGTCTGAAAGAGAGTTTGGAACCACACCAAAAGAACTATAACCATTCACTCTCTCTCTGTAGCAGACCTAACAAATCAATGCCTGCACTGACAGTGTCTGAGTGCTCACATGTTCTAATCCAGAGGTCATTAATAGTTGGACAGAGGTTGGGGTCTGGACCCCATCACTATCCTATCCGGACCCATAGCCTAAATTATGGAGATTTGTATGGAACATTTCAAAGTAACACTAATTTTAAAATACAGATTTTCCATATAACAATAACAGCATTAAAGGAACACGCCACCCAATGTCAGTAGTAATATATGTTCTTACCTTAACTTTCAGGAGTTGAGTCATACCTCTCCCCTGTCGGTACATGCACTCAAACGCTCTGGCTTGCGGCGCGAATGTGTTAGCATGTTGCTTTGCTAGCGGGCTCAGACGTAGCCATAGAGGGAGGAAGATAGCAGTAATCAAAAACAGCCACGTTTTCCCTACTTAAATACAGTTGCACGAGTAGTTGATAAAAATGTGTAAGGTCACACAACATGAAACGTGGCGATTTTCCAAGCGAATAAACAGGAGAACTACAATGTGTGGCGCAATAGCACTTGGGAGTACTTTGACCTAGCGTAGTAATATTAATTAACACCTAATTGTAGATCCTATCCACCACAGAGTTCAGCCGACCCCTCAGCCTCCCCCTCCGAGGCACACACACAGTAATTTCCGTAAATAGAGACAACCTGCCCTGCTGGCGTTAGTTTGAGCTGACTTAGCAGAGTAGCAGGTAGTGGTAGATTGTGAACAATCATGGTTATAACATGCATTGTGAAGGGTTGTAGTAACAAGCAGAAGTATTATAGTGATTTTATATTTCATAGAATTCCGCTTCGCTGCAAACGGCGGAAAGCATGGCTGGGATCTACAGCCTATTACTACGCTAGGTCGAGGTACTGCCAAGTGCTATTGCACCACACATTGTAGTTCTCCTGTTTATTCGCTTGGAAAATCGTCACGTTTCATGTTGTGTGACCTTACACATTTTTATCAACTACTCGTGCAACTGTATGTAAGTAGGGAAAACGTGGCTGTTTTTGATTACTGCTATCTTCCTCCCTCTATGGCTACGTCTGAGCCCGCTAGCAAAGCAACATGCTAACACATTCGCACAACGCGCCAGAGCGTTTGAGTGCACGTACCGACACGGGAGAGGTATGACTCAACTCGTGAAAGTTAAGGTAAGAACATATATTACTACTGACATTGGGTGGCGTGTTTAAAAGCAAAAAGTAACTTAAGTTCTGAGACAGTGGCAATTATTAAAAGTGCCAGTTTGAAGCACCTCTGTGAGTCAAATCATTAATCTTTGGAGTGAGGGGTCGAAAAAAGTATGCTGTATGTAAAAATGAACACTATCAATGGGAATTATTTGGCATTATTGATGGAATAGAATTTTGATTTTGAATTGAATTCAAAATTGAAATAAAGTATGGGTATTGTTGTTTTCCTCTCTTAGATGTCGTGGTTTGGCTCTAAGCCCTCTCCCAAAGGCATCGTCCGGCCCTCCATCTCCGCATCCTCCAACCACTGGAGCTGAGGTGGAGTGATCGCAGCCAAGAGCTCGATGGACGGATGGGTGGATGAATGGATGGGTGGATTGATGGATGGATGGATGGACGGACGGATGGACGGATGGACGGATGGACGGATGGATGGATGGATGGATGGATGGATGATGGATGGATGGATGGCTGATGGATGGGTGGATTGATGGATGGATGGACGGACGGATGGATGGATGGATGATGGATGGATGAAATAGGGATGAAAACAAAGGAGGCCGTGGTTTTCTTATGAAGTGTCCCTTCGCAGCTAGGCATCAAAGGCATCTACCCTGTGGGGACTTCTGAGAATATCTTCAATTCCTGAGAGACTGGAGAACCTGTCCATAGATGTCCTCCTGACATCTTCTGTTGGTCTTTTGTTTTTATTTTGTTTGCTTCGTTTTATTTTTGTGTTTTTTTCAAAATTACCAACTTCTTTGAGAAGACGAGAGATCTACCAGAACACTAAGCTTTCTCTGTATTCTATTATTTATTTTTATTTCATTTGCAGTGATTTCAATGGAAGTAAAATGCAATCAGGTGGAAGCCGGCTCTCTTGTGTTGCGCAAAAGCTCCTCATCTTAGTTTTGCCTTCATGTCACCACGTTTTTTTTTCTTTTTCTTTCTTTCTTTCTTTCTTTCTTTCTTTCTCTGCCTAATACGTCCCATTTGCTATGCGCTTTCTCCACTCACTTCCTCGCCTGATTTTCTGCCTCTGTGGTGCAGAATTGCCTTGAAGACTGCCTTTCTCAGGACCCTGGGGTTCGAAGGTGCACAATGGACCAAAATAAAAACTCAACTTGGGCAGAGAAACGTTTTGTTTTCTGCTTCAGCCACGAGCGAGTGTCTAGCCTACCCTCGGAAACTAACATCCTGTTTGGACCGGACTTTGTGTATCTGTATATAACAATACATTCCATATGACTATTTATATATGAATGGCTGTATATAAGCAACAGAGAGAATGATTTATAAATCACTAGATGTATATGACTTCTTTTCTCCCACTTTTTCGCCTATATCTGGTCTGTAAATGCAGTATTTTCATCATGTGTCTGTATAGAGGTGTGTGTGTGCGTGTGTGTCTGCGTGGGTATGTATGCGCGGGTATGTATGTATGTAAGTGTGTTTCTGTATACAGGCTTTTTGGCTTGGGAATAGAATCAAAACATAATTTTAATGGGCTGCAGTTTGTTGTGCGAGTGTGCATGCCTTATGTAGTGTGCACAGGGATGTGTGGAAGACCAGCACAGAGAGCAGCGGCCGGGCCGGACAAGACTATGACAAAACCAACCAGACATCTGCCTTCATCAGATATGAGAGGGTTTGCTATATGGATTGCTATGGCACATGGAGGTTGAATGATCATGACATTCAGATGGGTTAAAACTACCTCTCGTTTCACGTGTACGATGTTGTCAGTGCTGTTCTGTTTGTCGAGACTGCAAGTGTTGGTTCAGGAAAAGAGTTTGTTGTAACGGTTATAAAGGTTTCTATAAATGACTGGGAGAAAAGATCTGCTTTGTGGCTAACTGTCTCTGTTAAGTACTCCAGGTACCTCATGAATGTAGCGTATTTTGGAGATGGAGAAGTTGCAAGACTGAAAGTAAAAACCAAGTATGACCTGTCTTCTTTTTTTTCCACTTTGAAAAGAGAAGCGTAAACAGGAAATCTTTGGTCTGTCATGACATAATGTCAATAACAAAGCACCAATGGTAAAATAAACACTTTTTTAAAAGGCAGAACTGTAAACAGAACAACTGTTTTCCGTGACCGTACTGGTCAAAGTAATCAATGCTGTTTTGAAGAGAAAACTGGTTCCAGCCAGCTGCACAAGTGTGAAACGAATGACTTGCTGAGAATGAAATAAAAAAGCTCATGGACTCATAGTAATCACCACAATCCCACTCCAGCAGCCTGGTTTATGACTTACTGTGTCGTATCCTCATATCAGATACAATACAAATATCTGCTAAGGTCCGTCTTGCTTGTTCTCTTTTCGTTTGTCTTCAACATGTGTGGGTGATGTGCTCAATCAGTAAGTAATGATGTTCAATGCAATTTCTTTGGTGCCCAGGGGCAGGTTTGTAGATATACCATCATCCTTTTGGGTTTAATTAAAGAGCTGTTTTGAATGCCTCATATGCTTTCTTCTGATCTGTCTCTGTGCTTGTGGGACTCTGATCAAGGTAGTCCTGTGTTGATCATTTATATTTCTTCATTTAGTTGACACTTTAGATTCAAAGAGACTTACATACATTTGTCACTGACAAAAGTATTGGCACCCCTTTAGAAATGTTGTTTTTTAAGCAAAATACACACACTTGAGTTTTTTTGAGAAAACAAACAACCCAGAACCATTTCAATAGCTCAACACAAGTGAAACAACAATTGGTTTCCTCAAATTCAACACAAAATATCACCAAAATTCTGCAGGAAGTGAATACTGTCAAACTGACAAGGTCAAAAGTCTTGTCACCCTTCACAAAAAGTGTATTTTCCACTGATAAAAGCACACTTTTCATTGTTAAAATCCAGTGCTAGGGTTATGAGTAGTCAGACGTCAGCTGTGGTAACATTTCTGAGATATATCAGTCCATTTTTTAACAGACAATAGTTTACTTTTTTACATTTCTATTGGTTTCTATGGACAGTATGATGTTTTCTCCAAGGATTTCCAAATATTTGAATGACTACCTACCCCTTTATATACAGCTGGTTATCAGTGCCAGAGGAAGCAAGATAGGCCTAGAGCATCACCTAGTCATTGCCATGCATCAGTTTAGACAGGGTGCACTTTTCAGTGTATGCATGATTCTTCCTCATCCAAACATAACTGCCAAACCTATTGTCACTCATTTATATGGTTTTGGTTCAGTATTCTGTTTTGTTCATGCTTATACAACATGGATCCCCTAGAGCACCACTGATAACCAGAATCAATAAATACATTGGTATTTGGTACTTATTTCTAATAGATCTACATGTATGCATCTAATATCTACAAAAATTACCAACGAAACTGGTGCTCCATCCTACTGTAGAAACCATCCAGTATTTTTTATTTAGTTGTTACTTGTCCGTATTCATTGCTACTGAGCAGAGGATCAGATGCAAGGTAACCACCTAATTCATGTTTGTCCTTTTGGTCCTCTGTTGAGTTCACCGCTAGGCAACACAGCATATAGTGAGGCCACTAGGACCAGGTGATCAAATAAACAAAATTGGACAACTGAATGGAAACTACGTATGACAGTATCCATGAGATTTATTGCACCAGGCACTTCACAATATCTCCCCCCATGTGCCCAGTTCATCCCCCATTCAAATACAACTCAGTGTTACAGGGGGAAAAAATCAACTACCTTAGAAGCTACTGCTCTCGTACTTAACCCCACATCTCTCTCTCTCTCTCTCCACAGAGGTCATGTTAAGAGAGTGAATCGGGAGCACAGGACAGTGTTCCCTGAATCAGAGGCATCTTAGTGCAGAGTACATCCAGTCGGGTGGGTTACAGCACCACCCTGTGGCAGCTGAGGAAGCCGTGGCACATTGGAGGAGGTTGTCTGAGCTGGGTGTTCTCCCAGCTTTCTGCCAGTCAACGAGTCTCTTTTATTGTTATTATTAGTATTCTTTTTTTTTGGTTCAATCTCTAATCACCAACAGGAACATAAAAGGCTGGGGATTCACCCACAGTTTGGTCATATAACTCAAGAGAGGTAATTGACTGTTCACATTAAATAAGACGGCCATAGACGTCACCCATCCCACCTTACGCCCACATTGGACCCATTCAACACAGGCCACCCATCCCTCCACACCCTCCCTTCTTGGTTTCCCCCAACCCGTTTACATTTTTTTTAGTTTAAAAAATATAGATATATCAGTAATCTGTTCATGTCTCCAAAAAGTCTTGAGTGATGTGGGATGCACACCACGGAGCTCTGAGCGGTCGGTCAAGTCTGGGACCGAAGACGAGGTGGAGCTGGGGGTGGTGTGTGGTGTGTGTGTGTGTGTGTGTGGGGGGGGGGGGGGGGAGGATGGGGGTGCGGATCTCCACGCAGATCTACAGAAGATTGTGCAGATCTCCTGATGAACATGGGGGCCGTGGGTTCAGACTGTCTTTCTGGCAGTAAGAACACGCATGATGCAGCCTACGCCTCCTACAGCAAATGCCTGAGGGAGAGAGAGAGAGAGAGAGAGAGAGAGAGAGAGAGAGAAACAGAGAGAGAGAGAGAGAGAGAGAGAGAAACACAGACTATGTTAAATGAGGTGGAAAACAAAGATGAGAAACAGAGAAATCTCAAACATGGGTGTACAACGAGTGTCCATATGTGGAATATCAAAAGACACACTATGCACTCAATGTTTTTATGCAAACAACAACATGAACATGGCATCATCTGCAGAGTGCTAGCTTCTCAGAGCTAGACAAGCTAGACAAACATATAAAATTTACATCTGCACACAACCATGGAAGAAATTAGGCTAAACCTTGTGTAAAGCAATTAATGCATTTTCCACATTTGGATTTAGCATTGGATTAAAACAATCCAATACCTTCTAAACACAGGGCTCAAAGTAACAGAGGCCGTACACCAGGGGTCTCAAACTCAAAAATACCCTCAAGGGCCGGATTACATTATTATGTTGACATACGTCGCAGGCCGGAATTGGGCTGGACGCGGGCCGGGAGTTTGAGACCCCTGCCGTACACACTGTGAGCATCAAAGATGAGTGGCAAGGTTGCTTTTGTGCAGTACAGACCTGCGCCTGTAAAATAAGTGTTTACCTTCTCGTGCCACTGCAGTAAGACAGCACTGCTGTTGTCTGAAGGCTTTTCAAAGCCCCTGTAGATGTACTTCATCAGCAGGTCAACGCCGTTCCTATCCAGAGATTTCACAGCCGGCTCGATCTCACTGCTCTTGAACGAGGTCAGCACTTTCAACACCACTGCCTGGGCCTTCTCCTAAAAGAGAGAGAGAGAGAGAGAGAGAGAGAGAGAGAGAGAGAGAGAGAGAGAGAGAGAGAGAGAGAGAGAGAGAGAGAGAGAGAGAGAGACAGAGATACAAAGGGATGAAGGGAGAGGGAAGAGAGAGAAAGAAAGAGGGAGAAGGATTACAGAGCAGAGAGACCAAGACAAAAGGAATAGAAAAAGAGAAAATAAAAAAAATCTAATAAATTACTACAATACTTTCATTGATAACTTTGCAGCTCAATACAAAAATGTTGAAATGGCTTCCAACCAGTAACTAAAACCATGGTGTACAGATTTAGTGTCATAAAATATGAACAATACAGTGTCTTGTGACAGTGACATGCCTCCAGTTTATAGCCCAAGCCAGGTCAAGATCATCAGGCTACTATCGGTCAACCCTCAGTAACTGAGCAACACAAACAGGGGTAAGTCTTTTACTGTCTATGTTGTCATGTTTACTATTACTCAGCGAAAACAATAAAATATATACCGGTTAGTACCTCTGCTACTGAACACTCAGATAAAATATAAAATATATGCACAGTTTACTCTCTGTTAAAGCTGTCTTGGCTTGGTAATGGCAGGATTGAATTATTCAGAACTGAGATCAGATCATCTCTCAGCACTACTTCCAGACTCTCACCTTGACTGCTGCATTCCTTGAGTTGATTGGTGGGTTCTTGAGTGCCATGTGAAAGGCTGCCATCATGTCGCCTGTGCATTACAGCTGGTTAAGGAATGAGCAAGACAGTTGCTACGGAAACCAAACTCAGTGAGACAATGGGTACATTTCAGGGGGAACAACAGCAGAACCACTCATGCACATGACTGACCAGGAATACTTTAATGATCTACTTAACTGTATTCTTTTGACTTGCCCTCAACCATGTCCTTCACAGACTTTTGACATATTCAAATTGTGAATGAACACCTAGTGGATCGTCCAGTGGGACATCCCACACCTCAGATAATCTCCTCAGTCAAACGGTCCAATGATGCCTTTTCTTCTCCTCACAACACAAGGCCACAAGCCAGGTTTCAAAGGCAGCTTTGATCCTTTTGTTGACAGTAAACAGGACCTTTCCAGGAGCTCTATTTGGCACCACAGACTCAGTGGTATCTAGTGTTACATTTTCATATGAATATTCCTATTGTCCTTGATAAGTCGTGCACTCATGAGCAACTTGTGTAGACTACTTAAGAACCACAAGCCCATTTGCACTGCTGCCGGTGAAACTGTGCACATCTATGGTGCATGAAAGCATAAGACAAGACAATCCCATGTCTGTGACTGTGTGTAATAACTGAACAAAGATCCATTCATAAAAGACAAAGACATGGTGGCGTCAAATTCAGCAGAGAACGGACCTGTGGCCTCGCGCTAAGTCGCGCCATTGTGTGCACAGTGAAGGAGTTGTATTTGACCATAAAAAAAGAGTCTGTTAACGTTTCAACCAGGTCCAGCAGGCGATTGGCGAAAATCGGGGTGGCCTCGATGTTTTTCTACTGCTGCAAAAGGGCGGAAGAATGAAATCACGGGGATATAATTTAGACAGTCGTCAACGCTGGGCAGTCATGAGGTTGATTGAGAGGAAAGCGCGCAAATAGATCACCGTGATGACATGACTTCAGCCTCGCGGAATTCCGCCTGGCATTCCATTACGCTCCGAACTGCAGGGAGAGGTCGTCGAGTGCTGGCCTGCCACAAACACCGGTTCAATTAGGCTACTCAATGACTAGGAATGCGCACATATGTTCGGCTATGTGTGATTTATTGAGTGCTTTTGGCGATTTTTAAAGGTGTCATTTATTTACCTTCCACATAACAGGCACCCCCCTGCATGGAAAGCTCATGGTGGTGAAGAAGGATATCTTAGGTTGTTACCCCAAAACCCTTAATGAATAGTGGAAATGTTGAGTTAGCCTACACTACTCATTTGTCGTGAGTGGATCTATTCCATAATAACAACAATCCCTGAAAACAAAGTGCCTAATTCAAATGAACTTCAGGACAATCGTAAGCTACACACTTCTCGATATGAACAGACTTCTCTAAGCAGTCACCTATTTGCTGGCAGATATTAGCCTACCTATTGCAGGAGAAAGCACCTACACATATTCTGAAAGGATATTGCCTGATGAGGTTGTCCACTTCGGCGGCATCGGGTCCTTGTTGTTCAGCAGCCTCCTCTTGGTCATCCACAAATTTATTCTCGTCATATTCGTCTATGTCGACTCCCCTAAATCGGGACGATAGCGTGTTTTGGGCCATAAGGACAGTCGCGGGTATAGACGCGTATGCCTATTGATTGAAAATCTGCTGTTGTCCGTTCAAACATGCAGCAGTCCAACCTCGCCAAAGAAATACTGTCTCTGTCTCTGTCTGTCTTGCAATTTCACCATGCAGCGTCTATAGCTAACGCTAAGCTTGAGAGCTATTGACACCTGCCATGTCGCCGAGAGGGTGCATCTGATACCTCCCTCCAAATACAATCATCGCTGTGCATTCCTGCAGAGCGGACAAAATCTGACTGTAGCGGAAGCGGAACTGAATGGTGACATAATGTGGTAGGCTACAATGTTTCCGTTTCCCGTTTGTTACATCGTTGGGGATCCACCCGTGTTTCAAATTATTATGCAAATTGGATTTAAGTGTCATAAACATTTTTTTTTTTTTTTTTTAATTAAACTCATGGATGGTATTGTGTCTCAGGGTTCTTTGGATAATTGAAATCAATCTCAGACACCTGTGATAATTCGTTTTCCACCTGTAAGAACTTGATTTTACAGTGGAATGCAGCCTTATTGCAAATGGGCAAGAATTTAAATTCTTATTTATTAATAATTTAGAGATTAAACCAGATGTAATTTGCATTCAGGAGACATGGCTTAAACAGTCAGACTTTGTTATAAAGGGGTAGCCTGCATAAGTTAGAAGGGATGGCGTGGAGGGAAATGGTGGCGGGTGTGCTACATTTGTTAAAAGAGGGATGCAGTTTAGAGAGCTTAAGAGGGGTAGGGATTTGGAATAGGCTATATTGTAATAGAACTATGAAGTCGAATTATACTCTAACGGTTGATAACTTGAAAATTATACTGACTGTCCTTTGCATCAACTATTTAGGAAAATCTGAGAAAAATGTAATTTGCATTATAATTTGGAACGCAGTGTATATATCTATGGATCCAGCACTGTTATCACATTGACTATTCTAATGTGTGAGTGTTGAAAATCACAGTCAGACCCGCTGTATGCAGGGGCATATAGCCTAAATTGTCCAGCTTCTAGGCCTATTTGTAAAGGAAGGTCACTCACATTTTATCAACCACTGAAAACTGCAAACCTATACCCTGGAAATCCAGAGTTAGCAAACCTATAATAATATAGGCATACCTATCTACAAAATGCTTAGTAGGCCTATACATAGGTCCTCTCTAAGATAAATTCCGTTTGGCAAAAGAGCACTTCTGCTATCTGAAAAAAAAAAATTCGTTCTTCATGCACCAATAAGAGGTCGTGGAATCATATTCAGCCAATTCTAGCTGAATTTTACGCGCACATAACGGTACGTTTTTTACGAATCCTACAGAGGTCGCTACAGACAAGTGTAGGCTAGGCTAAGCCAAATTAGACACATCACAACCAGTCCCATATACAACACGTAAACACACAACACACCACTATCTAGATCAGGGGTGGGCAAACTTTTTGGCTCAAGGGCCACAACCCCCCCCCCACGACACACACATAAAAAATACATTTTTATAGCCTATAATTTAGTATGAAAAGTATTTATTTTAAAATATTAATTGCTTAAAAATACTGCTAATTTGATGCTGTTTAACAAATGTATAAATGGTTCACTGTCGCTTTAAGACAGTCGCTTTAATTCACGTTTATTTCTCAATGATCTTCTGCCTGCTCCGCTATGTGCTGTACCTACGGCTTGGCCCTCACAGTTTTTAAATGGTCAGTAGTGGGAACTACTGTTGCCTTCATGATTTTAAAAGTTTCGTATAAGGAGATATCAATTATCAACAATGACAAACCAGCTGGAACCTGCGGCTCTCTCTCCCTCTCGTGAGTGCAGACGCGTTCCCAATTAAATTGATCGCATAATATGTTCACGTTAGATCTGCTGCAAAGGAGATAACTAAGAGTTAACTTAGTTTAACATGATGTTAAGTTTAACATGATGTTATCTCTATTTAACATTATGTTTTGACATTGACATTGACATTGTAAACGTTCTCTAAGGAGAGTGAAAAGCAGTTTGCAGTAAAGCTAACCAACGTCGTTTCTATCGCAGGGAAAAAATAGCGAGCAGCCTAATAACCAAATGAAATGCTCGGCGGGCCGTATGAAAGTGCTTGGCGGGCCGCAGTTTGCCCACCCCTGATCTAGATATGCTGATTTTATTATTTTGAAATAATTAACCGACAAAGTCCATGTATGCCTGTCTTTTTCTGATTTGTCACAACAGGCAATAAGAATAATTAAAAAAAAAAAAAAAAAAAAACTGTGTAATTAGCAGATAGGCCTGCCATAGCCTAACTGAAATTGTTATATTTTACACTGGTGCAGAAACAAACAGTTTTCACATCACCTATGCGAGTCTCCACTATATTAAAAAAACATGTTGGCCATAGGCTACATTTTAGGATCGCATTGTATAGTAAGTCTATGCGCATTCCCCCATCCCGTTTTTCAAATGACCTGCGGCAAAGATTCTATAGTTAGTATAGCTTTGTCAACCGTCTCTGCCTGCGGCATATAATTCGTCGTTTCCTAGGATAACTTTCCCTGACATCCTGTCGCCTGTTGTAGCAGTTCGAGCTCTGCTATAGTGGCTCGAGAGACCCCTGCCTGTCAGTGTATCCGGTAGATCAAATAAATGAAATAACCTGCTGCTTGTCTTTTTGTGGCAGAGAGCGGGGGTTTGATTAGATCTCGCAATATTGTACCACATAGACGGCGGGGGTAATCCGTCTGTGTGAAGTGCACGGGTGTGTTTACCCGCTTTATCGATGGCCAGCCAACATCCTCTCCGCGTTTCTGTCTCGTTGTTCAGAGAGCAACCCAAATATTTGCTCTCAGCGTCCTGGGAGTTAGTTACCACTCTCTTGATACTGCGGGAACTGATACCAGATCATGTGGGTTTAAGTCAGTGCACTAGCATGTAGGTAGGTAGCCTAAAGTGAAATAGGCTTTTTTAAGGGAAAGGAGACTTCCATTTTTTTCTCACAGCAGTTTATGTCTTTCAAAATGACTCATCATGAGCAACTTGTTTTTGAGTAGAGAAACTGTACTGTTAGGGTGGCCATAAGGCCTGGAGTATAAACACTGAACTGTGTATTATGGGATGTGCTTGCTTAACTCATTATAGGGATGTGTGTGTGTCTGTCTGTCTGTCAGAATGTGTGATATGACACATGTCAGTTTGAGTTCCTCCACCTGCTGTTGTGAGCTTGCAGGACCCACACACTCTTGATCTCCCGCGGCCCCAGCGGCCCCCACACTAATGTCTTAGTGGTTTTTGTTTTGGGAACAACTACATCCACCCCAGCGCCCCTCACACTCAGCGGGGGTTCGGCTGGAATCCCTTCCCTCCGTGAACACTGGAATCTAGATGTAGAAGCTGTAGTGCTTGTTGTACCCCAAGGTGCATCTCTGGCGGTCCACGGTGGAACGTTACTGGTGACTCTAGGAGGCTGCGCTGTAGGCCAGACTGCTTGTTTGACTCCACAGGCTCTCACCCGATAGCCGGACCAAGTGGCGTAGAATGAAGGCATGATGCACTTTGATGTGCGCGTGTTACTCACTGTTTGGGGGTACACCAGAGAGGAAGTGGGGAGTTGGGTACGTTCATTATCCCCCTGGAGTGTGTGTTTTTGACCAGGGTGGAGGTGGTGCCTTGTGTAAAAGCCCCTGGATCTCGCCGCTGTGGTTTTGCCCCTCTCTCTCATTCTTTGCTTGTGCCCCCACACATACCTAAGTTTATTTGCGAAGGAAGAGATATTTTGTTTCTCAGCAATGTCTCCTCTGAGTCCATCACTTTCTTCCCACTGTCTGTTCTCCTCATTGAGCATGCTTTCACCATCATATTTTTCATTGGTCATCAACTCTTCTTCTAAGGGTGCTTGTGACTGCTCATCCTCTTTTGACCTGTGGACGTCTGGCGTTCTGTCATCCTCATGTCCTTCTCCTCGTTTCTGGTTATCCGCATTGCCTGTTTGCTCATCCTCATCAAAACTGGCCTCTGGTGTATGCTCTGCTAGGACATCTGTTGGCTTCTGTTCACTGTCATCTGTGCTTCTTTGCATTTCAGGGCTGCCAAAGCCTCCCAGCGGATGGGTGTGTGAACGCTGGTGACATTCATCCTCCGGTTCTTGTGTTTGGTTTCCATCTGCCACGTCACAGGTGGTGTCGTCCTCCACATGCCGTATCTTCTGTAGTTGGTTGCTGACTTTGCCCTCTTCATGATCAAGATTTCCTGGATCATTTGTTGTTGCAGTCATAATATTGTCCTCCTGAGGTGTGTTCCCTGAGTTGACATGAGTCTCTGTCTCGGTGGAAATGTTCCCCTGTGTCTTGGTTGCTGTGTTATCCGCGTTGGATTTTTCGTTTCTCTCATGTTGTGGCTGCCTGGCAGCGATGTCTGCTACACCGTTTGTTTCGGCTTCACCCTGCGGACACCTGTTATGACAAGAGTAGCGGTTACTGCTAAAACTGGTTCGGAGAGCAGACATTGCTTTATAGCACTGGAGTACCACCGTAAAACCACACAGGAACATCCCCCATAAAGTTGGCATGTTTATTAGTGGCATAATAAATAGTTATAGGCTGAAATACTGAAATATCTGCATGTGAGAAACATGAAGTCTATGGGAATCTCATAATATTGGTCCCGTAAAAAAAAGTGCAGAATGTCCTCTGGCAAAAATCCCTCCCTCCAATCACCTCTTACGCCACCCTAGAGAGCAATGTTCAGGATTGAGATGGGCAGTAGAACCAAGGGGAGAGAGAAATGAATAAGGGAGAAAGATGAGAATAAGGAGAAAGTATGAAGGTTTGTAGCCAAGGGACGACAGTGATGAAAATGTCAGATATCTCCAGATCAACATGAAGCTGTAGGGCAGACATGGCATTGATAAAACATCATCAACTGTCACTGAATACTAACACACACATTGCTCATACATTCTTTGCACAAATAGTCGGACTGACACGCTTAACACCTTAGTCTAAACTCAACTGCTACAGTACATCCTCCTGAGCGTCAAAATTAACTTTGTAAAAGATAGCACTCAAAGTTCCTTTTTAAAAACGTTTGGGTGGGGCAATTTAAAAAAAGTTTTAAAAAAGAACTGTGAGTGTTATCCTTTATTCACAAAGTTTATTCATATGTTATTTGCACAATCTGTCATAAAGAGAACATTCAAACCCCCTTCTGTTCTTGTTCTATAGACCCTTTCAAGAGAGTTCCATTATCAGCATCATAGTTGGCCCCACAAGACTTCCGTTTTAACATTCCATATGTTATCTTAATGCAGAGGAAGTCGATTGGGAACCAAATAGAACGTTCAAGCATTGTTTTTGTTTTTATTGTTGAAAGGGTCTATAGATTTCGGGGCGCTTTTTCTCTGACCGTCATTCATCTCTCAGTATGTACTGTATGAGCCGATCTTGCATGTACAGTCCAGGTTTCCTCAGCAAGCAACGCAAACACTCAGCAAATCAACCAATAATAATGCAAGCATAAATACAACTGACATGCTGTATCAGAGAAGGGGCCAAAATGGAGTCAAAAGGCAGATGCTGTAAAAACATTGGGATGTAGTTTGCTCCTATTTGAGCTGAACTTTGAATGTACCCCTGCTGTTAAAATATAACATGTATTCTGCTTTACTAGTATTTTTTTTATGTGATTCAATATGGAGTTTGAACCCCACAGCAACCCACATAAAATAGACATTTAAAATCACCATTACTGGCAACAAAAAAACTTACAGAACTCAAGGTACAAACTCTGGACATTTACAAGGAAAGCACGTAACTTCCTGCACTTGCAAGTTAGCTACTATCATTCTCAATGCCAGGTTGCTGGCAAAAGCCAGCAGGTCTCAGTGCTGGTTGAGTGGTCAGATCTATTCCCAGAGGGGGGTGTCAATATGCTAACAGGCTGCCCAGCCCAGCTGCCCTCTGCTGGGAGCAGAGCCACCTGGAGGCCACCCGATCCTCCCCTGGAGCCCTCCTGGAGCATGGCTCTTGTTGCCGTGCCGTTATGCCCTTCCTCTCTTTCTGTCGGTACCTTCAGTTGGTCCTGCTCTCTCTCTCTCTCTCTCTCTCCTAGAAATGTGCTCTAAGCTCTGATCAGCCGTTGAGATGGAGGTCTTAGATACTAGAAATTGTGATAATTATTATTATAATGATTTAATTGTTACTCGTGTTTGTTTACTCTCAAGAGGTGTCCTAGTTGTTCTGAGTGTGCTCTATACTGCAGGTTGGTAGTTGTTTCTCAATTATGAGTCGCTTTGGATAAAAGTATCTGTCTTACCATTAATATGTATATCTGGTTATATGTAAATGTAATATGTAATCAAACATAATAAATATACATTTGTAAGTTGACTCTGGACAAAATCTGCAACAGATCAGGACCAAGGAGTGTGCTAGGAGTCTGACCTTGTGGTGTTAGAGAGTGTTAGCGGGTTGTGCTCTATGAGTTCATGGTCTATTTCATGCCTGTTAATCCATCTGAGCCATGACTGATGCATGCTGGTTCATGTTCTAGTGATGGATCAGTCAGGCTTGTTGCTCATTCTGTACCTGACATCATAATTGATCATACCTTATTTCGGTGACCTCATATACCCCACATTTGCAATCCATCTAGCTAGAAAACAACCCAACCCATTAAGAAGAAAAACACCGCCATCCGACACACACACACACACACACACACACACAAAATCTCTATGTCTACCCTGCAGCTGCCATTATGACAGCCATCAGACCCCCCTGAAAACAAGTCCCCTCCGACTCCCACCTCTCCTCCGTGAGTTGCCCCCCCTCAGCAGGCCGCTCATGTCCGCCCTCAGGCTCGTTGGGGCAGGGGAGGTAGAGGTGCAGTGTCGGGGGAGGGCGAGCCTGGTCGTCTCCCGGCTCCAGTACCTGCCGTCCGTCCACAGCCCTGGCGCCACCTCTCAGAGCAGGCCCAGTCCAGATCGCCCGGCACCTGGGAGGTTCTCCGCAGACACACACGAGCATGCATAAGGGGAGATGTAAGGGTGCTACAGTATCAGACAGGATGGGCTTTGCCATTTGTAAAATGTGAGGTACTCTATGTTTTTGTAAAAACGCTTTGAGTTGAACTTTTTTAAATTCGGGGCGCTCTGGGCATCTCTGCAAAAACGTGAGGCACATAAAATGTGAGGCCCTCTCGAGGCATATAAGCAGCGCTCAAAATGCTTACAGCCAATAGGAAACAACATAAAAAAGGCACACCTCACTTCACTGCTATGGTGGTTGGTTTGGTAGGGTCGGTCGGTTGGTCGGTTCATCGTTTTGCTGGGAGTTAGCAATATTGTTCTGGTTTATTGTGGAATTGTAAGGAGCCTTCTCCGGTGAGGAGCCTTCTCTCTTTTAATACCACTTTTTTTTTTACCTCTGTGCCGCTGTATGAGATGCAATGCAAGTTAATGGAAGAATGTTGGTGCCTTCAACAACTTGAATCCTGCATAATTCTACACAGAACCCCTTTAACATTACGTTTTTCATAGGCCTCCACAGCATCCAGCTTGGTGAGAGGTCAGGGATGAGTGCTCCAAATGTCAACACCTACATTCCCCAATATCAGCTTGTGAAGCCGTTAACACAGGTAATGGTAAAACAATTGGGGCTTTTCTTTTTACAATTTCTTTACAGTCAATAATTATTTTTTTAAAATGCAGCCCTGACATACATAATGGTCCATTTAAAACAATTTAAGAATACATTTTTAAAACAGTTTTTGACTGCTGTTGTACCACAGAATCCTGCAGATCTCCCTCCCAACGCGTTGTTTATGTTTAAAGGTCTTTACTGTGGTAATTCAGGGGCCTCTTCTGGATCCGTAATTGCCTTAAATAAATGTTTATTTTGAAGGGTAGGGGATCGCTTAAGTGCAAGCGTGGCAAGGCTTCGCTGGATCCCACGCTCCGCTCTGATCAAAGTGCCCTCTGAAGTGGTCAGCATGCAAAATAAACACTGCGGTCAGGCACGCAGTGAGACGGTGATGCCATATTACCTCCAGATGCTGCGCACATCTGAGAATGCTATGAGCTACAAATCCCACAATGCACCTGCTTTTGTACAGACTAAGGACAAAACCTGCAGATACCTATCACACAAATGCATGATGTAGTAGGACATGCAGATGCAGAAATTGCAAAATCTCATTAAAGCTGACATTTCCATGCACATGGCCTTGACACTGGTAAGGTAATCGAGTCTCTCATAAACTCACAGGAGCAACTATGAACGTGTCTGCTCTGCCAGCCACCAGTAAACAGAAGGAAAGGTGGCGTCAAACCGCTGTTAAAACCACTTGAAGCACTTTGTCCTCCTTGTTGCTCCTTTTTACAGAAACATGCTGATGACTCTGTTCCATTCACACGGGCATCAACTGCATATTCATTTAAACACAGCTACTCAGGAGCACTTAGGCCTCCAGAGTTTGCCTTTTGTTTTGTTATTCTCAGAAGTAAATCACGATCAGGAAATTCCACTTGGTTGTCGTCTAAAAAACGGCATTATGTTCTTATGTCCCTAAAAGCACGCCGCCGTCTCTCCAAGATGGAGACGGTAAACACCCAAACGAATACGGCAGAAACTCCTGTTTTAAATAGTTTAAAAAAATGGATGTAAGTGCCTGCGGCTGGCCACCATATGCCACAGAGCTGGAGCATCTGCCAGACCATTCACTTTTAAAGGTCTGATGGAGCGGTGAGAGAGATGGTACACAAAGGTTAAGTGGGCTGGGGAAGGTCATGCTGTTAACAACACAGTCTGTATCTGGAACAGGCTGGACCCAATGCCATGCATGCAATGTCTGCTGGGACACTCATCTATGTGTTCTCCGCGATTGCTCACTGTAAGACAGCAAGCAATTTTTAGTTTTTTTAGTGCTGTAAGATATACTAAAGTTAGGAAAAACCGTATGGAGTAAAAGAGAGAGATTGAGAGAGAGAGAGAGAGAAGGAGGGAGAGCATGAAAGAAAGAAAGAAAGAAATGTGATCTCTGGACACGGAAATCCACATTTATGCAATAGTGAACTACCGGTACAAAAGCACTGAATTTAAAATAGGATGTGACATCAAACCATGAGTGCGTCTGAATTTGTACATATCTAGTGATAGGTAACGGTTGGTTGAGAATATGTTCTTTGGACACATATCTGCGTATACCTGGTGTGCTGACTGCTGGTCCAACTGATGTTAGCCCAGAGTTGCCGTCTGGGGGTGCAGTGTTGGGCCTGCTGGGCTGCAGCCTCCAACCCCCAGCTCTGGCAGTGTTGCCAAGCGGCCTCCCTCTCCCCCTCCTCCTCTCCATGCAGCTCTGAGGCCTCTCACGTGTGCCGCCTCTGCTCTGATTGACGTGTGGTCCTTCTCTGAGTTCCTCTGGTCTCCTGCCTCTGTTGCTGTGTGATGGGTCATTCTCCTGTCCCTGTCTGAGTTCCTCTGGTCTCCTGCCTCTGTTGCTGTGTGATGGGTCATTCTCCTGTCCCTGTCTGAGTTCCTCTGGTCTGTGGCCTGTGTTGCTGTGCGATGAGTCATTCTCCTGTCCTTCTCTGTCATGGTGTTTAGGGCTCTCTCCTCTCTGTCTCTCTCCCCAAGAACGTAGAGGTCTTTCTTTCAGAGTCAATTCTGCCTTTCTCATACCTCTCTGTGATCCCCCTCTCACAGAGGTGCTGTCAACACTCAGGGATCTCCCACTCACCTCTCTTCTTTCCCACTGACCACATTCCAGACCCTCCTTCTCCTCTCTCCTCCTCACCTCACTCGGTGATCCAGCTCTCCCTCCTCTTCTCCTCCCCAGACCATCATACGATCTCTCTGTCCTCCCTCCCATCCTTCTCCAGCCGCTCTGAGCTCTCCTGACCTCCTCCTCCTCCTTCTCCTCTCCTCCCCTCGCCTCCCCCTGTAATCGCCTTCTCCACTCGTTTGTCCCCCAGGCAGCTCTCAGAGGTTGCGCTCTCTCTCTCTCCTCTTCCCTTCCTCCATCGCAGCTCTGAGACCTCCACCTCCGCCTCTCCTCCCTCTGAGGGGACCCCTGCCAGCCACCGCAGGGCCTCTGGACCAGGACGCACTGGACCCCGCGAGCTGAGGAGTATATGAGCACAGGCCAGGGCCTCACTAACGCAGTAATGGCTGCAAATTAAATTTTACTACACAGTATACTAAGGGTAACATTAAGTTTATGAAAATATACAGAGATTTCTTCTGAATGTGCATGGAAGTACACTATTTGCATATATATATGCAAACAAACAAACTGATGCAGAGGTTGGCAAGCATGTAAACCAAATCACATAATCATGGTGATGGTCCAAACCAAGCATCAGCGCTTGAGATTCTGCACTTGAATCACCAATTCAACTATGGTCACTTCTCTCTCCAAACATTATTTCATGTGTAGTAAGAAAAGCATGTCACATAAATAGGTTTTTGTATATGGTAGTAGATGAATCAGCCTCTAGACTAGAGGACATAATTAATTTATATTCTAGAATCATTTGGTGTTGTTTTGAACTTGCCTTTTTGATGTTGTTTTACTGTCAAAAATACAAATGTTAAAATGAGATCTGAAGTTTTGATTGGTGATTATTTGGTTTGGTGAAGCCTTAACGGTAGTGAATGTCTGGTACCTATAAGCGGAGTGTTTAAACTGTTGGAAGTGCATAGGTCCATGGAAGCGTGGAGTGATCCTCGCCGGAGCGTTGCCTTTCCATTAGGAGTTTTGCTTGGGAAAGCTGACCCGTGGATATGGATATGCTTCCCCACAGCGAGCGGAAGAGAGCTCCTTATCCTGTTTGGGGTTGTGGAAGTGGGCCTTTGGAATCCTGATGTAAACCATTCCATGGAACCAGAGGTGATTTCCAAACCTGTGTTTTTGAAAACAGTCGTCGTTCTCATTCAGTGCTTACAGCTGATTGTTCTTGATTGTAACCACTGCATCAAACAGACCCCTCATATCCACATGTAGTCGGGTATTTAAAAACAAAAAAACAAATACAGTATATTTGTATCCGTTTTTGCCTTTGTCCACACGGAAACTCTGTTTTCGGTTACTTATTTTAAAAAACTCTGGCCAAAGCAGAGATTTTCTAACACTCTGTTTTAGTGTTTGCGTGTGTTTTTGGATTGTAACGTGATGTGTTCTTGACAGCTTTCAACGGCTGCCTTTGCATTGAAATTATTTCACAATACAGAGGAAAAATCTCAGTTTTTAGAAATACCCAGCTACGTGTGGATATGGCCTTAAACTGCCAGCATATTGTACATAAAGCGCATCTGTGCTTGATATGTCATAACCCACCCGTGACTGACCACTCTCCTCAACATGAGATGAACACACGTGGCGTCTGACTCTTCCTCTGAAACTCAGGAGGTGAATGGGGACAGATTTATCATTCCTGATAGAGGCAGACACACCAGCTGTGTTCAACATGGCCTTACATGGGAACTAGCAGTGCTATTGTGCGTGAGGGATGAGGCGTCAGGCCATACAGCTACATGTGTTATGTATGTGTAAGGAATCTCTGAGATGAAACGCAATCTAGGGGCAGTGTTTGAAGTCAGATTTTTCTTACTAGAGCCAGTGTATGTAAGAGTTTTATATAACAGAATATACATGGAAGTTTGATGGTACATGCAATCAGTGCAATCAATTATTTCAACATCAGTCTATGCAGCGGTCCAACTTTTACGTTTATTTTACTTTGACTTCTTGGGCAAGCTCATCTTGGAGCCAAAGACATTTAACAATTAAACTCAGTTTGAAAAAATATCATGGTTTTAACCATGACCCACCACAACTTGGAGCTGTAATTCATTGCTGAACTCATTGTTGATAGAGATGCCACTTGTGGACAACAGCCATTTTAAATGGTAACTGCATCCATAAGGAGTCGAGAGGTAAAATGTGAATGTGCTTTTTTTTTATCTTTGTAAACACACTCTTGATCACGCATTCCATGAACTCTTTGCCCTCTAGAGTCCTGAAATTAGCCCATTTTTTAATCATCGTCTTTTACATAAATAACACAAGACACATTGAGGTACAGTATACTGTATGCTGCCAGTTTGGTTCGAAATCAAAAGAACCATAAAGATATCTGCCGTGCATAGCACTTAGTGGCTGCTTTTCAACACACAATCTCGCCAGCAGATAGCATGTGATCAAGGTAATGTGCATGGGTTAAGACTCCCTGTAGGACTACCCTGCTCCCCTCTCCTATAATAACTGATCTAAGGGCTCTGTCAACCACCACTGTCCCATTTCCTCTCATCTCAGGGGCAGCCGTGGCCTACTAGCCTAGCCGTGGTTAGCGCTTCGGACTTGTAACCGGAGGGTTGCCGGTTCGAACCCCAACCAGTAGGAACGGCTGAAGTGCCCTTGAGCAAGGCACCTAACCCCTCACTGCTCCCCGAGCGCCGCTGTTGTTGCAGGCAGCTCACTGCGCCGGGATTAGTGTGTGCTTCACCTCACTGTGTGTTCACTGTGTGCTCAGTGCGTTTCACTAATTCATGGATTGGGATAAATGCAGAGACCAAATTTCCCTCACAGGATCAAAAGAGTATACAGTATATACTTACTACTTACCTTGTAGCTGGCGTGTCATTACTCTACCCCAAACCTCTCATCCATGCACACTCAGAGAGGGTCCGTCATGCTTGAGGTATCAGAGGTCTTTTATGAATGGCACTGCACCAGTAAACAGACCAGGAGAAATGTTGAAAAATGTAAACGATAGATTTAACATATTCTAACAGATATACTCGTAAGAGGTCCTATAGATCTGTGCAAATGATAGATTTAGCCATTATGTAGTCACACTTATTTCCTTTCCTATACCTCAATGTAAATTATATATTTAATCACATACACATAAGTACAGCTCATACGCTTAACTAATGGAGTTGGTTTGTAGAGATGACCAGGACAGGATGTCCTCGTGTATACAAAGCACACCGATGTCAGCACCTCTGCACAATCATTACTTGATTACTGTCCTCCTCTCACACTTGCCTTACATGAAACCAAGTCGTTACCTTGAGAGACAGCCAACTTTACCACAGGTGATTATGAAGAGTAAGTAAGCCAGGTGAGAGCCTTACCTGTGACTGAGACAAAGATGACTTCCACATGCTTGTGTAGTCTGAGTTTACTTCTTCAAGCCTGACACACATCTCTGTTGACAGTTTTGCCATCTCAGCATGTTTCCATGGAAACAGTGAGCAGGAGTTAAGCATTTGTTTGTGGTCTAGGAGTAAAGGTGTCACAAGCAAAGGAGTTGGTGTTCCCTTGGAAATGACAACAAAGACTTTGTGTGAGGGTGTGTGTGTGTGTGTGTGTGTTTCTGTGTGTGTGTGTGTGTGTGTGTGTGTGTGTGTGTGTGTGTGTGCGAGTGTGCGCGTGATGAGATGTAATCATATCTTTGTTAATGGTTATCCACTTTCAGTTAGAGCAACTAAGTGAGACAGACCAACTAGATTATCCACTCGAAGAATCCTTGAAGTCCTGTCAGACTTCACTCCTGTCACAGAGGCAGTGTGACAGCTCTTGTGTTCCTGGTCAAAAATGGCCGCTGCATTATAACTTGTTATAAATCCATAGTAACCCATATATTATCATCTAATGTTGTGATAGACCTCTGTATCAACTTACAGTATGTTCTATTGGATATTCCCAGTTTTGAACTTCCATTTGGTATTTATGGCCTGCAGGCCTCATTTACCTGAGCTCATGCAAATCAGTAAGGGGAAGATTCTATTGGGTAAAGGTTCCATGGGGCTGGCATAGAAGCAAATAGGGGGAGTGAGGATGTGTGTGTATTTAATGGACAGAAGCACACATACAGTCCATCTGATCAATAAGTTTGTGCCTGGACTCAATTTTAGACACTGACCATTTTCTCACCCATTCATTTCTAATGACCGGTCATTTTTGACCGGGAATACACATGGGTGTTCTAAAGTTAAATAAAACTCCCAAATTGTTATGAAAATGATACAAATTTGCTTTTTGTGTTCATATGCCCTGTGTTAAAGCTGCAGTTGGCAAGATTGTTTTGATCATATTCACTGAAACCGACAATATGCTCCAACAGAACAACATAAATCAGCTGGTTTCAGAAAAAAAAACGCACTTTTACCTCTACCTAGAGCCTGCTATTTGTTTTGCAAAAATCCACAGCTCCCGGTTCTTCTGGTCCAATCAGAGCAGGGCTGTGTGAGATCTGACTGTCAATCAGTCTGGTGCAGTCTGGTGCGCACTGACGAGCACAAACTCAATGAGAGGGTGCTCGGTGGTAGTGGGAGAGGGGCATGAGAGTTGTAAACATTCAAAATAAGTCCCCTCAATCTTTCAGACTTGCCAACTGCAGCTTTAACAAAGTCATGGAGCTTCATGGTAGTCAAAATAAGTTAACAATATTTTTGAGAGAAAATAATTGTCAATCAGTCACATTTGACCGCCAACACAACAGGAGGGTTTAACATGGGCCGTCATATGCAGGGATGTAGTGGTAAAATATGAGGTGGGTAAACTATAAATTCTGTGATCACGGTGAGGTGGACTGTGCCATGCGGTATCAGATTTTTTAAAAAGGCGTTCAGAACATGTTTGATGATGGTGGAGGTTATTGTCCAATGTTTATAACAATACCAGTGGTATTAAATGGTTCTTAGAGTGTTGATGAGTGTACATATTGTGAATGTGGATAATACAGTGGGATTTTTAAATGTTGCAATTGGTGAATAAACCCTTCTTAGTGGTGGATAAACCCTATTTCTGAAATTTCAGAGTTGAATAAACTGCGTTTACTTGCGTTTAGCCTCCACTACATCCCTGGTCATATGAAAACAGACAGGAAACGTCTCAATGGTGTTTTATGCCCCCAACGTCGTCTTTCAGGCAGCGCTGCCACTGTCGACTTAAAGGCACCTAATCCTAAACCTTAACCCATGCCTAACCCTAGCGCCTTCCAGGCAGCGCTGCCTTGAAGGAAACGTTGGGGGCATAGAACATCAAGAAACCAGGAAACGCAGCCTCCATGCACACACCACACATCTGGTGTGAATGAGGCATTAGAGATGCTGTGTCACTACTCCACTCCACTCCAGCCCAGCCCAGCCTGTGTTTTACAATGAGCATAGCCTTCAGCCAGTGTGTTACCTGTGAAAGTCTGTGTGGCCGTAGGAGTCCTGCGTGTGACTGACCGCTGACCGATGTGTTATTGTGCCAGGGGGCTTGTGTAGTCTGTCCCTGGTGGAACAGCCAAGTACTTGTTTCTCTTCTGGCGCCTGCTTTGTAAGGCCTGTGGTGGGTCTCCAGTTCAACCCACAGAACCCCTCCAGGGCAAGACCGCATCCTGCCAGATCCGTTCAGGAACAGCATGTTCCAGGTTGTGATATGAAATTTTGTGTTTTCTTAGGGGTCGACCATAGCTGGTCTTTTTTAGCGCCTTTTTGACCTGCCGTTCACAACTGCCCTAGACTTTCGGCTCATGACTGGCATGCAAGGCGGGGGGGGGGGGGGGGGTCTTCTGGTGTTCCCATCCTGGTGCTCCTGGTATTGTGATAGTACTACCACGTCCACATGCAGTTGGATGCTTTTAAAGACAGTAATGCTCAGTGACGAAGAGACAGGACTTCAGCCCATACTGTCTCTCTGTATTTCTGTCTCTCTGTCTGTCCATCCATTTATTTATCTTTATTTGGGGCTCATCAAATACATATGCTGGAATCTCACAAGCTCTAATGCGTTCTCCAGTCTGCATAACAGACACTTAAATCACATCATCTTAGAGCCTCACACCATGCGGAATGTCCTCATAGACTCCCCAGAGGCTGTTTTCGCTCGCCGTGGTGCTGTCTGTCTAGTTTGTCTGCACATCCGTCTCTCCATCCGTGTGTCTGTCTGCACTCTCTCCAAAACAAGCTCCTTCAGCCAGAGTGTCCAGTTGCACATTTCTCTCTACGATCGTAAACTTGGAAATCTCTGGCGCAATGTCTTCAGAGAACATGTTGGATAAGGATTTCAAGGCACAGTCTGGATTACATGTCACTGTTAGGCCCTGATACTTTCCCTGCACGAAGAGAGGGAGAGGGGGGGGGGGGGGTAATAGAGGGGGGTGGGGGGGTAATATTTAGTGTTGGATCTTTCGCCAAATCCACAAGTGAAGAGGACCAGACTGGATATCTTTCAAATCTCTTATCTGTGCTAACTTATCTGTCTTGTTCTCTGGAACCCACTTTAAAAGCGCAGCATGGGCCCATGCCCTATCAGGACCTTATTGTGATACTTCAAAGTAGAACACTGCTATCTTATATTGGCACAACCTTCAGTGGGATGTTTGCAAATCATATTACTCTACACAACCTGGAACACTTTTATTGAACAAACAAACAAACAAATTACATTTATATAGCGCTTTTTTCCTCGAGACTCAAAGCGCATCACATGGATGGGGGACCTCACTAGTAACCACCACCAATGTGTAGCACCCACCTGGGTGATGCATGGCAGCCATTATGCGCCAGAACGCTCACCACACACCAGCTTGAGGTGGGGAGTGAGGGAGTGAATGAGCCAATTACAGTGGGGGATGATTAGGGGGCCAGATTGAATGAGCCAGGTTGGGAATTTAGCCAGGACACCGGGGAACCCCCTACTCTTTGTGATAAGTGCCATGGGATCTTTAATGACCACAGTGAGTCAGGACCTCGGTTTAACGTCTCATCCGAAGGACGGCATCTCCTACAGTGCAGTGCCCCGGTCACAGCACTGGGGCATTGGGATCGATCTTTTGGCCAGAGGGAAGAGTGCCACCTACTGGCCACCCACCAACACCACTTTCAGCAGCAACCTAGTTTTCCAAGGAGGTCTCCCATCCAAGTACTAACCAGGCCCACACCTGCTTAGGTTCAGTAATTCAGCTAAGTATCCATTGGTATCCATTGGTCTGGCTGCTTGTATGTATGAATGAAGGCCTACAGGTCTTTCTGTATTTCATGAACAGTCTACTCTTCCAAGCACTCTTCCAAGTGCTTTACAATTCCATGCCTCACATTCACCCATTCAGTCAGTCACACACACACACTCATACAGCAAAGATGAAGGGTGCCATGCTAGGCGTCAACCTGCACATCGGGAACAGTTTAGGGTTCAGTGTCTTTCTCAGACACTTCGACAGGGACAGGAGGAGCTGTGTTCAGACCTGTAACAACCTACGGGCTGCCCAACGACGCCTCTACCTCCTGAGCCACCGCCCCGAAAAATCGATACAAATTGATGGCATACATCATAGACACCTATTCCAAACCAATATATCATGCTGTCAGAGTCCATGCCCACTGGCCAGGTGAGACCTGTGCTTTACTGAACAAACAGGCTGCAGGTTACAGGCGTGGGGTACAGACATGTTGGGCTGAAGCGAAAGCCTTGGGCGAGGAAAGTTAATCTGAAACAGACCATGAGCCAACCCTTACTCCTTTAGCTCTCTCTGTTAAAACAGTAAGCAGGCAAAGATGGATCGCCCTTTGAATAACATCTGTGTTTGAATAACACAGAACATAGTGAGATTGAGAAGGTATGCTGTTTTTCCCCCCATAAAATGGATTGGTATATGGATTTAGGTGAACACGTAAGTAAAAGTAGTCATATAGGTGTTAAATAGAGTGTCTGCTAGTAGTAGCCTACATGATTCTTGATTAATATCAATATCAGCCTCCTCATTAACTCTTTGAATTGAGTTACATCAGATAAACACACCTGTTGTACATGTATGTACAAGTACATTGAACTCAGATTTTTTTTTTAAACCAAGTTTTCACTGACATGTAGTATTTGGATTCAAGCCACATTTTAGACATAAAACATATGGCTTTATGAGTTAGAAGTTGCATTACCTAATTCATGCATGACTAAAATCTGACATGCTGACAGAATTCATTCAAGTAATCATCAGATCCAGGTGAGACAAATCATTCATGGGGAGGGTGAAACAGTTAAAAATAAAGAGTGAAGGAGAGAGTGAGTGAATGAAAAGTAGAAGGGAGGGAGAGTCTTATCATCTCTGTGTTATCTCAGCTCCTTGTCTTACTGCTGCCTTCTTTTGACTGATATAAGTGGGAGTAGCCTCAGCCAACATCTGCTCTTAGAAGAAGTTCTCAGTAAATTAATAAATTCTCTTTTTATTGACATCTCATCACTCTCTCTGCTGCATAATGGCAATATGCACTGACCTATTTTCAACACAAAGTATTTGTGTGTGCGTGTGGTTTTTTTGCGTGTGTGTGTGTGTGTGTGTGTGTGTTTGTTTGTGTGTGTTTCCTGATCGTATCCATGAGAGACCTGTATGCCTGACACCTAAGGATTTTATGCCTGATAAAAGAGGTCAGGGTTATCATGTCTACAATAAATCCAAAGAGGGTTTGGAGAACATGACCCTTACACTCGTTATTTTAGGCCAGGATGACAGCAGTGATGACCTCATACAGAAATACGTTAACAACCTTTGGTTTGGTAACTTGTGTTGTGATTCTAGATATCAAACTTGTAGAATGTAGTTTATTTGAAGACAAGGGATGGCATTACAATTCTCCCACTCCCTGCTCAGTCCCTGTTTGCGCTGGCGCGACGCCTGAATAGTATTATCTTCAAAGAGCGAAACTGACTTTACCATCCTCTGGCATAGCAATCCGTTTACTCTTGTGTGCGTGTCAGTGCATGAGGTAATCCGATCTCCAGTTTCACAACTTTGCCAATCACCTGCTCGGTGGTGAGAGGTGTGTGTGTGAGAGAGAGAGGACGCAACACAGTCCACTACGACCACACAGACATCTGCGTCCCATTCATCACACTAGGGATGAGAACATGGGAATTTTTTCACATGCTTCGTTTGGTTTGCGCCCAGACATACCAAAGTGAGAAATGTCATGAAAAAAAAACTTCATCTGAGAGCTTAATGCAGCGAAACACAATACCCAAGCCCCCCATGTGTGAAAAAATATGGATTACGGAAAGTGTTTTTGTCTCTCTCGGGTCTTAAATTGATTTGGACAGAAAGGTTCCCTCATGATGGATCGCATTGTAGTGTAGAGAGGAATCACTTGATTCAGTTTGAAGTTTTTAAAAAGCAGTTACAAGCCCCGTAAGTAAGATGGGTGGAGGGCGTGTGGAGAGTTTCTTGATATTATTCAAAACATTTTTAGTTAGATCCTGCAATTATTTGCCACTTTGACCTCCGACAGGATCATACTGTAGACCTGCTGACAGAGAGCCGTTTTAAAAGGTCATTTTGAATAGTTGCTAATATGCTGTGTGTTATTCAATAGGCCTGAAAAAAAAGACAAGAAGAAAACTTGGAAGTGTGGCAGTTTCTGGAAGTTTTGATTGTGGAAGTAGTGTACATTTTTTATTGACTGTTTTTCCCTGACTGTTTTTCTCTGAGCCCATCCGTATCCATAGCAACTGACGATAGAATGCTCCTGGACCTGATTTGTGCCTCATTCAGATAAGCTCCTCCAATGTGTTAGCTACCATCTGCCTATTTGCTCTGCCTCTGCAATAAACTTGCATTGCACTGTGAATGTACCAGTGACTGTATGCAGCATTGGTACTGTGCATCGTCCCCTTAGAATTATTACGTTTTTAGCCACATTCTGAGATATTGAGCCTCAAAGTCTTAGAATTCCACACATACTGATAAGCGGAACAAACCTTCCTTGTTTTACATGAGACGCCTGATTGATTTAGTTTTAGTATAATGTCCAAAAGGCATACAACTACAAGAAACACCTCAAGTCACCTTTTTACTGTGTCACAGAATAAGAATATGTCAATAACTCAATTTTGACAAAAATGTCAGATAGAACCTTATAATTCTAAAGGAGACGACATGCCTAAAACTACCAAATAAACCCAAACCACCACTGAAGAGCCGAAAGAAGCTAATGTGGCACAGTCAATTGTTTTATTTGAAACAATCTCTAGCCCTCATATCAGTCCATTGTTGCATATCATATTAGCACATCTTAATGCGTTCATTTTAGGATGATACTCACTTCTGTTTCATTCTCGTAAGTTTGGTTGCAGGTTCTTGCTCTGCATCTGCTCTGATTTACTCATTAACCAGGGGAAGTGTTGTTGGCATGTCTGTTTAAGTAACTCAAGTGAGATGTGGATTATTTCTCTGTCTTTTTTATTTATTGAACAGTCATCTCCTGGGACCGTTGTCATGGCAGTGCACATGTAGATATTTAGTAAAGTCTAGTGGGAATATGAAATCACAAGATCAGAATTTGATTACAATGGATTTTATTAAGGGGCTTCCCCTGTCAGAGTTACTGTCAAAAATGAATACAGTGAAGAATGATGATTCATTATTGTTTCGTAACAGTGAAAAACATTTTTATGTTCGCTCGCACGCAAACACACACTTCCTTTTCTGTCTGCAGTGTGTCTGTGTGTGTCCATGTGTGTGTGTGTGTGTGTGTGTGTGTGTGTGTGTGTGTGTGTGTGTGTGTGTGTGCAGAGTTTACATGCATCTGCTGACCAGCTATGTTCCTACCACTAGCACATGGACACACTGAGTAGTGTGAATGGTGTGACTTCACTTAGGCTGGCTGCAGAAGCAAACCTTTGGCCAGACTCCAGACTGTTGTGCCAGTCTGAGGGTCTCTGTTGCCCAAACATTCCTCCAGCCCTTCATCTCCAGCACTCACTGAGTGTCTCTTCCGTCTTCCTGTAACAGCCAAACCTCCCCTCAAGTTCGGAAAATATTAAGTGACTCTAAAACTGTTTTATTGGCACTTCTGCTTTGTAGGAAAGGTTGAAAGGGAAACTGTGTGTGTGTTTGTGTGTGTGTGTGTGTGTGTGTCCCACTTTGCCTGTGTCTGGAAGTGATTTGCGCTGTTTGTCCGTGAATGCGGATCTCCCTGTCTATCACATGTCATTGACAGGGAATTCTCCATCATGGCAACAGAATCTGAGAAACATGGGTGGGTTACTTTGTGATTCGGTGAGGTGAGTGTTCTCTATACTCGAGTCCTCTTGGCAATGATTTGGTTTGACTGAGCAATCAGTGGTAATGATGACAGATTAACTTTGTGGACAAAACTCTTGATGACACTTACAGTAATACAAATTCTGGGCCCTAATTCAAATGACAGACAAAAGGCAGAAGTTCTCATGCATGAACTCAAGCTAGCATGTGCTCTGTGGGATCATTGAGCTGAAACACTGATGTTTGTGCCAAGGGTATTAAATTGGCAAATAGATTTGCTTTGTTTTTTATTCCGTTAGCTTTAGTTACACTTTAGATTTTGCACTTTGTTTAGCATTTACATTAGGACCTTCTATGTTGTTTTAAACCAACCCAAGGCATTAAACAGTTCCACATAAACATTCCGTGACCGCTGTCACACGTGCATTTTATGTCATCTTTCTGGAAAGTGCCCATCTGGTAGTTTTTTTTTTTGTTCTTTCATGAAACGCATCACAAAAATAGTCAATGCTAATCATCACATACGTTCATTGTACCTCAGTTAGCATCAGAAAATCTCCCTCAAGCTTCTAACCCATCATAAATCACCAAGTCCTCCAAGAAGGTTACAAAAAATGTGTGTGTGTATCTACAAAATCTTTGCGGAACAAGTTAGCTGGCACAGGAGGATATTTGTTCAGCTTTGGGGGCAGCATTAATTGGCTTCCCCCTGGGTCCTTCCTGCCAAAGGCCCGGCTCTCTCCACGTTTGTTTTCACAGGAAACTGGGGGGTGAGTATGGGGACGTGGGGGGTTCCCGCAACCCTACACAGGGTCCCACAGTCCCCCTCCTAATCAGACGGAGTTTGGTGGCAAGGGCCAAGGTCAAGTGACAATTATGAGTGTCAACACGGCAAACGTCCCTGTGGCCTCGTTGGCGCTAGTTACTCAATTAGAGGTTATTAATGGTCTGTCTGTTTGTTTGCATGGGGTAATGGCATACGCTTGATAATGGATCAGGGCTTGTTTCGAAAGAGAGGGAGAAAGAAAGGTATAGGGAGAGAGAAAGAGAGAGGGAGAGAGGCAGACAAGTGGGGGAGGGAAAGAGAAAGAGATGGACAGGCAGAGATAGAGAGAGAGAGAGCAAGCTGTTGCCGTGAAGTGCTCTTGCTGGACAGTGATGGAAGATTAGTCATTGTCTGGTTCACAATGAATGGCGTGGCTGAAAATGATGGAGCTCGTGTCAGCCTGTGTCAGTGCCATTACTATGGCCTGTGATGGAGAGAGACGGATGTGTCCAGAAAGGCCCAGGTCCAGTTGATGGATACCAGCGGAACCTGCACAAGCAGTGTTTTCCAGGGAGGGCTGATTACCTCCACATTCCAAAGCTCCTGCTCCCATAGTGAGGTATTGCAGTGTGGGGAGGTGCTTTGTGTTATTGAACTTAGCAGCTAAAGTCATTGATTGAATAAACAACCTGCTGTTAGCAATCTGGCCAGAAATCTGCTGATGAGCGTTCGTTCGTTCGCCAGTGTTCTACGGTTGAGATGAGCTTATTTTCTCGAGCATGGAACCTTGGAGGGCAGCATACCACCATGCAGTCATCTGCTTCCTTTCGTCTTTTCTCATTCGCTATGCCAATACCAATATAGCAAGACACCAGGGGAGAGCGTTTTAGGAACTCGTTGCCAGACATCCAGATATGCCCCACTGCCGAGGGTCATTGAGACTGGTGTATTGCTTTTTTTTGTGATCAACTTTTTTTATTGATTTTCATAAGTGGGGGGGGGGGGGGGTATTATGCCATATACAAACATATACATGACCAAGTAAGGATGAGAAGAAACTAAAAAAAAAAATTAAAAAAAAAAAACATTTGATTTTTAGAGAACGAGAAAAAAAGAGGAAAAAGTGGGGTGATTGCTTCTGACGTTTGAAGGTCAGCTCTGGAAATTCCCTTTCAGCGCACCTCTGTTTAACTCCCCCTCACTCACCTCGCAGATCCGTATCCTCATGAGCGAGCGCCCGTCGCTGAGCTGAGCTCACCAGGGCTCAACCTGCGTCAATCATGCTGTCATACTCGGTTACGCCACAGCATGACCCAGGAGTCCCAATGCTGGCCTAAGGATCTGTGTTTCTGTAAGCCTTTAATGGGGAGAGTAAACGCAGAGATCCCAGCGCAGTCGTTTTGTGTTGTGGGCGCGCGTGTGTGTGTGTGTGTGTGTGTGTGTGTGTGTGTGTGTGTGTGTGTGTGCGTGTGCTTGTGCGTGTGTGTGTGTGAGTTTGCATGTATGTATGTGTGTGAAAGGGTTTGGTCTGCTCCGTACTGGATGATACATGCCTGTTATTGGAACAGATGAAGAGAACCTTCAGAGGGTCAGGGATCATTTAGAATGAGCCAACTCTACGAATCAACTCTCGCTCAGGAATCCACCTCTCCATTACTGCACCCAGCTGTGCCGTTGCGTAGTGGCAGGGCCTGCGCGTAGAACCCCACCTATCATGTTTTTGGCCAAAGACGAAGGCCAGCCGACTGCACGTCATTTGAGTAAATGTTTGTTAACAACATCAAACGGGAGTTGACTGGTTCAACCCAGATCTGACAAATATGTCTTAAACATTGTGTTGCTTTTGTTTACTGGGTTAAAACAGACATGGTGTGGAAAAAAAACAGCATCACAAACATTTGCTGCTTTTGTTGATGTAAACTAAATTGGTATACAGTGATCTCAGATGCACTGTATGATCTGTTGTATTTGTTGTATGTAAAGAACATGGATTATGAATAGGAATGAAGGGATGACCTGTCTAGAAAAGGAAAAAGGATAAAAAAAAAAAACAGAAACTTAAAAAACATCTTACATACAAATAGCCTACATACAGTGTGTTCCCATGTACAGTAGTGTTTCATATACAACAGACCAACATGACGTCCACCTGTGCAGCTGTTGCATGGTGATGCCTGTGCTGATGGAATCTGATATATTTTCGAGACAGAGACAGAGGCCAGTCGGCTGCAAGTCAGTGAAGACTTGTAGCTAGATTGCTAGCACGCTCGACTCTCAATCCGAGGTGCTGCTGTTTGCAGGGTCGAGTCCGGGCTAGTGCAGGGTTAAGCCTCGCAGTTCAACACAATATAGGTTACAATGGCAAAATGTCAGGCTGCTGTTTTGCCGGCTTAAACGAGATCTGGGAAAAGCACACCAGGCACTGTTTATGTCGGCATGAGCTGTAGTGTTTATGTCGGCATGAGCTGTAGCTGTACGGTAGAGTTTGTTGATCCAAAGAGTTGTAAGTGGTACAAATTGTGTTTACTAGAAGAAAATAAGGAATAACATGTCAAGAGGAAGCATTCTACGCTGCTGTAGAAATAGCATTGAGTTACAAAATGGCCACTGTAAGTTCATCTTTCTGAGATGTATGTTCCTTATACAACAAGGCCTGCATCCCCACAAGTGTATGATACAAGCACATCTTGTTGGCTTCAAATGTTATGCTACAGTATAAACACCGCATGCCAGGGCCACTATTCACCACCTGTTGCCATAGAGACAGACAGGCCCTTATGATGTGTAGGCGGCATACAGAGAAACAGAGGGGTGAACTGCTCTACACTAGTGAACAAAAAAAACAAAACAATGGAAAGTTCTTCTCATCTCCATTTCCAATCTTTGATCGCAGAGGGGGTAGGCCCTTAACAAGGCTCTCTTATTTTTTATTTATGGTCTCTCCCGACGGCAAACCTGGACGATGCACAAAGTGAGCCTCAATCAGGCTGATTGTTTGGTTTATTTGTCTCCCATTAGGGCAATGTTGCTCTTGGCTGAGAGGAGGATGGAAACCATAGAGTGAGGCGCTCGAGTTATAGATTTGATGGGGGCGTTGCAGGCGAGGTTTGCAAAACGCGGTTTGCATGAGAAGACGTCTTTACCTCTTCATTCACACTCATCACCAGTATTATTCTGACTGACTTCTACTCGTTCTTGCAAAACTTGTGCCAAGAGTAGAGAAGACGCGTCTTCCACACACACACACACATCATGACTGGCAAAAATGGGAGACATCATCTAGTGTTTTAGTTTGGGAACGTGCGCACATCCAAATTAACGTGCAGGAGCCAAAAGTCCAAGATCCAACGTAACAGAGAAGATCCGCACACTTGCTCTCCATTTTTTACATTTATTTTGAGTTCAGTCCCCAACACAAATGACGTTTCGAGCCCTTCGGCTCTTCATCAGACTTCATCTAGTGTGCCGGCCAGCTGTGTATTGGACACAGAGGTACAGGTTGGTCTGAGCTCATGAGTAGGACTGACACGCTCTGCCCTGGGCCTAGGCCTGCAGAGGCTCTCTGCACAGGTTCAGTCGCACCATGTCTGTGCTGTTGGACTCCCTAGTGGCTTAAGAAAAGCATGTTTCCATCAGCGCCCTTCCTGGCAGCTCTGCTGAGACGATATGTAACATGTCTGGTATTGTGTGTGTGTGTGTGTGTGTGTGTGTGAAACAACAAAGTTGTATCAGAGCTGGTTTATTTGGCCCCACTCTACTCTAAGGTAATAGGTTTATGGCAGTTTTCATTGCAACCAATGAAGCATAAAACCCAGACAAGTGCTCAGATGTTTTTACCTTAAATGGAGGCAATAGCACAACACAGAGGCAATAGTCGGCGTGTGTGTGTGTGCGTGGGGGGGGGGGGGGGGGGGGGGGGGGTTAAGTCAAGGAAACTTCCTCTCAGTTTACAGAGTGGATAAATGCATTATAGCTCAAGACAGACATATGAATCCACTGCATAAGTGCCTTCACCTGATGTTTGGAAATGTAAGTGGGAAATCTGAATCAATAAATGTTAAACTTCGGTGTTTCGTTTTTAGAGAAATTTTATTTTCATACAATACATTGTGAGATGATTATTTTCGACCAAAATGCATGTTTTCTCTCGGAACACATCAATTAACATGATAAAAAAAATTCAGCTGACTAGAAGCTATTTAATAAATATTTCAAAGTTAATTTGAGGTTATAATTTGGAATAGACCAGTTAATTGATGCTATAGGAAGTTTTCCAAAGATATGTACATTAAAAGGAATGTTTTACACTTTACTGCTGATTTAAATATTGAAATGTTTTACACACTGTACACATGAATTGTTTAAATATCTGACCGAACGTTCATCTGACAGCAAATTAAAAAAAAAATGGAAATATTATTTGTATATTTTTCCAATGTGTAGTCACCCTAACATACACATTGATGGCAAAAGATAGCAATAATGCGTTTAATGACAAAAATAATCAAATGTACATCTTTCAGCTAATGACAGAGTTTGATATCTAAATGTGTGTCTCATTTTAAATTGAGATATGGCGTCATAAAAAAAATGTTATGTTCTATTATTATTGCCTTGTTTGTTTGTTAAAGGAGAAATCCGGTGAGTTTTCACATAGGTCTCTGTTTCTGGAGGTCTCCGAGAACTGTTGGTAAAAAAAAGGAAAACAATCGGTTTTACCTATCGAGTTGCTAGAGCCAGCAGCTAACACAGCCAGCAGCTAACACAGCCAGCAGCTAACACAGCCAGCAGCTAACCCAGCCAGGCAGCTAACACAGCCAGCAGCTAACCCAGCCAGGCAGCTAACACAGCCAGCAGCTAACCCAGCCAGCAGCTAACACAGCCAGGCAGCTACAGCGCTACACTCTGGGGGCATGTCCATGAGCTCCCATTTACATGCCCACAGAGAATCTTTCACTTCCATTTTATTCCAATAAAACTCTCCATACGACGTACAGTATGTTTGGTAGGCAAAAAAAGTCTCCATGGACGTACAGTATGTTTGGTAGGTAATCATGCAATATTTTACATAATATAATACAGTAATGATTTCAGGACTTTGTCAGGACTTTTTCACCACCAAAAGTTCCATGTAAGGGTTCAGGAAGTCCCTGTATGTCATTTCCTGCCAATGAAACAGCACCGCAAACAAACAGCTGATGTTTGCGAAGAAGCCTCGTGCTTCCCCTCACTGTTCGACAAAGTTGAGGGTGTAGGTGAGCTGGTGTCCGTTGTCCCAGGCGTAGAGCACCTTCTCCTTAGGGTTGTAGTCCACCTGTGTGGTGAAGGCGTAGAGGTTGGTGAAGGGCAGCCGTGGCGCCGCCTCCGTGCCCGTGTGCGTGTCGTAGGCGTAGGCCACCTCGCCCTCCCGCTGGTTGTAGGCGTCCACCGCGTACAGCACGCCGCACACCAGGAAGCAGTTGCCGTAGGAGTTGCGGCGCAGGCCCGTGCGGTACGTGGTCTCCTTGCGCGTGCTCAGGTCCCCTGGGTCCAGCCGACTGACCACGATGACCTCGTGCTGGCTGCCGTACTCGTAGTCCAGCGCCGGGTAGATGACCCACAGGCCGCTCTCGTCCACGGCGAAGTCGATGTCGGAGTGGCCGCGCCACTTCCAGGGCGTGGTGTCCTCGTAGACGGCGTCGTGGAGGAGCGTCCAGGCCGCCACATAGCGTGCCCTCATGTCGTACTTGATGATGTTCTTGGTGAAGGCGCGGTTGTAGTAGAAGGCACCATCGTAGACCACGTGACCCGTGCCAATCCAGTTGTAAGGCAACTTAAAGAGGTTGCTCCAGCGCCCTACACACAAATAAAAGAGACAAAAAAAAAAAATCAATCCTTTTTGAGATTAAAGCTTCTTTATACATTTTCCAGTATGTGAAGGGGTCACACATCAAATAGCAAAGGGAACTAAGGTTTTGTGAATGTCTGTAGAAATTTCTGATTTCTTTATTTAGTTTCTTGTAGAATCATTTATGAAAGGGCTGTGGTGTACATGGTGACCCACATTTTCCTGGGATTCTATTCATGTAAACAGTGAAACAATGTACTACTGGGAGAGGTGTCAGCAAGCCAGCTACATAAATGTTTTACAGAGTTGTTTAAAATGAGCGGAATAAATGTTTAAGGAAACAGACAGAGTGATTTCCCTTTCAGAAGACATATGGTCATTGTTTCTGTTAGGGAGTCCAAAGCATACACAGGTGGTAAGATTGGTATATTGTGTCTTTTCTCTTTCACACACGCACACACACACACACACACTCTCTCTCTTTTTCTCTCTCTTTCTCTATCGAATTCATATCACAAGTACACACACACACATCCTCCCTCTCTCTCTCTCTCTCTCTCTCTCTCTCTCTCTCTCTCTCTATCGAATTCATATCACAAGTGTGCACGAGAAACACGCATGCAAGCACACACTCGCTCACACATAAACAGACACACACAGATATTCTGTTTCTGTCATGTGCACAAAAAGTTGATGTTAATTTAAAAGTCACAAGTAACGCCTAGAAGGGACACTTAGATTTAAATCGGTAAAACATAACAATACCCAAAATCATACCACTCCTTTCCAAACCACATTAGGAGAAATAAATCAAGTCATTCTAGTCCCTCGTGGTCACCGGAAAGAACGTTTTATTCTTTTACTGGCAACAGCATGATATCACTCTCCCAGAACAGCAGGCTCACCTTGCTTGAAGTTTTCCAAGTTCCGGAACTCCACCAAGTTGTTGCCATAGTAATAGTTGGTTACATAGATCTTGGAATCCTTGGCAACCGGGTCCTTCATCCAGGCCCCTTCGTTCCGCCCATAGCTGTGATGTTTCTCTGGCAGCTCTATGGACTTTATGGTGCCCTCACACTCTGATGTCTTTTCTGAAACAAACAAAAAAGTTAATACCTGATTTATGAAGGTTGTATTAATGAATTTATATTACTTGAACAAAAGCGTAACCATAACCAATAAATAATTCTATACACAAAAGGGAAGGTCTGACATTTTGAAACATTAATAACATAATGTACTCATGACTCTAAATGGCAACACTGTAAGAATGTTGTTATGATAATGATAGTAAACACTGAACTTGACCATAAGGCAAAAAACATAATGCTCTATCACTAACAATCAGTGTTGAGGATATACATGCGATCTGATGAAGGCCTTATAGGCCGAAACGTTATCGCTCATTAAAACTTTTTGTTCATAAACTCGGAGTGTGCGGCACCTTCCTTCTCCTACTTAAATTTACACACCGGTAGCCAGCACCTCATCTTGGTGCGCGTTACATCTTTCCTCCATAGAGGATATGCTGTTAATCATGCCGAGTGAAGGAGTATCAGAGACCTGATCTGTGAGAGAAGCCTCGATCTCCACCATCCCTGCTGTCTGGCTCTAATGTGGCTGTAGGGACAGGTATCCCTGGAATCAGTGGGTCACCAGTGGAGTTGGGCGTGGCAGTGGTGGTGGGGAGGGTGATAATGTCCATCTGTGGACGTTCTGAGGTGGTTGTTGTGGTGATCATACTGGTGGTGGGGCTTCTGGTGGTTGTGGCTGATGTTGTTGTTGTTGTTGTTGTTGCTGTTGCTGTTGTTGTTGTTGGCGCAGCTGTGGAGGACATGGCTTCAACGGTCTCCAGGACAACTTTGGAACCGTCCTTGCCTTCTATGTGGTGGACTGTGTGAGTTTTGGCAGAGTTTTCTGAGAGAGAGGGAGAGAGACAGAGAGAGAGAGAGAAAGATAGAGAGAGGGGGGAAGACAGAGTGAGAGAGAGAGAGGGGGGACAGAGAGAGAGAGAGAGAAAGAGAGTGAGAGAGAGCGCATTCCAGGACGCGGAGGAGTCCACACCAACCGTGGACTCTTGGGTACCACTCTGAATTGAATTCCTTGCCTTCACATCAAAGCGCCTCATATAATGAATGCAGCTAAGACTGCTCCCATACTTCCGCTTGCTCTGTCTGTTCCTCCTCTCCTCCTCTCCTTCTCATTCCCTCCTTCTTTCTCTCTCTGTTTCTTTTCATGTCTCTGTCTGCCTCTCTTTTTCAGTTCTCACGCCTGGCTTAAATGACACATGCTTCACTATTCTCCATCCATGTAAAACATATCACAGAGTCAACGCTAGCTGCTTAAGAGAACGCCTTGTTTTGCTCCATTACTGGTCCTTGGGTTCCATGAGTGCTTTTGAAACCTGCATGCACACATTTCGAGATATGATGGAAATGTTATGAAGGGGAGAGGCAAAAGGACATCAAGGGCAGAAGCCAAAGACAACTTGGAAATGCTACACTGTTATTCTGATAAATAACTAAAATGTTTGAATACAGTAATTGAATCATCTACAAACACATCAACATCCGAACAGAAATACACTGTAAATTTGGCAAGCCCCATGAGTCAGACTCTTATAGCATTTGGGTTGTATATAAGAAAAACAAAGTAATATTATTATATTATATATTATATATTATATATTGTATAGTTATATAAGAACAGAGTATTAAAATGTTGGAGCACAGGGAGTATGAAAGATTTTCCATAATGGAATCCTTACAATGCTACATGACCTTCTTAATGAAATCATATATGCTGTATTTTTCATGAATCATAATAATTCTTGAATCATAATAATGAGCCACGTTTCTGATTGAAATGGCATAGATATACAGATGCATTGTGATACCTCCCATAATTTTACAGTAAGTTTCGGGATCTCTTCATACCTCGGTCTCCCTTCCCCCCAGAGCTGGGCACAGAGCCCTCCGTCCTGGCTGCCTTGTAGTAGGTGATGCCCCGGATCACTCCACCCTGGTGGCCCAGCGTCTTGGTCTTGGCTGTGGGGTCAGGCTTGCCTGGCTTGCCTGGTTTCAGGGGCTCTTTCTTGGCCTTGGCCGGCTTCTCTTTGGGGGCCTTGGGAGGTGGTTTGGAGCCTGGGCTTTTCTTGTTGGGGGATTTCACTGTCTCCTTGGCTTTCTTTGTCTCTGTGTTCTGAAATGGAACAGAATCTTTTTTTTTTATCTTCAGTTTTTGTGATGATGTCTATAAGTGTGCAATTTGTTTGTTTGTCTGTGTTTCTGAGAGTATTTGAATTTGTGTGTGTGTGTGTGTGTGTGTATGTGTGTGTGTGTGTGTGTGTGTGTGTGTGTGTGTGTGTGTGTGTGTCTCTCTCTCTCTCTCTCTCTGTGTGTGTGTGTGTGTGTGTGTGTGTGTGTGTGTGTGTGTGTGTGTGTGTGTGTGTATTTGTTGACCCTCTCTGGAGAGCTGGAGTAGCGAGAGCTGGATTTGTTTGGTAATTCAACACAACAGTACAACTAGTGTACAAAGCAGATTCATAAAGCCACATTAAATATGTAGAGCTTAGTGGGGTAACGGTGTGTGTCTGAAACTGTGTGTCTTTGTTATTATCAGGGGTGGCGTCTTTCTGCAGCAGCTGTGTGTTACTGCAAATGGGTGTCTGTGTTCCTTATGTGAGTGAGTGTGTGTGTGTGTGTGTGTGTCTGTGTGTCTGTGTGTGTGCGTGCGTGCGTGTGTGCGTGCGTGTGTGTGTGCGCCTCTACCTGTGCTTTGTTATCAGGGGCAGCATCTTTCTGCAGCAGCTGTAGACCCAGGTTGGAAATCTCTTTTTTGACGCTGGTCATGATGTCAGAGTAGTTCTCATATCGCTTCAGCTGGTTGCTCAGAGTCACTATGCTGTCCCTCACAAAGTCATTCTCTCGACTCAGGTTGGTCTTGATGGTCTACAGCATTTAAAGAAAAAAACAATAGACATTATGCCTGCATTGACCCTGAGATAGAACTAAAAACTGACATTAGGGATTTTTAACTTTAATGTGAAAATGTTACTACTTAAAGTTTATTGTAATTGTAATTATTAAAGCAGCAAACACTGAAGTGTGTAATACCAAACGATCTCTCATACCTCCTCCAGGGTGTTCATCTGGGCCACAACTTTATTCATGTATGCATGGACCTTCAGTAGATCCATACTGTACAAAGTTCCCTCAAGGAGGTCCACCATAGAGTGTAGCTATGGGTACAAACAAAGTATACAGAGGCACACCACACCCACACACACACACACACACACAGGCACACCACAAACACATCACACACACATACACACACACACACACACACACACGCATACACACACAGAAGACACAGACACAGTAATTATCTTTGCCCTTGATAACATGTCACCTATTAATTTGTATTAATACAATAGACATAGAATAATGCTAGAATAATAATAATAATAGAATAATACAATAATGTATTAAGGCAAGTCTTTATTCGCATAAACACTATATTTGAGTTTACAGAACACTCAGACACAGTAGTTAAATCTTGAATGGTGTATAAATTCAACTGTTTTGCATATGGAGCACACTTCACATATGTATGAAGTGAAACTGTGTGAGAAAAGTGATTTTATGGAGTGAGATGAGAGACATCAACAGAGGGAGACTACTCTGTAACAAAGCATGAGATCAAACAACGCTGCTAATGTTGAGTGTTGAGGCTACCTTGAGCAGCTCTGGCCCCTGAGACCAGACAGTTAGCTAATGTTGAGTGTTAAAGGCTACCTTGAGCAGCTCTGGCCCCTGAGACCAGACAGTTAGCTAATGTTGAGTGTTGAGGCTACCTTGAGCAGTTCTGGCCCCTGAGACCAGACAGTTAGCTAATGTTGAGTGTTGAGGCTACCTTGAGCAGCTCTGGCCCCTGAGACCAGACAGTTAGCTAATGTTGAGTGTTGAGGCTACCTTGAGCAGCTCTGGCCCCTGAGACCAGACAGTTAGCTCATGTTGAGTGTTGAGGCTACCTTGAGCAGTTCTGGCCCCTGAGACCAGACAGTTAGCTAATGTTGAGTGTTGAGGCTACCTTGAGCAGCTCTGGCCCCTGAGACCAGACAGTTAGCTAATGTTGAGTGTTGAGGCTACCTTGAGCAGCTCTGGCCCCTGAGACCAGACAGTTAGCTCATGTTGAGTGCTGAGGCTACCTTTGTAACGATCCTGTGTTCCCTGTACCTCCTGTGCCATGTGCTCCTGTGTTTACTTCCTGTCCCTGTGTTTTAGTTCCTGTCAGCCATGTGCTCCTTTGTTTGTCTTGCCATGTCTCAGTTCCCTGTGTCTCCGCCCCTCACCTGTTCCTCATTATTAGTCTGCTAGTTTAATTATAATTTCCAGCCCTGTGTTCACCTGTCTCTTGTTTCTTGTCCACTTGTGCCTTGTTAGCCTTGTTTAACCCCTGTGTATTTAAACCCTCTGTCTCCCCTCAGTCCCCTGTCGGTCATTGATGTTGTTTCGTGGTTTGCTGTAGTGTGCATTCACATTAAAGATTACTGTTTGAAGTGTGTGATTACTGTTTGAAGAGTGTGCCTCGATCTCGTCTTGCCTCGACTTGCCCTGCGCCTCGGTCCAGCTCTCCTTACAGCTTACCGTGACAACCTTGAGCAGCTCTGGCCCCTGAGACCAGACAGTTAGCTAATGTTGAGTGCTGAGGCTACCTTGAGCTGCTCTTGGGGCTTTTATCAGACAGCACTGCTAGCGTGAGTGTCGAGGATACCTTGAGCAGCTCTGGCGCCTGCCTCTTGAGCTTCTCCGTCCGCCACTCGTTCTCGCAGGGGTTGAGTGCAGACGGCGGCGCCGTGCACGAGCACTTGCAGTCGGTGCCCGAGCTGACCGTCTCCACGGCGTAGTAATCCTCCGGCCGGCCACTGCCACCTTCGCGCAGGCGCGCGCATGCCTCCACAGCCAGCGGCCGCATCACACAGCGGCAGCGGCAGTCCGAGCCCTCGGACGTCATCCGCACCGGCTCCACCTCGCCAAACACCTGTGGAGAGAGGAGGGGTGAGGGGGTCAGACATGGTGTGAGAAAGAGGGAAGAGGGGGAGATATGGCGCAGGCGGCAGTATCCATACCACATTTGGGTTTCAGTGCCCACGAGGACCTGAGTTCAATTCTGACCTGCGGTCATTTCCCGATCCATACTCCCATCTCTCTCTCTCTCCCACTTCACCTCCGGTCACTCTCAACTATCCTATCTACACAAGGGCAAAAGCCCAAAAAATATACATGGGAAGAGAGAAGAGACAAGGAAGGAAGGAATGGGTGAGAAAAAGGGGAATAGATAAAAGTAAAAGCAAAGTAGCAAAGTGACGCATGCGCGACTCACATCTCACTCACAAGAGAAAGCAGAGTGAGAGGAAGCAGAGAGAGGAAGCAGAGAGAGGAAGCAGAGAGAGGAAGCAGAGAGAGAGAGGAAGCAGAGTGAGGGGAAGCAGAGAGAGAGGAAGTAGAGTGAGGAAGCAGAGAGAGAGGAAGCAGAGAGAGAGGAAGCAGAGAGAGGAAGCAGAGAGAGAGGAAGCAGAGAGAGAGGAAGCAGAGAGAGAGGAAGCAGAGAGAGGAAGCAGGGAGAGGAAGCAGAGAGAGAGAGGAAGCAGAGAGAGAGAGGAAGCAGAGAGAGGAAGCAGAGAGAGAGAGGAAGCAGAGTGAGGCAGCAGAGAGAGGAAGCAGAGTGAGAAGAAAGAAGACAGAGGAAGCAGAGAGAGGGGAAGCAGAGAGAGAGAGGAAGCAGAGAGAGAGGAAGCAGAGAGAGAGGAAGCAGAGAGAGAATGAGAGAAGAGATGGTGGAATAAGACAGATAAAGCAGAATCAAATGAGAAAAGGAGAGGATGACAGGAAACAGAGGATAGAGTGTCTGGATCCAGTGGCAATGCAGGATGGGGAGGCAGACTGTGGACCCAATAAGTGCATTAGACACAGTGACAGACATTCACCAAAGGGAGTTCTGAACAGTCTAATATAAGGCGGGGATCACACTGACCAGCAGCAAGCGGCAGGTTTCCTATTGTTCTCTATAGTTTGGCAGCAGAACGGTGGCAGCTCTAGCATAACGCTAGCGTTGAACAAGCTGAGCATTGAACTTGGTTCAAAGCACAACGTGAGCGTATTCGATCGTCAGAACATTCGAGTCACGCTGAATAACCGTAATGCGCTGAAAGGCCGGAGTTTGTCCTGCTCATGATGACATGGGGTGAGAAACACAAATCCAAGGAGATTTCCTCCAGTGAATTTAGCTAACACTACGCGATCCCCATGCGTTGTTAAGAGAAACATGGGGACTGAGCAGAGTTAGTTTATCTGAGCTCCAGGTACTGATCCCAGTGACCATTACACCCCAACTTTAGATCCTCTTACATTCTGTTTGAACTCGCACAATCACACCTCGTCTACGGGCCCAGTAACGTCGAAGACCCAGCGAGGGGCCTTTTTGGCTGAAATAAGACCTTGGCCCCACAATGTTTGATGTGTGCTTAACCCCCCTCTCTATGAGATGTCCCTTTGGACAAACTTGAGCTGTTACCAGCTGCCCTCATCTGCTGATGCCTCGTTTCATCCCAGCAGTAGCTCTCAACCAGGTTCTGCTTTCTCTTTTTTAATCTCTCTCTCTCTCTCACACACACACACACACTCATGCACACATTATTTTCCTCACGTGTTTTCTGTCTCTCAAACACAAACTGTCTGTCAGTCTCTCTTCTCTCACCCACATACTCTGTCCCTCTCTCTCTCTCTCTCTCTCTCTCTGCTTACCTATTCTCATGAATAATAATAGCATTTACTTAGGACGAGATTCACAGGAACTACTTCAGAAGACTGAAAGTGAGCCCAGGCCTCCCCCTCCTTCCCTCCCTCCCTCCCTCCCTCTCTCTCTCTCTCTCCCTCCCTCCCTCTCTCTCTCACTGTCTGTTTCGCTGTAAAAAGCCCATCCATATGGGACAGATTATTGCCTGAGTGACCGTTGAAATGACTTCTATTATGGCACAGCGCTTTGAAGAGTGCCAGAAGCTAAGCTCCCCTGTAAATTCTCTTCGGCAACAGGCCTGCCCAGGATTTGCGCTTGCCCCTGTGAAGGACTTCCAGCCAAAACATCCCCTGAGTTATCTCTCCGACAGCGAGGGGGAGAGGGGTATCCACTTTCCACTCCTTCAATCGCTAAACAATCACTGGTCCCCCTTTTTTCATATCATACATAGCTGCCCTGATTTGGTACTTTCTCCCACACTGTAAAAAGTAGGCTCTTATTACCTTATGTGGACATGACTAGAGTACCTGCAGATTTCACACCGTTAGAAAGAGATCCTGCTATTAGACAGTGCAGGTCTACTTACAACTAGTCTCTGTGAGAATGATGTTCAAAAGGTGCAAAGCATATCCTTATTGGCGGATACTACAGTTTTTGGCTTTGCATGCAGCTATAAATCATATCATAATCTTATCTATTTACAACACATTTAACCATTCTAGGATGCAACCTTGTTGACAACATAATGAGTGTATGCAAAACAATTATCTGGCAGGGCCATTTGACTTTGAGGCTTTCCAATGGGATAGTACAGTCACACCACATCATTATGGAAAGTCAGACAGCTTAAGTATTCTACAAAATGACCAAAACTGTGTTTCATTATTGTGCATTAAGAAGACCTCTTATTTCTTATTAGGCTGATGTTGTCACTGAAACTTAATGTAAAAGCCAACAGGAGGTCTCCTGTACTTTTCCCATGGGTGGACATGTCTACCACCAGGCATCGCCTCCCACTGTGATCCTCCCCAAGCAGCTTTGTGTGCCTCCACGTCCCATTTGTCACAAATTGGCTGATTTATTTTTACAGTGAAAAAGGCAGCAGCTGTACAAGCTGTGTGTGAGTGTGAGTTTGTATATGTGTGTGTGTCTATGTGATGGGGGGGGGGGGGGGGCTTACTGTCGGTGTCATCCAATTGCCCTACATCTTTAGCAAGACCAAAAAGACACCCTTGAACACCCTTGGGGAAGATTCTCCTTTTATCAGAGAACATACAGTATGATAAACTTATGAAAATATATTCTCACTGGGTTAAGTCATTTAGGGCAAAAAATATGGTATGACACCTTAGATAAAAAGATATGAAGAATAAATGCAAATGTGAATAAAAAAAAACTCTAAAGAAGCTCTAACATAGATAACAACAAACCAGGAACAGGTGAGGACAGCAGAGTTCCAAAACCACAGGCGGCAGCTGTGTGTTACAAATCTAACAGCAGACCCAGGCTCTGTGGTATGCCTTCACACTGTACAAACTGAGGTCAGGCCTACGGCTTGGAGAGCTGATCCTAAATCAGCTTGAAGTGTGGCAGGGGCGTGTGGCTGCGTCTAACCCACTGTCCAAAGGGTCAAAGTGGCCATTAGTCGTGTATGACTTACGGAGATGTACAGTCTACTCCTCTCTCCCACTGGCCTTCATGCCTCCATAACTCCGCAACCTCTGGTCAGAGCGGCTTAGCAGCCGTCATCGGCGTAACGAGAATCAGAGGTCGGGATGGCGCAGTGGCCACATGTGGAACTGGTTACGAGTGGTGAAAGAATGTGGCGTTTTAGGGAGTCTTCATGGAGGGACTGTCTGTTTGCGCTGCTGTTTGCAGTCATGCATCTGCCAGTCTGTGCTAACAGGGGTCGGGATGTGACATGAGGAAACATGCAAAAATATTGCCTGTGATGTTTTATATCTTTTGTCATAATTTGTAATAATTCAATTCTTTTTTTTTTCAGTGTAAAACATGCAACTGAGGAAGTTTAGTGAGGGACTGTAGAGAAGCCTGGTGGGGATGTATAGGTTTTGGTAAGGGTGATCAAAAAGTGCCTGTCAGTTAGTTAGTTAGTTAGTCAGTTAGTTAGTTAGTTAGTTAGTTAGTTAGTCAGTTAGTCAGTTAGTTAGTTAGTTAGTGTGGGATTGTTGAGAAGGGTGGGGTCCACTCAGAGAGAGGAAGTAACTCCCTGGCCCAATTTTCCCCCAGCGCCCTCTGACACATGGTGCTCTCTCTCCACTGAAGACCGTCAGTGTGCCGCTGAACACACTGACTGCCCATAAACACCAAGCAGAGCCCAGCTGCCCTGGTCCAGGAGGAACAGGAAACAAATGAAACGGACGGCCCACTGCTTACTCACAAAGACCCTGATTGACATCTGTACTCAGTCACCATGCACCAGGCACACTGATACAATCCCCATGCAAGACTACACTCAAACCCTGAGGTCAATCTGCATGGAATACAGTCATTAGAATAATGATTTTGCATGATGTGGGAATGAGAAATCTTTATCAAAACTTTTCCACCTGTTCATAAATGAGATTATTCTCAGTAGTCTACTGAAGACAATTATTATCCTGAATTTCCCCTTGGGGATCAATAAAGTATCTATCTATCTATCTATCTATGGGCCCATTATTTGAATGACAGGCAACGTGTAGAACAAGTCTGACTTAAACAAATATAATAACAAGGCGAAATCTATTTGCTAATTTAAGAAAAATGAGGAAGATCATATAGGCACAAACATGGTGGGTCAGTGCCATGCACCAACGAGCCATATGATAGCTTTAGCTCATGCACAAGATACTGTGCACTTTGCTCATTAGTTGATTTCAGGCCCAAAAATAAATTATCACATTCATCTAATCTTTCCTAACGATCCGCTAGCTGCCTGCCCCATAAGCAGGTCGTCAAAAAAACGCGTCTCTGTAGACAGCCTAGGCTCCGAGATCTGTACACAAAAACAATTGCTACCAATTGCTAAGGGTTGGCAAGGGTGGCTTCTGTTTCTGTATATCTCTAATGTGATAGAATTCAAGAATTCAATAGGACTTTAAATCCATTTCTGTTTAAGTTACTCAAACTTAAACTTCAACTCAAACTCCAATTCTTCTGAATTATAGTGTTCACTGACCCACCTATTCACCCCCTTGAAATTGGTCAGGCTCAAGGGGTCGCACCCTTATGCAAATAAGTCCCAATCCATGCAACATCCTGCTAGCCTTTTGTCCAACCAGAGCCTGTGTTGATCCTGTCCCCACAACTTCTATGTACAGAATACATCTAAAGATCAGACATAGAACATAAATAAATGGTAGTTTCCTATGTTAAAATATTCAAACAGCAAGATAATCCCCTTTCTTAACATTTTCGTGCACACACACACACACACACACACCACAGACCACAACACAACATAAAGTCACCATTAATGTCTGTATGAAATCTGACAATGGGGTCTTTATTAAGCTGAAAAGTAAGACTATTTTATCACCGAGATCTGTTGCGGTAAATAGCCCTGGTCCTTAGGGAGGCCTGGGTGAAGGGGGCACTCACTACACCCTCTACACAAAGGCCTCAGCATGCAATGCAACAGAGGAACCCAAAGAGGCCAAATCATATTCATAAATACAACAAAGAAATACTGAGCAAAACAATAACACTTCGTTTTAATGCTATCCAACCACAGAAGAAGAAATAAAAACACACAAAACAGTTTGTTGTGATTTCAATGACATTTCCTACTGTGAAGGCTTATATGCAGAAGTCACCACTGATTGTTTAGAAATATGAATGCTTCAGATTCTTCCTCTTCAGAAATATATTTACATGTTTTTTGTGTAACATGTAACAGCATGCAACTCCAAATCATCATTTGTAACTGGGCTGCTCCTCTGTTTACAGTGTGATCCTTTACTCAGATCCACGGAGCCAGGAGAGACTCTCAGAAAATAATAAACCCTCCTCTCCTCACCAAGGGAATCATCCTGCAGCTCCCACAGGCAAGCACATTAGGTCCTGGGTGTCAATTAGTGGGGGACAAGCTTGGAGGGTACTTGTTGATTTTGGTGGCACACACACACATTCCAACTGGAACTGTTTATGTGTCACCGAAGACCCCTTTGAACTGTGTGTGTGTCCCTTGAAGCCCATGCACCAGCAAAATGTGCCATATCAAAAAACAGAGAAGATGCTAAAGGCAGAGGCTACTGGCTAGCTACCTACTTTAAACTCATTGAAATGCTTTGCATTGTTAAACAGTTAGTTTATTCAAACCAGTTAGTAAGTACACATTATCCTGCCTTTAGCCTTCACTGTACTTAGATCCCCTTTGTATGTCAGGAGTTTATATAAATTGTCAAGACGTGTGAGTGTGTCAACGTATTTAGGTGGCAACAGTACATGACTTGGGTTTTCTTAAGGGAATTCTAAGTAAGGCCTTGTCATTGTGCCAAGGCAATTGATGACACTACTGTAACAGTTACTTACAACTACGACTAAGCAAAGATAATAAGGCTAACATCATGATGAATATTACATCTCCCACTCAGAATGTAATGTATACTGGTCAAGGATATGGCTTAATCCTTGCCCAGTGTATCATTCTACTGCAGTTTGTAAGGGACTTCAGATTAATCTGCCCTTTTCTTGTGTATAACAGTTACCAAGACAGATTATAAACTTCCACAGAAAATCTGTCATTGAAGAGGATGAATAGAACGTTCCTGTTTGTTTTAAATTCCCAACAGAGGGACGCCTCCTTTTATGGTCTTTAAACCATGTTCTGTTATGTTGGTTAGTGGGATAGACTAAGCAATATTTACACAGATCCAATCCAAAGCCTGAAAAATTCTTTTAATGTGACATAATATTGAAGCCCCACCCACACATGCAAAAAGGATAACATCACATACTCTCCAAACAGGACTTTATTTCTTGTCTTGAGGAAACCCTTGCCCATTCTGTACTTTTAGGGCTTGCTATTTGCTCTTTGTCACATCCAACCGTTGTGAGAGTGACCGAATATATAAAAGAGATAGAGCTCTGCCTTAGGGTTGTGTCTCATTAGTGAAATATAAGCAGCTGCAGGACTGTAAGAGATGTTAAGACTTACAGTCGAAATCACATGCATCAAAGGATTCACAAAGATGACATAGATAGATAGATAGATAGATACTTTATTGATCGGATCAATAAAGTATCTATCTATCTATCTATCTATCTATCTATCTATCTGACATCACCACACCAAAAGCATCCACAGTCTCTCAAGCTCACCTTGGCATCAAACTTTCATCACTTTCAGAACAGCATATCAAAGTTTGTTTCTATCTGTCATCCATTCAAAAATGTAACTTTTCTCTCTCTCTCCCTCTGTCTCTCTCTCTCCCTCTCCCTCCCTCTGTCTCTCTCTCTCTCTCCCTCTCTCTCCCTCCCTCTCTCTCTCTCTCTCTCTCTCTCTCCCTCTCTCTCCCTCTGTCTCTCTCTCTCTCCCTCTGTCTCTCTCTCTCTCCCTCTCTCTCCCTCTTTCCCTCCCTCTCTCTCTCTCTCTCTCTCTCTCCCTCTCTCTCTCATTTTCTCCATCTGCCCTCCCTGTGACCTCACTGGATTCCTGATGTTTACAACCAAAACAAAAGAGGCAGGTGCGCCCGTCTGTTCCCACGCCTCACGTCTCATCCCTCGGTGTCCTCCGGCCTCCTGCGTCGGCAGAGCAGAGGCCTTCCAGCCTAACATCTCTCTGACTGTGTGTGGGGAGGTGATCCTCACAGGAGCTCCAGGGAGGGTAAGGGAGGATACCAGGCGCACCGCCAATGACCTCTGCTACTGCAACGTTTCTTCCTCTGGCACCACAGAGGCAATACAACTCTAAAGTAGTGGCCCTATTTTTTTGTGTGTGTATGTGTCAGGTTCGCTGCATGTGTAATCGTTGGTGTTTTGCAGGGTGACTATAAATATAAATATAAATAAATTGGAATGGACTGGAAGTTTTCATGTGGCTAGTTAAATTGTAAATGCTGCCTCACACACAACCCAGACTTGTCACAAAGAGGTTTTTTTGTTGTTGTTGTTTAAAGCACTGAGCTGCCAGGGGTTCATGTTCTTGGCCTCCGAGGTTGCTCTGCTATATGTGGGGCGGGGTGGGGCGGGGGGGGGGGGGGGGGTCCTTACTCGACAATACCCATTGTACACACAAAAGTGCTTGCGAAATTCCCCACCGATGCGTTCACCCGTACAATGCTGTTTTCTTAACATAAAATAACAGCACTTCTGAGCTCTGCCCCCTTTTTTATTGCAATTCAGCACGGGGCACGGCTTGCTCAAGGGCTCTGGCATCGGAACACGCTCTGCCGGCGCTTGGATAACCCCTGTTGTCCGGTGCTTGTATTCAAACAAGCACTGTGTGTGAGTCATCGCATCCCCATAACACCTTTGGTGAGGGTGACCCTTGTGGCTATCGGTTACAGCGGCAGGCAGCGCAGGGGTCAAGCGCTGGGGCTATGCAGCGAAACGGGGATTATGGTCGCTTCATGCAGGGTGGGGTGAGCCTGTTCTTCGAGAGACAACAGAGGGATTTTTTTCCCTTTCTTTTTTTGCTTGAGTTCCACAGCTGTGTAAGCAAAGCAGAAGTTGTGCTTACCCCCGATGGATGTGCACCCAGGAGGCAGATCTGGGCAAAGGGCCACCCACACCATCAGAAACATCATCGGACGCACCAGTACGACGGTGTGTAGGCGATGTCATGGAGGCAATATGGAAATCCACTGCAGTTTTTTTTGTGTGTGTGTGTGTGTGTGTGTGTGTGTGTGAGTGTGTGTGTTTTTGGTGACCCTCTCTGGAGAGCTGGAGTAGCGAGAGCTGGATTTGTTTGGTAATTCAACACAACAGTGCAACTAGTGTACAAAGCAGATTCATAAAGCCGCATTAAATATGTAGAGCTTAGTGGGGTTCCTGACAAGTAATGGTGCCTTTTGCATAAAATATAACTGCTGGTTTGAAATGTCAAACTTTGCTGACACAGAGAGAGAAGGTTTGTGTTTCTTGAGTCCCTGTCTTGGGTGTTCCTCAAGGCTGTGCAGCCAAATGGTGAGCATTCAAACGTGTCTTGTGATTTCATCCAGAAATTGGTCAAAACAAGAAAGAACATCTTGAAGTTTGTACAACAATCTTTAGGTTTTTTTCAGATAATTTAGGTTTCAAATATTTCATCCAATGTCATTACTGGGGGAAGCATCACAGAAATATTTATTTCAGCTCATGATTTACTTTCCCAAAGTGATGTCTTACTTCACGGACATGTTTGGCTTCTAATTGAAAACAAATGTTGTGTTGACCCACACAATTACACTAGTCTACCATCCTTGTCCTCCCAATATCAGTCTTTCTGATGGATCACGTGGGGAGACAGACCAGAGTTCCTCACATGAAGACTCAGAGTTAACTGACATTCTGCTCCTTCGTTTAAGCTGCCCTTCACCACTCTTCCCATCATCTCTCTCTCTCTCTCTCTCTCTCTCTCACTTACTCACGTTCACACACACACACACACACACACACACACACACACACACACACACTTATGTGCTAGGTCCTCTGTGGCTAGTATGTGTTTCCAGTGTAGAATCAGAACACTTGAGGCATATTTTCTATCTTGTTTTATGGATGTGGTGGCCAAAGAATGAAATTCATTGACTTACGACCTTGGTTTCAGTGAAGCACTTGCAACTATAATCCAAAACTAACTTCCGAAGTTTACATGACTTCAGCAAGGTTTCCACACTTTCATGAAATACTCAATCAGTCCCAGATAACACACACCATCCCTGAGAGAATGGAACCTCTGAGCCAAAAACCTCAAGGCCTTATGACTCTTCATGTCCCCTGAAATCATTTTCAGGATCCTTTAATTTAGAAATGTTTACTAAGGAACTGTTAAATATGAAGGCCAATTAATTTCATTCTATGAATTTACCTAAAAAAGATGACAAATCCGTTAAATTTTCACAGAATTAAGATTTGTTTTGAAAAGGCAAAAAGGTTTTTCGTCACACTTGTGGCTTTGGCATTTCCATTATAATGTCTCAAAACGGCATGTATCCTTTCCCATACATACGGTCATGTAATGAAATATTTTGATATTTTTCCAAAAGAAACTTTAGTGCACTGGGAATACACTACAGCAATTGTCCCCGTGCGCATACTGCGCTCGCCTCGTGCCAAACACACATCCTGTTCAAGATCACATTGGTTGATACAACAGCAGTGAATGAAAACTTACACCGGCCCACTACACACAAGTGCACAAGATGCAAATCATTTGACTTTCTCCAAAGAGCGCTAGCAAAAGCGCTCCGTGGATGTATTCCATCCACGCGCACATCCCTATGGCACGTGGCCACAGTGACAACATTTTCGAAACGCAAGCCTTAAAAAAACCAAAAGCATAACATAGATTCCTGGTAATAATCAGTCAAAGCTAATTGACTTGAGTTGGTGTGCACAGTGGTCCAGTAAAATGTACATTGGATCACCTACCTTGCTAAGCGCAACAGCATCTTTGGCCAAGACGAGCACACAGGTGAGAAAGTAACTCCACATCCCGGACAACTCAGTTTGCGAGAGACGAGTAGGTCCAAAAATATTAAATGTATTTCTAAGACTGTTTATTTGCGTAATCTGCAGTATGTTGTATGAAACTACACTTAATTGTCTAGGTCGCCTATGAGGGATTATGAAAAATTAACGGTTCCATATAGTTGCCAATGTGATGGCTGCCATCAGCAACTTTAATGCTGTCAGCTTTATATCTCTCCTGGCAAGGTAGGCTACTGACCTGGGAGCAACAACTGTCCCTCCACTTATAGGATGGGAGGAGCAACCACATCGAAATTCGTGTAGAGGTTGTGATGAGACCTGACGGACTGCCTTGAAAATATGGGTAAACCAGTATCAGAAATTACTCCAGGGTAAAACTTTAACTGTGCTCATCTAAATTATTGATATGAATATGACCAGTTCACCATAGATAAGTTTAACAAATGTTCAAGAAGTTCAAATTGTGTAGGCTACGACCTGAAATGAGTAACATTTGCCCCATCTCCTGGTACAGTAAGGGACTTCAGCTACATGTGTTCTCAGTCAGTTTGGGAGCATTTATGTGAACGAACCAACAAAACGCATTCGGCCCATTATATTTCAATTAATACTGTTCAATTAGATCATATAAAATATACCCCATATTCCACATATAATACACTCCAACAGGCACCCCAGTTGGCAAGTTGCATACAGTGAATTGTTTGATTTGTGATAAAGATTTTGTTTAAAAATCACAGTTTAAAAGTCTGTCAGATTTCCTGTTCACTGTTAAGTTAATTAAATGTTCACAGTATGAAATAAAAAAAAAAAAAATTAAAAAAAACAACATAATTCACCGGTATTATTTTACTGTTATCCCATTGGTTCACAGAGAAGCAGGAAGTCGATACGTAGTTGCTCTGCGACACAGTTGTAGCCGGTCGACTGTTGTCCACATGTGTCCAGAATGGTGAGATTTAAATCAAGGTAAGATTGTTTGTTGAACTTGATAAGCGATAGGCTATTATTTAAATATTATCACTTACATGCATGTCGTGCATTATAAGACGTAACGTTAACCTAATTACAGGTATCTGCTCTGTGAAGTCTGTGTGGAGGACCGAAGCAGCTTGTTGCTACTGGAGGAGAGGTCAATTTATCAAGCTGTGAAAGCTGCTGTCGCTCGGGCACACGGAGACTACGGTTCGGCATTGCTCATTCTGAGCTTCGCAGGTGCTCAGTGGCATTTGCCCCTGTACAGTGCATAGCTAGCTAGCTTGCAGTCTCTGCACGCTTGTGTGTGTGTGTGTGTGTGTGTGTGTGTGTGTGTGTGTGTGTGTGTGTGTGTGTGTGTGTGTGTGTGTGTGTTTTGATTGGCCTGGATTGGTCGATTGCGATTTGTAAATACATATTTCCACTTGTATTGCTTATTCCGTGTTATGACCACAGTCGCTCAAATGATCTATAACTGACCAAATGGATTCATGGATTGACCTTAGTTGGTTAATTGTAATGATCTGAAAATTATGCTGATGCCTTCAGCTTTGCAAAAGCCTTTCATAGATAGTTTCTTATTTCCCCGTCTCTTTTCCCATGCATGGCTGTAGTGAAGTACGTGAATGCTCACACAGGCGTTATCCTAATACGCTGTAGAAAGAGCCACTATCGGATCCTGTGGTCGGCGTTGCCTTTCATTAGCTGTCTGGAAAACCGAGGACAGAAAGTGCCATGTTCCATCAACTGTTTGCATGTCGGAGGTGAGGCCCTGCTGGCAAGAACCCGCCATTGTGCACGAACTTCAGAATTTATAATAATCAAAGATTTAGGCTTGAGTTTGTGCTGAAAATTTCAGACAAGACTGAGACTTAGTTAGTGGTTTGATGATCCACCTATTTGTTTGCCTTCTGTTTTTCCAGGTACAATCCGGACATGCCAGAAGTTTCTGGTGAAGTATAGCACTCAACAGCTCCATAGGATGCTACCTCACTGTAATACTGAAGGTAACAACAACAGTAACAACTAGCATTTATATAGCACTTTTCAAAGCGCCCACAAAGCTTCCCAGTGAAGGGGGAAACCTCACTAACCACCACCAATCTGGGTGATGCATGGCAGCCATTATGTGCCAAAATGCTCACCACCTAAGTTTGGTGTCTGGAAAGACTAGCCTCAGGGGACCAGACATGATTTGGAAACTTTGAGCCAAAAGCACACATGATTTGAAGGATTGAAATTTGAGATTGTTTTGCCAAAGTCTTCCCTAGATCCACTCTCACTTACACAGTAGCGTTGGTAGCATAGTGGTTATATATAAGTATATAAGTATATATACTCTTTTGATCCCATGAGGGAAATTTGGTCTCTGCATTTATCCCAATCCGTGAATTAGTGAAACACACTCAGCACACAGTGAACACAATGAGGTGAAGCACACACTAATCCCGGCGCAGTGACCTGCCTGCAACAACAGCGGCGCTCGGGGAGCAGTGAGGGATTGCTCAAGGGCACTACTGGTCGGGGTTCGAACCGGCAACCCTCCGGTTACAAGTCCGAAGCGCTAACCAGTAGGCCACGGCTGCCCCAAGAAGCTTAAGAAGTTATGAAGCTGGGCTAGCAAGCAGTAGCCAGAAAAGCTGTGGGTTAAATTTTTGGCTTCCACCATAGTGCCCCTTGAGCAAGTCACTTAATCCTGAGTTGCTGTGGCTCTTGTAATATAATTGACATAATGTAAGTCGCTTTGTATAAAAGCGTCTTCTAAATGAATAAATATAAATGTACACAGCTTATACGATTGGATGTTTTGTTTTTGTATCCATATTTGAGCTCCGCCTTCACAATGCTTTTTGATTAGTTGTGGATATACACATGTCAAATCACCACATATAGGGCTAAATTCTCTATGCTTGAGGAAGGGTTGTCAAACTCTGCCAGATTAGGATACACACTTGCATTACATTACATTTAGCATACACTTTTTGACCAAAGTGACTTAGCTATATTACAATTACATTGTCCCCGGAGCAACTTGGGGTTAAGTGCCTTGCTCAAGGGCACAACGGTGGAAGCTGGGTATTGAACCAACAACTTTCAGGCTACTGCACGCTAACCCAGCTCCTTAACTACTACACTACCACCGCCCCACTTAATCAAAGTATATTACGCAGTCCCTGCTCGACATGACACTCCCCCCCCCCCCCCCCCCCATCCTTTTTCCACTCACAGCTGAGAGAGGGGAAGTGCGGAGGGCGGTGTTGAGCTGCTCTCTTGAGAAAGAGCAAGACGTTGAAGAGGAAGAGGCAGAGGAGGAGTGGGACGATGAGTGACCACATATGATGGGGATGCTGCGGAGTGCTGGAACCTGAAGAGGGATGTTGACCGCGTTGACGTCCCTGAATCATCCCCCCCCCCCCCCCCCCCCGTGCCACAGTGGAGTGGGTTGGCCATCCTGACATCCTGAAGTTTCAGAGGATGGGTGTGCCGACTGTAAGATTGTAGGGAGTGAATTTCACTGATTTTTGTTCAGTGGGAATTTGAATTGCAGTTTACTCTGTTGGAGTATGCAAGCTCCAATTTTCATGTGTTCATTCATGGATAAGTATAACTTCTCTTATGTGATCAAGTGAATTTTTAATTGCAAGTGACCAAGTCGAGTAGAGAGTCAAGCTCACTTGAGTAATGCCGATTTTCATTTGTATATCCATTTCATTTGATGATTAAACTTAATGATTGGGTAAATTGTAGTACACAATGGTAGGTGAGTGAGATGGTGTATATTTGCAGTGTTCAAATAAAATTTGACATTGTCACTTTATACAAACTTTATTGTTATTGTGCAAAGTACAAGTAGGCCTACAAATACAGGTAATGCTGCCAAAGCTGTCAAACAAGAAAATCTGTGAATGTTCATTTTATGGAAACATAAATCACCTACAAAAATTGCCTTGTTAGGTTTAGTTGATCAAAAGTAAAACCATCACATGTCTAATGATTAGTCAACATATTTTTTTTTTTTTTTGTGAACTAGTTGTGTTCACCATATAATGAGATCATAGACTGTAAAAAATAGAATGAGAGAAGATGAGATGTATCTGTCTTTCTACGTTCACTTGATTTTCACAAATGCATTGGGTCTGACTCTGAAGCAAAAGTTGCTGACCATTACACTGTGCTATTTTTGGGATAAATGTGCAGCCACAAGCTCTCACACACTGCCTAGATCTGTCTTTAATTATTCTACATTAGTGTCGAGCCAGCACAAAGGCGTTATATTTAGGTTAATAGAACGTAGACAATTGCGTAATGGTACAATTGTGTAAATCTATGTATCACTGCATGCATGTACCGCTTTTAAACTGCTGGATGGTGATGAGAGACCAAAATAAGCTTGTTTTTAGGTCAGTGTTTCGCTATCAATACCACATTTCCCATAAGACACTGCGTTGGACAGAATCTATAAATACCCGTCATCCGGGTCATTCCTGTTCCTGTTTGGCGACCCGTCGCCATAAGTCTGAGTTCGTTCTTGTGCGCAGAATTTGGGGAGAAACCCACATATTTGCCCGTTTTCCACGCTTGGGAAGCGGCTATCGCCTTTAAGAGGCTCAGCTTTTCCCACATCAAGGAAAAAGCTGCAATTCCCGGGGTCCGGGCCCCACTTTTTTGAGCACTCGTTCTCTTACTGAATAAGCTTTCTTTACTGAGACGCCTGAACTGTGTCTCTTTTTTCTCTGTTGTTTTGCTGTCAAGATGTCGCCGTAATGGAGTCTCCGTGTCTGACAGAAATGATCCAGGGCCTTCGTCGCCTGACCCGCACTTGTAATAACCCGCTCACCTCTCCTTTTGTCCCATTTAATGCTAGAGAGCTCGGACGCTCTCTCCCCGGAGCTCGGCCTCAAATCCTCTCTGAAGAACACCATGGAGAAAAATCCGAACTGCAACGGCAACAACAAGGTCCCGCCCCGCTCGAGTTCTACAGGCCCAGCTCCTGGAGATTCTAAACCTAAAACAGGTGATTACTTATTTTCCAACCTTACTGACAGTGCTAACGTTATTCTGTCTGGATGGACGTTGACATGTTTGTTGCAAGCTAGCTAAGTGGTAATGCATATTTAATATAGCACAAACATGGAGAGGGCCCACTGACTCGCATGGTTTTGTTTGTCTAATCGGTATGACGTAGGTAGAAAGCTAGCGTTAGCCATCTATCTAACAGACACAGATCATAAAATAACGTGTTGTAGATTGGTACCCAAATTGACGTGGTTTCTTACTGGCTTAAATTGCATCTGGTCATTGTTGTTGGCTATCATAATTGTTTCAAATGATTTCCCCCTGTCAATTTATGCTGCTAATTTGGCTAACGTTAGCTAGGTAGCTAACTAACTGGTTCACTTGGTAAGGTTAGGCTAACGTTGAAGTTTCCAGCTGGTAAGCGAAAGTCGGGTCTTCTGCATTAATAGTTAGTATAACTTGTTAGTTTATACTAACTAATTAATAGTTAGTATAACAGGACAAATGTATGTGAATGTATGTACGTGAATTTCATATCAGTGGAAAGTGTCATTTGATGTATCGGAGTTGGTAATGCCAGGTAGTGCTACCAAAGTTGGTGCAAAGCAGTTTCATCAGCGTGCTCTGATCTCTCGTGACAGCTGTGCTTAGTTTTTTTTTGTTAATACCGTCCCAGTGACTGCGTGCTAATGAATCAAAAAACGGTAGCATTTAATGAGCCACAAATAGACACAGTAGCAGACTTAATTTGGGGATAATGTTAAGTTATCGGCACCACAAAGACCCCACTTGGCCTTCTAAAGCAACGTGCATGGGATGGGCCTTGTAGTCAGGACTTTGATCAGACACGCTAAAGAAAGGTAACGTTAGCCTAGCCAGGTTGGGAACAGTGAGGGGATTATGTTTGCCAGAATAGTAGTACATAGCAGGCTCTTACCTAGATGACAATCTCCATACACCTTTACATTATGATAATTAAGTTAGCCTTTTTTTGTTGTCGCATAATTGTACAGACCACAACAATTGTTTATGTATGATTTGGAATGGGCTCTCAGCTGTAAGGTAAGTCAGGCTGATGTTGTTTTTAAATACAAACCCATAAATTAAAAGTAGTCCATCATCTTGTACCCTTTGTTTATCATAGAGAGTTTGTGTGTGTGTGTGAGTGGGTGTGTTTGAGGGTGAGCGCAGAAGAGGTGTGACCCTGTGGTATGCTGATAAGTGTGTACTTGGGGCCTAATTGCATCTGAGAGGTTGATCACATGAGCCTTGGGTCAGTGCTGTGCTGGTTCAAAAGCGCATGGCAGAGCACTTCATTACTAGTGTCTGTTTATCAATGTTACCCACATGATGTGGGTTAAACGTGGTAATCTTGCGAGTTGCCAGTGTGTTGTTAAAAAAGGGGGGGGGGGGGGGGCAAACCTAAATAGTGATTAATTTGAATTTGTTATTTTGTAATTACTACTATGTTGCATTTGATTCAAAACTGGCCAATATTGTCAAAATATTTTAACATGTCTTTAAGGATTATTTGTTTAATGTGTGTTTCAAGGAATGTCTTAATTCTTTTATGTTTTGTGTTGGATGTTTTCCAAAATGCTCTGCACTGTTTACATTCTTAGAAGAGTGCAATAATAAACCAGGCCGCATGTGTCGTTTTCATAATAAACCAAATGCTCATATTGGGGCTGTTTAAAGTGTCTGACTATTGTTTTTCTGGATCGTTTTTTCAGATGGCAAGAATAATGGAGGCTCCAAGCGCTACAACCGTAAGCGAGAGCCTGCTTTCCCCAAGGCAGAGGGCTGCCCAGGCCCCCGTCGCACCAATCCACAGAAAAGCAAGAATTTCGACAAGAGACCCCCCCAAAGGGGAGGGGGTGGCCGACAGTATGGGCTCATGGGTGGTGGGAGAAGAGAAGAGGTGAGCTTTCTCCATGCAATATTTTATTGTTTCTTTTAAATTAGCATTTTTTTTTTTTTGCCTACAAATCGATATTTCAGACCAGGAAGAGTGACATTTAGCGGGTTCCGAAGCTAAATTATGTGATTTACCGTATACTATGTGTGGACACCATTCACTCACCATTGTTATCTCATTTTTGACGGAGGTGACGTTTAGAAGCGTTTGCATCTGAACTCTTCATATACAGGACATCTGAATATAGTGCATGTTGACAACTGTTTTGCCATCTGTGCATTGATATCAATGTGGCATCTAGGGGAGTGGGAGTTTAATGATCCCTTGTTTTAATCAAAGTTCCAAAAAAAAAATAGAAAATTTGCATCAGATATCTCAGGTGGATTTGCACACCACGATCACAAAGTCATCCAAACCAAACCAAACCAACGTCTGAATTTGCCTACAAAAAAAGTTGTCATCTTTGAGATCCGCTATCTAGCGAATTTTCCTATGGGAAAATAACATGGGGGTTTTGCAGTATTGCACCTGTTAAACTATCACAGGGACGAAGAGGTCTAAAATGCAGACGTTTTGCTCAACACACTTTTGTCCTCTGCCTTCGAGTGGCTCCTGTGATCTTCAGTACGTTAAGACGGCAAACTTAGATTTTTGCTACCCCAGAGCTAACTTGCAATGCAACTTCCCATAGGTTGTTGGTGTCAATTAACACCCGGATCTCCTTATATGGGCAAAGATGGCATCTTTGGTTCTTTTTTGTAGGTGAACTTCAGAGGTCTATGATGGATGTTTGTAAAGTACTGATGAAGTGTATACTTTGTACAAAGGCCTATGAAATGCTGTCCCTTACCGTGACCTACATACCACTGACCTCGCTTCCCTCCCCAACAGGTAGCAGAAAGCCGCCGGGCGGAGTTCAGCCCGGCTCAATTCACTGGACCCAAGAAGATAAGCCTGAACCACCTGCTCAACTTCACGTTTGAGCCGCGAGGTGGCCACGGCAACGGCAGCGGTGACGGCCACACCTGCTGGGGACGCCGCAACAAGTGGGGCCACAAGCACAAGCCCTTCAACAAGGAGCTCTTCCTGCAGGCCAAGTGAGTGCTGCAGCAGCAGCAGCAGCAGCGCAGAACTATGTGGCTGTGGGGATCTAGGTCCCAGGTCCCTCAGTGCTGGGCTACAAAGACTGCTTTCAATCTTACTGATTAGACGGAGACAGAGAGACTAGAGATTTTGTTTATTGTATGTACATGTTGTTGCTTTTAATTGATGTTTGTCCTAAAATGACTTAAGAGAATGCTTATATTGGATGCTTGATTTAGTCTTTCATAACCTGGTCAGTTGTGGTGTGTAGCATTGCATGTATTTATTCTGATGGAATTTCAGTGCATTTTGCCAGTGCATTTAACTATACTGCTCAAAAAAATTAAGGGAACACTTACAGTTTTCCACAATTGTTAAAACACATTTTTTGAAACCTTCCACCCTTTTCTCCATTCTCAAACTACATTCACAGAATGTCTGACAGTTCTTGCAAAATAAAACACTCGCCTCAGAAGTTTTACTTGTGCTCAGAACCAAAGAGTGTCAGAGTACCGATCCAGTGTATGATTGAAGTGTTCCCGTAATTTTTTTGAGCAGTATATTTATGTTTAGGTTGGTCTTGAAGCACTGTAATGTAGAAATCTTCTCACTCTTTGGCCCTTTCATGTTTGGAGTGCCACATAATATGCAGTGCTACATGTCATATCTTTGCAGTTGGGCTTATGGCTGTGATGTGAAGTGTCTGAATTGCCTCATTTTCTCAACTGCAGTTGCCAGTTTGTGGTGATTGATGACCAGGACTACAAGGCCCACTTCACTGACCCAGACTCTCTGGTCAACTGGGACTGTGTGCAGCAAGTGGTGAGTGCAGTGGATATACTTGCATCTTTCTTTCTTTCTTTCTTTCTTTCTTTTTCTCTTTCTTTCTTTCTTTCTTTCTTTCTTTCTTTCTTTCTTTCTTTTTCTCTTTCTTTCTTTCTTTCTTTTTCTCTTTCTTTCTTTATTTTTCTTTCTTTCTTTCTATTTTTCTTTCTTTCTTTCTTTTTCTCTTTCTTTCTTTCTTTTTCTCTTTCTTTCTTTCTTTCTTTTTCTCTTTCTTTCTTTCTTTCTTTCTTTCTTTCTTTCTCTTTCTTTCTTTCTTTCTTTCTTTCTCTTTCTTTCTCTTTCTTTCTTTCTTTCTCTTTCTTTCTTTCTCTTTCTTTATTTCTTTCTCTTTCTTTCTTTCTCTTTCTTTCTTTCTCTTTCTTTCTTTCTTTCTTTCTTTCTTTTTTTCTTTCTTTCTTTCTTTCTTTTTTTCTTTCTTTCTTTCTTTCTTTCTTTCTTTTTCTTTTTTTCTTTCTTTCTTTTTTTCTTTCTTTCTTTCTTTCTTTCTTTTTCTTTTTTTCTTTCTTTTTCTTTTTTTCTTTCTTTCTTTCTTTCTTTCTTTCTTTCTTTCTTTCTTTCTTTCTTTCTTTCTTTCTTTCTTTCTTTCTTTCTTTCTTTCTCTCTTTCTTTCTTTCTTTCTTTCTTTCTCTCTCTTTCTTTCTTTCTTTCTCTCTTTCTTTCTTCTTCTCTCTCAGATTTGTTTTGTTTTGTCTCTTTCTCCAACTTTCTCTTTCTCTGCCACCTGACTTCTGGTTCCATCTTCACCCTGACTGTCAGAATTTTCTAAATTTTTTTTAGACTGTTCGAGAGATACTTTGACACATACACACGCACACAAATGCACACTCACACACACTAATTATTTTATTTGTATTGACCAATACTGCTTATACCAACACAGCATTCCAGTATTCACGAAGATCCTGTTATGTTATACCTGACAATACAAACAACCGCATCAATAAATCTTGAAATTCCCCTAGGGATCAATAAAGTATATCTCTCTATCTATCTATCTATCTATCTCTATCTATCAATAAATAAGTTAAGGGTACAATACAAACAACCACATCAATCAATCCATCGATAAATAAATAAGTTAAGGGTAGATATATCACCTTCTCCAAACATGCAGACGGCCTATGATTGCTAACACACGCACACAGCCGCCGTCTCCAATGCAGGAAGTCGAGGGTAGTTTTCGGGGGTTTCACACCTTGATCTGTGTCTCTGCTGCAGGATTTATATATTTAGCTTGTTGAGTTGAGGTACACTGAATGAACAAACTAATAGGCTGAAAAATAGGCTGTCCCTAATCAGCGTTTTGTTATTAATTTATCTAGCAATTTTAAAATGACCCCAGTGTTTCCCATACATTGACTTATGTGGCAGCCCACCACATTATCAACATTGACCACCACACGATGATTTTCCAGGTTGTACTAAATTGTGCTTAAATTTGGTTAGCATCATAACCACACTGCGCTAATTTGTAAAAAAAACTGTGGCATTCAAGTTGGTTCTTGTAGGTAGCTGTTGAGGTTCTGCTTAGGTAATTGTGCGTTGGCACAATTATCGCAATGCGTTGGTATTGCGATAATTGTGCAGCCCTAATGTCTATTGACTCCAATTCACTCCATTTGAAGGTATTGAGGCAAAAAGTAAGAATAGGCGATCTGTTGCAAAAATGTTGCAACACAGATATTTTTGGTCTCCAAGGTGGATAATTTAGGTACTTGGTAGTAAGAATGTTTAGATTGCTGTTACTGAACGCGTATGCAAAATAATAAAGCATTTAATAACTGTGTAGTGTATCAGTATGGCACTAGTATGCTGCAGCAGCCTTGCCATTATAGTTAATCTAATTAGCGTCGTGATCGTGGAGCAAAGGCTGCATCAGCAGGTCCTGGAGACACAACGGCTGAAAGGGCTAAATTACCTGGGGTTCTCCTTGTAACCCTTTTTTGCACACACACACACACACTAATGTACATTCACCCACTCTCTTTCTCTCTCTGATTCTGTCTCTCGCACACATTTCTCTGAGCAGTTCTCCTTTCTGTGAAGGACTTGCAGCCTTAACATGCTAGTGTTTGTCTCTCTCTCCCCCCTGCAGAGGATCTACAGCCACGAGGTGCCCTCCTGCCCCATCTGCCTGTACCCTCCGGTGGCGGCGCAGATCACGCGCTGTGGCCACATCTTCTGCTGGCCGTGCATGCTGCACTACCTCTCCCTCAGCGACAAGGACTGGTCCAAGTGCCCCATCTGCTACGAGGCCGTGAACGGACCCGATCTCAAGAGGTCTGTACCCCCCCTCTCACATTGGCATGTTGTCAGGCCTTCGGGCCATTTCAATAGCCGGCTTCAGACCGTCGAGCCAAAGCGAGCTAGGCCAGGCCGCGCCGGGGCTAATTGCTTTCACACCTTCAGGTGCGGGTGCTAACTGATGCCACTTGGGGGCTATATTGGTGCTACTGGCCCCTGATTTCTGGCCCATCCTAAACGTTGGGCCACTTGGTGCTAGAGCCGGGCTAGGGGTGGTGTCAAGGTGAAGGCGGGGTCAACACGTTGTGTGTGAAGTCGAGAAACATGATAGAATGGAATGGCTATGAAAGCACAAAAGCACAGCAGTATTTGCTAGTACACCGAGTTTAGAGATGGCGGTTACGTCCGTATTAAAGATGTTTGCCTGTCAGTAGGCTAACTCTGTCCAGAGGTCGCAAGTAGCACAGTCGGCTAAAATTAAAAATGAACTTATGAGTTCATTAACGTAGACAAGCGTCCCACTAAATTATTCCTGAGTTAGCAACTATGGTTTTGGGAATCGCACCCCAGTATAGGAAAGAGATACGCAAATTTCTGCTTATCCTGTTTGAAAATGGGTGGTATTGGTGACGTTTTCACAAGCGAGGGTGTGTCGAGGTGTAATGCGGAGAGGCTAATGGCCTGACAGTCTGAACACAAACGTGTCAGGTTTATGAGGCTTGTAGCCTGGGCTACTATCACCAGGTGGCCCCTCAAATTACCTTAGCCTGGCCTGGCTCGACGGTCTGAATCCGGCTAATCTGTTCCCAGAGGATCTCCGGTTGAAATGTTCAAAAGCAACGCAGATACAACTCGGACTTTAGCATAATGCTTTAGAAAATGTCAACTTTAAAAACTTTTTAAAGGGGAACTTGGCAACTTAGAACTTAGAAATCATTTGGATGGTTAAATGACCTGTCCGGTGAAAATGGTGACTTTCCCCGCTGCACCTAGCGTCCCCAGGCGGAAAACCAACCTTGCAACATTGAGAGTACCGTCCCGGAAAGAGAAGTGAGAAACAAGAAACTCATTTTAAATCGTGTTTCTTACCTTGTAACATCCACACAGTTCTGCCAAACTTATGCTAACCGTTTGCTAGCTTGTAAACACATCCATGTGCTTTATCGTTACCTTTTCCCACAGTTTGAAATGGCATAATGTGCAATTTCTCCAGCAGAGGGGGAAATCCTGCAAAGTTTCCCTTTAAGCACTGTTCTGTGCCAACGGAAATGCCTTAGGAACACACATGTTTGTTTATGCAGTTGAAAGGGTCTATACGTGGCACTGTCATGCTGCTGTTGATTGTTTTTTTTAAACCCTTTTGTCCCAACATTCTCTACCTTATTTTCAGTGATTCTGTTTCTTATATTTACATTTATTGTTGAGACTGGAAAGGCACCTTCTGCATGTATGCTAGGTAAATATGCAATAGCAGCTGCAGCAGCATTATCCAGTATTGCACTGATGGGGTTACCCTATGAGAATTTGAATCCCAAAGCAAATAGTTAATAATGTTAATTGTTATGTGTTATCCCCCCCCCCCCCCCCCCCCCCCACCTCCTGCCTACCTGCTGCAGTGTGGTTGCCATGGAGACCCGTCAGTACGTGGTGGGCGACCAGATCACCATGCGGCTGATGAGGAGGGAGAAGGGCTCGCTGATCGCACTGCCCAGCTCTCAGTGGGTTAAGGTGGAGGAGCCCATCCGCTTTGGAGGTGTGTGTGTGAGGGCAAGAGAGAGTTGGTTAGTCAAGGAGAAGGACCTGCTCTATTTGCCCAAAAAGACTAAACGTGTGTAGACCACATTTTTGGGTGAATGTGTAACAGATAGAGAGAGAATCTTGGACATGTTGAAGGATCTCTGAAATATTAAACCTGTAAGTTCTACCTGAAGTGAGTGAAGGGTTCTGCAGGAGCATGCTAAAAAGATAGCTTGATTAAAGACTAATTGCAAAATTTGCAAAAAATGTTTCCTTTAAGAGCAATTTGAGGCAGCCGTGGCCTACTGGTTAGCGCTTTGGACCTGTAACCGGAGGGTTGCCGGTTCAAACCCCGACCAGTAGGCACGGCTGAAGTGCCCTTAGGCACCTAACCCATCACTGCTCCCCGAGCGCCGCTGTTGTTGTGTGTTTCACTAATTCACGGATTGGGATAAATGCAGAGACCAAATTTCCCTCACGGGATCAAAAGAGTATATATACTTATACTGAGTACATCTCGGCACACATCATAAGGAGAATTTTCTGCCATTCACCTCAGCAGTTTTACTAGTAACTATGTGCTAAGAAGTCCAAGAAACTCTTCTGAGTGTGTTCAGTTCAGTTTTTATTTGTCATTGTTACAGGATAACAACGAAATGTTGTTAGAGAAAAAACAGACAGGCATATAGTTTGAAGTTGTTCACCCATTTGCCTTATCAATTTACATCCCCATGAATTACCCATTACTTTGTACCTAATTTAGCTCCCATAAATACCCCCTAGAAAACCCCATAAAGTGCCATGTCCAGTAAAGTGCTTGGTGCAATAATTAATAAATCTAATAGAGGTAAGGTTGTTGGAGTGTTGTTGCAGCAATGCAAAGTCCAGGTCACAGGTATTGGGGGTGTATGGACAGGGACATTATGTCACAGAGGGATGTCTGATGGGGAGTGGGGGGGGTAGACTGTCCATTGAACAGCCTGACTGCATGGGGGTAAAGAGCGAGTGTGTGTGTGTGTGTGTGTACGCGAGCAGATGGGCATCTGGGGGCGTACTCGAAGCTGCTGCTGGCCTCTGAGGAGCAGGTGCTGGGGCTGCTGCAGGAAGAGAAGGAGGCGCTGAGGACCCAGCTGTGCCTGGAGGAGAACGACCCACAGGACTGCTTCATCCAGAGCGCCCTGCACCAGCTGCAGGTACGCAATACCACACATACACAGGACTGCTTCATCCAGAGCGCCCTGCACCAGCTGCAGGTACGCAATACCACACATACACAGGACTGCTTCATCCAGAGCGCCCTGCACCAGCTGCAGGTACGCAATACCACACACACCCTAGGGGTGGGCGATATGGACAAAAAATAATATTTGATATTTTGACGTTTTAACCAAATCAACCAATGCATTGTCACTCTGACACATTTCCAATTCTGCCCCCACTTGTGTGTGTGGCAATGACATGGTCTAGCCAGCTACATTAGAGAAGATGAATAGGCCTAACAGTTTCCAAAGAGAAAGTCTGAAGCTGAAGTTCCTTTCAAACCTTTACATAGGATTCACTGTAAAACTAAGCAGACCAACAGAGTACATCTCAGTCATTTCCTTCGATGTTTTGTTTAAGAGCAATCATGTAGGCTAGCATTCCAAGTTACAGAATAGAAACTAATGCGTTAGCTTATGGCTAATGTACATGAGAAATCCCATAGAGATGCTAACGGTTAGCCTAATCGGTAAACATAGATATTTAGAGCGAATTTCAATCCATTTACAAAAGAGTTACATGAGAATAGTTCTTTGTTTACAACTGACTATTAAAATACTCAAAGGCTAATGTTTTCTCTCCATATAATACCATGTAGGAAAAAATGTGACTCATCAATGCTACTTGAACAGAAGTAGCCGCATAAAATCCCAAGTAGGCTACTCTCGCAGCACAAAATAAACATTAGGTGTGCATGTGACAACGTTGTGACCCACTAGTAATCACGTGACACTTGCTCTGTTGCAGCCAGGGGCTTCTCCCACACCTCCTGGGAATGTATGAGTCTTCAATGTGTGATAAGTAATTTAAATACTCCATAATGTCAATTTGCACATTGTTAAAACAACAATCGAAATATTATCGCAGACAATATATATCGCCCACCCCTAAAACACACACACACACACAGGACTGCTTCATCCAGAGCACCCTGCACCAGCTGCAGGTACGCAATACCACACACACACATACATTGTTTTGCCACTACAGCCACAAATACACACACGTGTGTACACACATACACACACACACGGTTTCTCCACCACACACAGCCACAAATGCACGCTTTCTCTCAATCGCACCAGTTAAAGTTGAGCCCTTTTTATCCTGGTGTTTAATGTCTCTCTTCTTTCTTTCTTTCTTTCTTTCTTTCTTTCTTTCTTTCTTTCTTTCTTTCTTTCTTTAGGAGCGTGAGGAGTCTCTGCTGAAGCGGACCTCCCAGGATGGGGCTGGTGCAGAAGGACTGGACCTGCGGAAGCTGTCCCTGTCCGACCCCCCCTCTCCTGAGGTCACTGTGGTAGTTTCCAACCCCAGCTCCAAGGTGGGTCACAGAGGACTGCTCTATTTGATGAGGGGTGTTTTCAGAATGTTACTGCATGATGAGAACTCTCATGTCTATTAAAGTGAAATTCCCACACCTTGCTGAGTTGCTGGCCAGCTGATTGAAGACTTAAACTGACATGTGAACTCGAACTGCCAGCACTTAATGGTTTATGCCAGTAAAGGATTATTATGACCGCTGCTAGCGAAGCGGTCATATAGGGATTGTCAAAGCCCCCCCCCCCCCCGGTCATTTACTTCCTGAATTTTTGGTCAACGATACCCGGGACACCGAACTGCCGGGGCACATGACATTTGGTGGGTATGTAGCCCCACTAGACTTTTACGGAAAAAATTTGTTTGGTCCCCGGGGGCCACTCCCCCCGCTTGCTTATGACCATAACCTAGGCTACTAACAGGAGCTAAGTGAGTTAGCCACAACACGTTCGCTACGTGGTGGTTTTCTATTGGAAAATATAGGCTACCTGAAAGATAACCTGTCTATGATGCATCCTAAACACCGGGCTGGGACATTTAGCTCAAAGTCTCAAAAAGCATCGGAGTCAACGTTCATTCCCAAACACCCATATAGGCTACTTCAATCCTCTATTTTCAAAGGTGATTCAAGTAAGGAAGAGCATGGCTCAAAGTAAAGTAACTAGGACTGAAATTACATAAATTCGTGTTTGTGTCAACTCGCCACAATGTAGATTTATTAACGCACCTGTGATCTACATCTCCATTTAAACCAAATGTTTTAGAGCGCACGTTGAGAGATGTGTCCAGGGCAGGGCTGTACCTACACATATTTGTTGCACGTGTCGATGTGCTTTGATTCCAGCTTGGTAGTAGTAGTCTATGCGCTATTAAAAATAACGCTATTAAAAATAACGTGTGTGTGAAGTATCCAAACAATGATAACGCTTTCAGTATGGCTGCTTTAGCCACAGACCTTGAGCTACTGTACAGGTTGGGTTCCATTTAGAAGTGCCGCTTTCCGTGATTCACACAGCTGCGTGAAATGTATTACTACTGATATGCAAAACTATTAACTTTTCGCCAAGAGGTGGCAGCTTAAGTCCGCTTGATACTGTAAGCCATTGGTTCCTAAAGGAGATTTTATTTGGGTCGCCAGCATAGCCTAGTGACAATTTATGTTGTGTAATAGGCCTAGCATAGGGCCTACCTTATATAGCTTATAGTTTAAGTCACGGTTTTGTCATAACTCCCTCTATGTATTTTTGCATTTAGAATAGCTCTGAAACCGGGGGCAAACACGTCGCAGGGGGGGCGCCAGTGCGTGGATATCTCAATCGCAAAATTAAACAATATTTCTATTGGGCGCCTACCATGGACTAGGCTGGGTGAACTCAGCCTGATCTGCCGGCGATTCCTTTTCGATTTCTTAAAAGATTGAGCTTGGTCTGGCGAAAGCCAGACTAGCCATGGACCTCATAGTTGCAAAATGCAAGGGAACATAAATCAGCATATTATTTGCACAAACAATAACGGACAGTAGCTCTTCAACTTGGCCTGTTAAAATGTGTATGAACAGTCTAGCAACGCATTTCATGAAGGCCCTTTTGGAAATGTCAGTTATTTGCACCACTGGGTAAAACGGCATTTTGTTTTAGACTACTGGTATTTAATTTGTGCATTGACAATAAAGCTGAATATCATATGAACTAGATGACTAAACTTATGCATATGTAGAAGAAACATTCACAAAAATCCATGACATGACCTCTCTCCTTGATAGCTGTTGAAAACTGCATGGAACTGACAGGGATTGTTTTGTTTAATAATAAATAAATAAATAAATACAATATGGTTATGGTTATGGATTTAGCAGACGCCTTTGTCCAAAGCGACACATAAATACAAAACAACATAATAATATTTAAAATTGAACAGGGAACAGAAAATTGAACAGGGAACAGATATGCTGCTACCTTCTGCTTTTCCCAAATACAATGTAGCCTACAGGTGTACCTTTCATCAGTCCAGTTGCAATGGATGGACTCTGATGAACTGCCCTACTTGTGATTGTTTAGAGATTTTAAAGGTTTTATAACAATGCTACACATTTTTTGGCAAGTGCTACAAATCTATTCACCTTTGCAGCGCCAGTAAGCTACTTTGTGTGTGGCCCACAAACACACATGCCAAACAAGCATACACAAAAGTTTTAAGAGCGGGGGATGGAGTAGTCTAGATGGAGACATATTCATTAATATGATTTATTTTCGCGGAATGGATGTACAGGAATGAGCGGCGGTCATATTTTGTACCGCTATGCGGTACATCTAGTTTCACTTCGTGTGTTATTTGTCCAGTAAAATTACAAATAATATTAAATTAAACAAAATTCAATTTTAAAAATGTACCCATAGAGAAAAGTTAGCAGCTACAAGCTGGTTATGGATTCCAATCCCAGCATTGAAATGACTATCTTGCCTGTTATTTTGGATAAATGCATCACCTCAGTGAATACATTTATTCAGTCTGGCAAACAGAAAAAAGGCTCCAACCTTAGTCCTCTGATTGTTTCCTCTCCAGCCTGTACTGCAGTACTCCTCAGCATTCGACGATGAGGTGCAGGAGATGCCAGACGTGGACCCTGTAGAGATGGCTGATGAGGTGCCAGAAGGACCCGCTGAGGCCCCCCTGAAGCAGGAGGCTGACTCCGAGGCCCCACAGGCAGTGGAGGGGGCACCTGCTGGTTCCCAGACTGAGATGGGCAGACCTCAGACCTCAGAGCCTGGACCCTACTACTACTTCTACCAGGGTGAGCCTTTTCTACTTCACCTCTCAGTGGTGCTCTTAGTAGATGCGTCTGTGCATGTGTGTGTGTGTGTGTGTGTGGAATATTGTTCCACAATAATGTTGTACAAGAGAATCACAATTACATGTATATTGAGTGTGTGTTGTGTTGTGTTTGCATGTGTGTGAGAATATGATGCAGGTTATTTGTGTATTTGTCTTTGTTTGAGTGTGAATACGGTGAGTGTGTGTGTGTGTGTGTGTGTGTGTGTGTGTGTGTGTGTGTGTATGATGTGTAAGTGAATAATGAATATGGTGTGTGTGTGTATTTCAGAGAGAGAGAATAATACTTATGTTGTATTTGTGAAATAATGAATATGCTGTATTTGTGTGTGTGTGTGTGTGTGTGTGTTTGAAATAATGAATATGCTGTGTGTGTGTGTTTGTGAAATAATGAATATGCTGTGTGTGTGTTGGTGTAGCGGACGATGGTCAGCAGATGTTCCTGCACCCGGTGAACGTGCGCTGCCTGCTGAGGGAGTACGGCAGTCTGGAGGCCAGCCCCCCGGCCATCACCGCCACCGTGGTGGAGGTGGAGGGACAAGCCGTCACCGAGGTAAACTCACACACACACACACCACTTACTCACACTTATCCACGGCCACTATGATGGAGGCAGAAGCACACCGTTATCTACATACGTGTGTACACACACACCCACACAGCCACGATGATGGAGACCGTAGGACGTGGTTACCAGAATCACCACAAAATGGCGGTTTAGCAGTGGTTGGGGGGGGGGGGGGGGACAGACTAAGGGTACGTTCAGACTAAGCGTCTTTTTCTCAGCTGCAGGCGTCCGTTTTACATTATAACCCTATGGAGTAGACTGTGTTTTCAAAAAAGTCGTCGGCTTCTTAAAACGCGACTGCAACAGTCTTTTTCTGCAGCTCAGAAGTTGAGAAATGTTCAACTTCTAACGGAAAAACGCCATACGTCATGCTGTCTTTTTTTACAGATGACCAATCACAAGCAGGCAAGTAAAAAATGGAGAAGGTGACAGGACACCGGTCGAAAGACTCGTTTTAGTTTCTGAGCATAGCCAGGGAATTGTTTGACATGACTTCACAACTTTACCATAACATACCAAAAGCAATAGCCAGAGTTTTCTCTTCCGCGACATTTTGAATCCACACGTAACGTTAGTCACTTTGTCTATCGCAAAAAGACTCTTCCGGCTGCTTTTTGGAACAATACAATGGTAGCTTCTTTTTTTTTTTCAAACTGAAAAAGCGGTCTGCACAACTTCTTGTGTCAGAAAAAGACGCCTAGTCTGAACGTACCCTAACAAAGTAAAAAAAAACATGAAAACTTGTGCACTCATCATTTGTTCGTGTGTGTGTGTAGGAAGTGCGCCGCCGGCATCGGTACCTGGCCCACCTGCCCCTGACGTGCGAGTTCAGCATCTGTGAGTTGGCATTGCAGCCCCCGGTCCTCTCCAAAGAGACCCTGGACAGCTTTGCAGGTTAGCTCATTTCCACCTTTCTCACACCACTCTTTCTTTCCCACCTTCCTCACACCACCAGTTCTCTCTCTCTCTCTCTCTCTCTCTCTCTCTCTCCACCCGTCTGACTCACACACTCTTCCTTCTCCCACTCATTTTGTCTTCATCTGTCCCTCTGGTGCCCTGCCACACACTAACCTAAGGCTAATGCCAGTAGCATGGTGTCCCAGAGCTGTATAAACATGTTGCTGTGTGCCCCAACTCACTGCTCTTCCTCCCCCCCCCTCTCCCCTCCCCCCCCCCTTTCCCCTCCTCTCTGCAGATGACCTGGAGAAGAGGAAGCGTCTGCGGCAGAAGAAAGCGAGGGATGAGAAGCGAAGAGAGAGGCGCATCGAGATGGAGGAGAACAGGAAGCAGGGCAAATGTAAGTGCCTCAACCCTCCCCCCTCCCCCCACGCCTGCTTTTTTCAATCCTCATAGAGGAACCAGAGCAGTGTTTCTCATATGGGCCTTATGCAATGGCACCAACATCTGCAACACAAACGATGCATTACTTCCTGTTGCAATTCACTTTCTCCCCCACTCACTTACATGCCTGCTGACTGTCAGTAATACAAATCATAACGTCCGAAAAACGGCTGAAGTGCCCTTGAGCAAGGCACCTAACCACTCACTGCATTGGGATTAGTGTGTGCTTCACCGTGAGGGAAATTTGGTCTCTGCATTTATCCCAATCCGTGAACTAGTGAAACACACTGCACACAGTGAACACACAGTGAGGTGAAGCACACACTAATCCCGGCGCAGTGAGCTGCCTGCAACAACAGCGGCGCTCAGGGAGCAGTGAGGGTGCCTTGCTCAAGGGCACAAACAGCAGTTAGGTGCCTTGCTCAAGGGCACTTCAGCCGTGCCTACTGGTCGGGGTTCGAACCGGTAACCTTCCGGTTACAAGTCTGAAGCGCTAACCAGTAGGCCACGGCTGCCCCCTATCTATGGTTTCTTTGTGTATTGATTCCTGTCAGTGTTCTCTGCTTTTAGATCCGGAGGTGCACATTGGCTTGGAGAACCTGCAGCAGTTCCCTGCGTTTGGTTCTCCCCCCTATAACGGCGGCAGCCCTCCTGCCCACCCAGAGTTCCTGCTGGCTCCCCCCTCACCTCTCAGCAGCAGCCCTGCCTCAGGTAACACACACACACACACACACACACACACACACACACACACACACACACACACAGAAGTCATACTCTTCAGTCTGCACTCGATGCCTGATACAGAAATACATTACTGTTAAAGACTGATAGTGTTCATTGTATTATTTCTCTGTACGCAATATCTAAACTTACAATATATACCATCATATTTACCTGAAAATATAAAGTTATGAAATGCATATGCACTCAACATTATTGTTGTGACAACATTGTTTTTAAAGTCCACAAGATGGCGCAACACCTCATTCCTCTCTTGAGTCACTGCAGAAATCGGAAAGGAAGTTGATTAAACCTTTTGTATTGTAAAATTGGTATTGGAACAATTTTGTATCATGTGTAACAATATTGAGATGCATATTACAACCTCCGTATACTGACACACTCTGATACAACTTTCTCATTATGAGCAGTCATTTCATTACTCTTTTTGACCCCTCCTACTCCCTGTCCCTCTTGTGCACCCCCTGGTGGTGTGGTGCTGCTGTTACAGATGGACTGATGTTCCCCAGTCTGGGTGGACACAGTCCTGTGCTGAGCGTGGGAAGTATGGAGGATGACTCCCACTGCATGTCCTTCGCCCAGGTACACACACACACACACACACACGGTTTTATACATAGAACTACAGCCTTTCTGATATGTGGAGTTATTTGGATAGTAGTGATATTCTAACACACTCTTTAAAGCCTGACCATAACATTCACTGTAGGACGTTGGTTAAAGCCTTCACATTGATTATTTTTCTCTGTTGTGTCCTTGTGGCATCTGTGAATATCTGACCTATTGTCTCTGCATTACAGATGCTCCGAGATGGCAAAGCCAGGGGTGATGTTGGGCCTAAGATCACCCCAAAGAAAGGTGAGGCGCGCGCACGCACACACCACACACACACACACACACACACACACACACTATTCTCACCCCAAAGAAAGGAGAGATTGTTAAATTCAGTGTGTGCTGGGATTGGTGGTCATCAGATGTTTGTCAATCCCAAAATCACTCTGTTTAGAAGTCTAATGTCTTTCCTCCTACCATCTTTCCTTTCGTAATCCCCCCCCCCCCACCACCACCACCACCGTTTTATCTTCTCCATCAGTGGACATGCTGCTGGCCCCCCCGGTGGCAGACAGTGATGGGGAGAGTGACGGCTCAGACCGGGTTCCTGTGCCCAGCTTCCAGAACTCCTTCAGCCAGGCCTTTGAGAAGGCGCTGATGCAGCTGGACAATGGGCCCCCGGCCACCCCACAGCCTGCTCCCATACCAGGTGTGTGTGTGTGTGTGTGTTTTACATGACTACCATGTTAGATGTTGGTCAAACCCAAACCCACATGCTCTAGCTAACTCTGTGTTCTTTGTGATGTTCCCTCTGTTTTAGAAGAGAAAGGGGGCAAGAAGAAAAAGAAGAAGCAGAAGCTTCTGTTCAGCACCTCTATGGTTCACACCAAGTAGAAGAGGACTCGCAAACACACACACACACACACCTCTCACACTCCCTCTGCTCATGGCTTGTGTTTCCCTCACCCAGCTGTGTATCTCGCTTGCCTCTCGACAGCATCTCCTTTTTATTCTCTGCTTTCTCAATAAGCATTGGTTCTCATTACAGCTGCTTATGTTAAGAGTAACCTGCAGCTGCAAACCCCTGTGAAATTGCAGTGCCCTTCTGCAGTGCCCTAACTTGGCCATGCCCATGTACAGTCCCCCATACCGTTCAGATGTTTTAAAATAAACCTGAAACGATTGTTGAAAACAAAAACTGAGGTTCAAAGAGAAGATATTAAATTGCAGATTGACAATTGTTAACTCGCACCAGCCCAATGTCAAGAGTCGCAGATTGTTTTTTTTGTTTTTTTGAGGAGTAGCTTGCACTATAGGGAACTTTAAATAAAGAATGCATGAGACGACACTTGCTGCAAGAGGTCATGTTTTTGATTAGGATTTTGGGTTGATTGTTGGAGTGGTTCGGTAGGTAGGGTGAAGTGTAGCAGTCAGCCAGCTGTAGATTTACCTTCTTCTAGGACCCCCCTCCCACTCCGAGCCAGTCACACCCCTCACAAACCTCCAACCCTTTCAGAAAAGGCCAACTCCTGTCCGTTTTCCTGGTGCTTTTTGAGATCAGTGTTAATGGCAGCCATTTGGACCTAGACATTTTGAAGGAAAACATGTCGGAGTCGATAAATGTCTCAAGATAGTTCAGGAGTGTTTTGTTAAACATAATGGATGAGCTGCTAAATGGATTTTTGCTAACATTGTTTTTTTTTTGTTTTTTTTTTAATAGCAAGTTTACGTTACCTTTACCTTGATAGCAGTTTTTTCCCTCTTGGCAAGATTTGCACCTTTTTTTCCCCATGACCACATAAATCCATGTGTTTTAATTTCCTCTGTTGACCATCTGAACTCTAGATTATAATCAGCTATGGTCTTGGGGGACCAATCAGATGATCTGATTTTAGTTGACATGTAAAAATATATAGCAATTGGTTTATTTTCAGTTTGTTTTGTTAATCCACCCCAGATATTGTGATTATGGTGGAGAGTTAAATTAATGTTTTCATCTAAATAACTACCCCAAGTGAAACCAGCAGGGTCTCAGTTTTACGGCCCATTTTGGTCCCTGTAATTCATGTCCAACCCTGCAACACTCACTCATTGTGTGTCTGTGTGTGTGAGTGAATCCATATAGAGGTGCTGACTGCTGATCTGCTTGCCATGTATTGTGTGTAAAGACAGACAAGAGAAAATTATACAAAATATTTTTGTTTGAGGGTTCTTTAAATTTACTTTCATTTTTTTAGGTCAACTTAACAGGAAAGAAAAAAAAATTAAACTGACCTAAAGTTGGAATGAATAAAGATTATTATACACAGCAAAAGGGTGTCTTGTATTTTTGTAAAATGCCACTTTGGGCAGATTTTATTTATTTGTTACATGCAGCATCTTCTATGAATAAATATACTTGTTTCATATGCAAACATCATTTTAAATTACAGTAATTTATACATCAAAGATACAGCAGCATGTCGTATCATATAGATTGTATCCATGAAATGGAAAAAGGGAAACCACATATTGGGGGAAAAAAATAATTTGTCTGTGGTTTGCTGCAGAAATGTTCCTGTATCCTTCCCCAGATCGGTCTTCACTTTGTCTCGTAGGTCTACAGACAATTCTCTCGACCTCATGGCTTGGTTTTCACTCTGACATACACCATCAACTGTGAGACCTTATATAGACAGATGCGTGTCTCTCCTAATAATGTCCAATGAATTCATTTAGGCACAGGTGGACTCCAATCAAGTTGTAGAAGCATCTCAAGGACCATTGATAGAAGTAGGATGCACCAGAGCTCAATTGCAAGAGTCTCTGTAAAGTTCTCTGTACATCTGTACCATATATACCATCGTATTTACCTGAAAATGAGGTTTTGAGATTTTGGTGCATGCAACATTGTTGTTGTGACCACATTGTTTCTAGAGTCCACAAGATGGCGCAACACCTCATTCCTCTCTTGCGTCACAGCAGAAATGGAAAAGGAAGTTGATTAAACTTGCCACTCCAGTATGCAAGAAGTTTAGTTTGGCTTAATATATTTGAAAAAGAGCAAAACCTTTTGTATTGTCAAATTGGAATTGGAGCAGTACTGTATCATGTATAACAATATTGAGATGCATATTATCACCTCTGTGGCAGTTCGTAACTAGAGAGAGTGAATTCATATAGAGGTGCTGACTGCTGATCTGCTTGCCATGTATTCAGTGTACGTGACAGATGAGAGAAAATTATACAAAATATTTTTGTTTGAAGAAACATTTCAGGATGGGTAAAAGCAAAGAGCTCTCCCAAGACCTTTGCCACCTTATTGTTGCAAAACATATGGAACTACAGATGCATTTCAACTTCAGAATCATCCAGTAAGCATTGGAGCCATTATCTGCAAGTGGAAGGAACATCACTGCATCATTCATCAACCGGCCATGCACAGGATCTCCTCGCCAGATTTCTGACCAGGAAGTCAGAAGGATAGTCAGAAGAGTAGCCCAAGAGCCAAGGACCACTCGGAGAAAGCTCCAGAAAGACTTGGAGCAACAGGTACAATTGTTACAGAGAAAATCATAAGCAATGCACTCCACCGCCATGGCCTATATGCACACTCACCCCACTTGACTCTATTACTGAAGAAAAACATGTCGAAGGTCATTGAAAGTTTTGAAACATTTGGACAAGCCTATATGAAATACTGAGAGAATGTCTTTTGGTCAAAACTGACCTTTTTGGATGTCATACTACACACCATGTTTGGAGGAGAAATGGCACTGTGCATCACCCTAAAAATACCCTACCAACAGTGAGGTTTGGAGGTGGAGGCATCATGCCCTGTTTTTCATCTCATGGTACTGGCAGACTTCATACAGTTGAAGGAATGATGAATGGAGTCATTTTGTCCCAGGAGAATCTTGCCATCCACCAGGATGATGAGTATGAGACATGGCTAGACCTTCCAGCAGGACAATGATCCAAAGCATTCAGCAAAGGAAACTCTCAATTGGTTTCAGGAGAAAGGAAATCAAGGCCCTGACTTAAATCCAATTGAACAGTTTTAGAAGTTAACTAAAGATCAAGATTCAGAAGAGGGATCCCTGGAATCTTCAATATTAAAAGACTATCTCTTTACTATCACTTTATTACACATAACTCTACTTATGCACTTTAATGTTTGGATTTTTTTATATGGGTAGATTATCAGAGTTAATACTAATGTCTGGTGAAAATTTAATGCGAATAGCCTCACTGGAAGTATATACTGAAAAAAATGTTGAAGTGTTCTATACTTATTTTCCCCGCTGTATGTATTCCATGGTGTAGACGGGTCAAATGATAATGTTGTAGGTATTTTAATTTTGGATTGCCCATTAGACTTCTTGGTGGTTCAGAGTGCTTTAGGGGTAGAAAATTCACAACAGGACCAACCTGCAGGCACAACACAGACTGAAGCCTACTTGCCCAAGTATACACAGTGGCTACAAGTAAGACAAGTCACTATTTCACCAGGTTACAGGTCAAAATTGACCATATTGCACTCAAGCTTCAATAACCACACACACACCACCTTCCATAGCATCTCAATCACTTCTTCAACACACACAATCCACCCCTCACAATGTTCAGCAAACGTTCAAACATCAGTCACATAAACCACACATTACATTAGATTATTAAATTAGATTCAGCTTTATTGTCATTGTGCAGAGTACAAGTAAGAGACAACGGAATGCAGTTAGTATCTAACCAGAAGTGCAGGAAAGTGCAATGTGAACAGTATAGACAAGTAGCAGTATAAACAGTATGACATAGTGCAGTGAAGACAGTAGTATACAGTTAAGCAAGTGGTATGGTTTACAGTAAGAATATTAACAGTATCATTATAAGAGCAGAATAAATATGGATATGCAATTTAAACAATATAGACAGATACAGTTAGGCTCAAGTTTTTGAACCCATGCTAAAGTTCACTAAAAAGAGGAATATAAAATCATCTTTTGGAAATTGATCTAACTCACTAAATGCATCTCTGTTACTCACTAATTGCAACTCTATTACTCACTAACTGCATCTCTGTATGGTATGACAACTGCAACTCTGCTGATAGCAAGGCACTACAAAGACTTGTGAAATCTGCCCAAAGGACTATTGGCTACCAACTCCCCTCCATCCACGACACATATCATAAACGCTGTAAAAAACAAAGCCAAATCCATTGTCAAGGATGCCACCCACCCAAACCATGGTCTTTTCAGTCCCGTCTGGCTACTCTATTTATCCCTGTAGACATGTTATCTGGAAAACATGTATTTATCCAACTATACACTGTAGCCTACATTATTAATCCCTATTGTATACACCAGGGGTTCCCAAACTTTTCCATGACAAGGCCCCCCAAATACCACTAGGTTCTGGCCAAGGACTCCTTGATGTGTTATTAAACCCATCGACAATACTACGGCAAATTTAAAAATACATTAAGCTAATCCTAATAATTATTTTAGCCACAAGCACTTTGTGATGGAGCATACAGTGTGTAAAATTACATTTGGGGCTTTCTGCTATATGAGAGCTATCACTCTACTATTATTCCCAGTCATTATCATGGAAAATAATGTTCAGATATGCAACAAATTATTATAATGGCATTGTATAACAACCCTCGTAGTAATGGGTATATTTAAACATTTTCAAATGTATTTATTTGTTGCTTTTATTTTTCTTTCCAACTTGCTGAGGCCCCCCTGGCACCCCCTCGCGGCCCCCACTTTGAAAACCACTGGTATACACAACCATACTCTACCTGCACTTGGCTTCTTTGCTCTCCTGGTTGGATGTCTGCATGTCATTGGCTCTGTACCATGTACTCTGCTAAATGACAATAAAGTTGAATCTAATCTAATCTTAGTGCTTTAAGTAAAAAATTAGGAAATATCCAACCTTTAAGGACACCAATTTTCTTTGTTAATGAATAATGTATCGTAAATAAAGGCCAGTTATTTCATGGATCCAGGATACTATATGCATCCTGATCAAGTTCCCTTGGCCTTTGGAATTAAAATAGCCCCACATCATCACATACCCATCACATACCAAGGTTTCAACAGTGTTTTGTGTGTATCCATGTGAATGTGTGTGAAGGTACGTCTTTCTGTGAGTATGTGCGTGCACATGCTTGTGTGTATGCCCAGTTATTGGTTACAAACAACAAGTTATGCTCAAAATAATGGACTTCACAAAGTGGAAGAGTTCCCCAGAACAAAAGAAAATGCATGTCTGTAAAAATAGTAGCCTATAAGGACAGCACTCTCAGTTCTCTTTCAAACTTTTTTTCGCCAACAATGGACGTTTTGGGCTGTGCGCCCTTCTTCAGCGTAGGCTATAGTGGTGTTCCCTAGGGTGTTCACCTTTGACCTGTACATACACACTTTTTTTTCCAACAGGGGGAACTCAAAATGTAGGCAACCCAATTACAGCATTCTTCAAAAAACATTTCTCAGAATATAAACATAAACTGATATAGGCCTACTTCAAAGAAGGAAAAGCATGACATCAAGAACAACATTATTAGGCATGTTTGCATAAAGTTATACCCAGTTTCTGTAGGCTAACAGTTCTATTTGCACCTCAATACCCATGAAATGTAACTCTCTGACATCATGTTTAGCGCTGTTAAAATGTCTTGCCACCGATGATTTCCCATCATGCTTCCGTATGGAGGACATATCCTAGTTTTCAGTTCACGTTTTGTTTTGCCAACATAGTATAACTTACATGGACATTTTAGCAAGTACACCACATACTGTTGTCTAACAGACATGTTGCACAACACTGCCATCTACTGGTTGTCCAGTAGAGGGTGAATTCGAACGCGCGACTTGAATTCAGGGGTATTTTTTTTGTTTGTGGATCGCTGTGCGATAGGAATGTCTCAAAATTACGTCATCCACAAATCCACAAAATGCGATCAACAAATGCAGCCTCCCACACACAAAGCCAAACATATTTATTTGTAGATGTCAAAAATATATTTACAAATACACGTATATTTGTACAAATTACTTTATATATTTGTATGTCACATTTGTGTGTTTGTGTATTTGTGTTTGTGTATTTACAAATAGGCTACACATATATTTGTGCATATATTTTCGAGTATGTACAAATCTTTGAGACAATTCTATTCCCATAATTAGAGAGCACTTCACCTTTACATCCAGTTCATGGTCAGTGCTCTGATGGACATTGCTTTAAGCATATATCCTAGCTACACGCTCCTTCAGAGCTTGTGACTTCAGTTGCATTATAGTCTGCTTGTTGAAATGTGTGATAAAACTGCATAATTTAGTTTGTGTTTTACTGTGACCCCCAGTGTCATGCAGAATCATGCTTTTCAATCAGCATCTTTTGATATTTTACACCTAGCCCTACGGGTGGATGGGTTAGGCTGTCTGCACAAAGGTGAAGTACTCATTATCATAGTTTTTAACATTTTGTGAACACAATTTACGAAATGAGCCTTTGTGTGCATAGGAGAAATACAGTTTCCATTAACTGTAAATATACAAACGTGTACAACGTGTTGTGTTTTGTGTTCAGTTCAGGCATATGTGCTTAAAACTTAAACCCGCCAAAATTACCTAAATCTGGATTCTAGCACATAGGTGGGTTAGTAAAAAAAATAGGTGGTGATGGTAATTCACAAAAAGGTCAGAGGGGCTGGCAAGTCGTCTCCGGTGCCTTTTTGTGGCGCATGCGTACCAAAGTATATCTCCTCTTCAGCCATCACTAGTTAGACAAGCTAGCTGGCTAACAAACTACTAACTAGCTATTGGTTGTAGTTTATCAGGATTGTGATATTTCCCACTGCTTCTTCGTAATCCCCGGGGAGGGTTGTGGTTTTGGCAAGCCACGGTTAAACCTTAGCCTTCCGAACGAGTAACAGTCTGGTAAGGAACTGTTTCACGCATGGCTTTTGCAACCATTATGTACATCCGATTTGTCTTTTGTAGCTAGAGTTGCAGGAGAAGGAATGGCCGTTGTAGCGCCATGCCCTTACTATGGCTTTTGATCACACCTACTGACTTATCGTCTGCAACTCTCCGAAAATGTTGGGTTTACCAATGTCGTTGTTGTGTGCACATTTAGCTAACGTTTTTTCCTCACACAACATAATCAGCAGACAAAGTAGTTACCAGTCAGACGAGACTTCTGCAGCTATTTTTCCATGTTATTATTCAACACAAGCAAAGATTCACAAGCAAGTCATTTTTAACAAGTGGCTGTTGACATTATGCTACTAAACGTTAACTCTCTGTTCTGTGCACAAATTGGGCGTAGTTGATTTCCACAGATTTATTTGACCTAGATTCTAGTTACATATGGCTTTGAAGTTTAGCACCTCTGAAATCACATCAGTGTGTGGGTTTGCATTCGAACAGAACTAACTTGGCTCTCTCTCGGTGGTGTTGGTGAAATTTTAGTCAGGACAATATATATATTTATTTCCTCTGAGTTTGTATTTGTTCGCTTTTTTCACGGCCTACCCTAAATTGCCTTGTAACGTTAGTTTGTTGCGAGATTGCAACAAGCCAAGTCTCCCTCAAACGCTGCTTGGAAGCAGACAGACACTTGGTCATTAAAATGGAATGCAATGAGACAATAGTAACTGTTAGTTTAACTGTCAGTCAATTTGAGCATGTTCAATATGATGATTCTGAAAACATGACAGGCCTAGGCTGTAACAAGTTTGTGTAGTGTTAGCTGTATTAAAGTAGCAAACAAATTAATTTGTGGGGATTTGCCGAATTTAGAATGCCCTCCTAAAAAACAACCCATAGTTGGGCTTTTTGGCTAGCTGTTGGGACATATTACTTTATTACTGTGAAAGCCAATGAAAACAAAGATATTTTCCCTCCTGCCCACTACTGTTCAACTGGGAACCAATAAAGTAGAAGTGTGTCATTTTTAGTGGCATCTAGTGGTGAGGTGTCAGACAATCAAGCAATTGAATATGCTGAAAGCCTTTTTTCCCAGCTTAAAGGGGAGTGCAACTATTTTCAAAATGATCATTGTCTAGAACCTTATATGTCAAGTAATACGCTTAGTCATTTATATTTAGAAATTGTATAGTACATTTTGACATAGTTGACAGTGTTTTTTGGGGCGGTGATCCAAGCTCAAGCTTGGTGTACTACTACACTGATTTCTAAATGCAATCTCAAGGTGTGATTAAGGTTTATATGATTAAAGTCTGTAGAAACTAAGCAAATATGTCAGACTTGGATGTTGTAGTGTTTGCAAGCAGATGTCTTTGTAATTACAGGTCATGGTCTAACTCCAGGAAGAATGAAGCGCAAGAACTCTTTCAAGTAAGTCTGATTCATTTCTATCTTTGCAAATGCATCCAAAAGACTCTGTCTATTAATTGGGGAATTGGCCTTGTCGAGAATAAAGTACAGCCATCAGAGTATTGAGATTATTGATTCAGTCTACAGGCATTGAAAGATGATCATGATCTAAGCTTAGACTTGCCATACTTTTAACTAAAGGATGCACACTTTTAAGTCTGCCTGTAGTCTAGATGTTGAAACATTTGTTGTCAAACAAATTAATAAATAGGACATTGTTTTTTTGTTTTTTTAAATGCACAAAGATTTCTAAGTATGCAATGTGAATCATACACTAACATTGCTGAATATATTGTATGATTTAATGATTATATAGTCTTAATAACCCAAAGAAGGTAGAAGAATTTAAGCACATCCTATGCTACTTTAATATCTTATTATAACCGCTTCAAATTCATTTTGATGGTAAACTAACTTGTAATAGGGAGAATTGCAGAACCGACCTGCAACTTGCTCTTCCCTGACCTGAAGAATCAGGAATTGCTTTACGGCAAGTGTGCAATCGCCTACTGTTTGTATGAAATCGTGTAATATTACCTTGTCAGTCGACGTGGCTCTTCGGCGGTTATGTTTGCTGGTTTGTAAACAAATCCAAATTTACCATGTCCACAATTATGAACCGGACTCATGCCACTCTTGTCCAAAACAGTCAAAATCAAGTAGAATTTAGAGACCACACTTATGTGAAAAGGACCAAGATTGTACTTGTACTACAAAACTAATGCACACATACAGTATTTAAAGCAGCCCAAAAACAAATGAATTCCAACAGCTTGTGGACAATATCATACAATGACAAAATCTTGCAATATCCATTATGTTTCAGTAGCAAATCATTTCAAATAAATCACAGCTCCAGTTCTGCAGCAAAACTGCTGTCTGTGCCACAAAGGATAGTTTTGATAAATCTGTTGTCATTGTTGTGGTACATTGATTGACATGTTGTATGACAAATGGAAAGGAGTTACCCTGATAAGGACAACAATGAAAGAAATTAAATGCAATATGTTGAAGACAAGGATATCATTAAATACATTAATTACATTTTTATTATTATTATTATTATTTGTAAAGGGAACATGAGGGCCCAGCCCGGCCTGGTGCGGTTGTTGACCCCCTTAAGAGCTTGGTTGGCTGTCAAATCCAACATGGCTGGAGAGATGCCCCGGGAAAGATCTCCCGCTGGAAAGGCATCGTACTAGACCAAGTCACCATCCTTCCCTCCCTCTACCTGGTCAAGTATGAAAATGTGGACTGTGTCTATGGCATCGAGCTGCTGAAAGATGGTCGTGTGCAGAAACTGGAGATAGTGTCAAATCGCATTGGTAAGTATTGCTCACTTGTACTTAACGTTTATTAGATCTGTATACACTGGTTGAATAGCAGTGGGTGTTTTTTTGCATTTGCTTGAGTTCCAAATATCATTTTATGGGTCACAATATTTTTTTTATATTACTATTAATGCATTCCTTATGTTTACTTTTTTGGCCTTTTGACCTACTTCCACACCGGTGCTTTCAGAATAGCAAGAGGGGCTTCGAATTCAGTCGGTTGATGTTTTTTTTGCCTAAAGTTGGAGGAGTGTTGACGCCGCAGTTTAACACGTGTATGTGTGTGTGTGTGTGTGTGTGTGTGTGTGTGTGTGTGTGTGTGTTTTTGCGTCTCTTGGCATACATGCTGGATGTGACATTGGGGGTGTGGCTACATAGTCGATTCTACCTTTGAGTTTGAAGTTCGAGATTAAGATATAATTTCGATGGATTTTGACTTTGAATCAAAATTGTGACACCCCTATAAAGAATATAGCCATGTGTGGACCTATACCTGTGTCTGAGACTACCTGAAACAATCTCAAAACATTCTCCTTATATGTTGAAGAGTTTATATCTTACCTCCATGTATTGGCTAATATGTCATGTACAGACCAGTACCTCAACTGCAGCTCTTTGCTCCCTGATGTGTTGCAGACTCTTACCGGGCGATAGACAACAAGCAGGCAAGGTCCATGCTGGGCCGGGCTGTGCAGCACAAGTTTGAGAATGAAGATGGCTCCAAGGATGAATGGAGGGGGATGGTGCTCGCCCGAGCTCCTATCATGACCCCCTGGTTCTTCATCACCTATGAGAAGGACCCTGTTCTATATATGTACCAGCTTTTTGATGACCTCAAATCAGGGGACCTCCGGTTTATTCCAGGTGAGTGGGGCATGATGGACCTATGTTGCCTTTAAACAACAACAGTCTCCCTGGCAATATGCTTATGTCACATAGTCACCATTTTGAACAGAGATCAGTATAAAAGGATACATTAATTCGCCTTATTCACCCGGCGGCCAGAACGGGTCTAAGGGGTACACTTGCCATTACACCTCAGTCCAGCGGATGGTGGTGGTAGTGCACACCGTTTGCAACGCTGCAACGACGCTGCAACAACCCAAACAACAGGCAGCTGTCTCAAGTGAGCAGGGTGTCTCGTAAAAAGAAATGGAGCCTGGAAAACCCTACACAGACTTCACTACAGACTTTAGCAGACTGGTTTAGAAATAATTTAATAGCCAGAAATATGCCTGCCCTGCCCTAATAAAGAAATATTTGGTTAACTGCGAGTGAATCCCGTTTGCAGCCGTAGAAGAAACGCAGGACAAATTAAACATTCTGGTTTTCTCCGAGTGCAACGATGATAGACAGACATCATTTGGACAAAATATAGAGCATATTAACCTCCGTTGCTCAGCCAAATGCCTTCCTGTTACGTCCTGTTATCACAGAGTTACAGGCGATAAACAATTTTTGATGGTCACAAGTTTACTTAATTACACTATTCGTTATTTATTTAAGGGGCTACTGGAGGAGTTTTGGGAGCATTAGTCCAAAAAGACGTGACCCTCCCTCGCCAGCAAGACATTTTTCTATAACCCTCCAAAGTGATTATGAAAAAACGCATGACCCTCCCCTTCAATTTATTGATGCCTTCTGTAGGCTACTGGGTCAATTTGGGAGCTTGCATGCTACCACTCCTTTCTTAAAATGCCTTGAAAAGGCTGTCGTTTGCACAGTTTCATAAATAATCACCGGGACCGAAACATAGCCTACCTGTCAACTTTTTCCGGGTTTATCACGTACTGTATTTTAACTTTTTTCCCCGTCTTAGGAGGAGCTGCAGGGCCGTCGCAAGGGGGTGCGAGGCCCTGTGCGAACTTGACAGGTGCAAGGCCCTTTTCACTCTTTTCTTGCATGAAATCATGCGATAGCCTATTGACGGTGCATTTTAATAGTAGGCCTAGGCTAAAGGCTACACCAGCTTGTCTTTAAGTGAAATTTCATAGCCTATAATATTAGCTGAGTCACATATTTGGCCATAAGCCGTTTATCATAGGCTATCACGAAACCAAACTACAAAGGCGAACACTATAACAGGGGGAATTAATTGGGCATGAATCATGCTGAACGCTATTTGTCAATGAGTTGAAACACACATGACATTCAAACTATTGATACATTGTGCACTATGGACACTGGTCTGTAGGCTACCATTGGACAAATAAATGACATTGACTCGCCATATCCTGACTCAGAAAAAAACATCATCTTGCTTTTTGCCGCAAACTCAGCAATGAAATCATAGGCTACCTGCAAGCTGGCCTATGTCTTTTTCATTTCATAGAAGGGCGGATGGATGCAACCGCGAGGACGGCAATGAGTTGTTAACAGACATGAACCAAGACATATAGCCCAGCAGCAATCTATCTAAAATAACACATACTTGAAGTACCATTCATGATAGGTTGTCAAATATTGAAGTCGTGGGAAGTTTACATAATTTAAGCTGTAGGATGTTTCATTTGTCCCCCTTAAATAACTCTTGAACGGTTTTGTTCAGAGCTATACATGCAAGTGCTTTCGACAAAGGACAGATATATGTTGCTAGTGACAAAATATTAACTTTCAGTGTTTTACGATGTCTTTGTCATGGGGAAGTGTTTTTCCCCATGCATTTATTCTAGGCTACTGTCAGTGACTGCCGCGAGAGAAGCGGGTTCTGTGTTGCGTTCATTTCAGTGACTGACGCGAGAGAAGCGGGGTCTGTGTTGTGTTGCGTTGCGTTAATTTATTTTCATTGGGCATGCCCTGCCGTGCCGTCCACAGCTCTTCAGTTCCGACAAAGCCGAAATTACTCATTTTGTGCCAATGAGTGCAGGCCGCGCGTTTGTATGGTTATATTGCTTGACGGGGGGGGGCTTTCAGCCATAAGGCTACTTTGAGAACATTTCCTAATTCACCCGACACTAATACTCAAAATGTTGAAAACTATTTCGGCATAGCCTATAGGCAGTTTAATTAAATGTAATGTTAGTTGTAAAATAGGCTACTTGGTGAGGCTTGGCAAGAAAAATCTTCACGGTATAGGCCTATTAACTGACCGCCCGATTCACCTTCGCTGGGGGGCAGGGGGGGCAATCAGACATTTGTGCCCAGTTAATCCGGCCCTGCCCCCAACAAATCACACCTTCCCACCTCTGTGACAGCTTAAAATAAGTCGAGAGGACTCCTAACTCACAGACCTATTCACAAACCGGTTTTGTGGCATTTCGCCATGTTTTGAAATCCTATGCGGCTACAGGAGCTTCCAATCGTGAGGAAGCAATTTTGCATTGTAGGCATAACTAACATGCAATAACGCCACCAACAACAACCAAAACTAAGCTACTCATTGTCAACATGTAAATTAAATGTAACATTATTGTGAATCAAATTAAAATGTTCTCTTTTGCAAACGTAGGCATAGGCCCTAGGCATAGTAACAGATTAATTTAGTAATGTTACAAAGATACTACATCAATCCGTATGTTTCATTAGGCTACTAGGCTATTTGTTTAGCCTTACTCTTGATTCATTTAGGCTAGGCCGTTTTATTCAGTTATTCATCATCTTCTGTCCTTGTGTAGCGCACGCATTCTCAGACCTGTCACCTGCCACTCATCATCGTAAGGGAGGTGTTTGAAATCATTCCTGCGTTACAATCATCAGCCAATCAAGGTGGTCACTTCAGTCAAGCTCGTGCATGAGTAATAACGTCTTCCATAGCAACGAAGACTCACTTACTCTTAGTCAAAGATTCTAGAGCGCTCCGCTCCAGAATCTGTTCAGGAGTTGTCATTTTTCCTTACTAAGAGTAGGTCTGAAAGGCTTTGTGAATAACTTAATAAGAGAAACTCCTAGCTAAAAAATGTTATTGCTATTTAGGAGTAGCCTACTCCTAGTGGTAAGATAAAAGGCTTTGTGAATATGGCCCCTGGTGTCTAACCCAATGCATAGCCAATTTACACAAAATAATGGTCGAATATTAGGTTACTGATGATCATTGTTATTTAAGAACATGCAGTGCGCGTAGGGCACCAAAAACATCTTGATCGTAAAAAATCATCATACCGCACATTGTGGCGGGTCTGTTATTTAACCTACTTACTGTAGGCTGCGCAAACCACAGGCCTTTATTTTGGGCAAGCCTGCATTCGAGGCAGGCCTTCTGTTGAAGAATTTTATATAAAGCCTGCGCTAACAGTAATCCTCCTGCCCCCGATACCACAGATACCACACCCATCTTAATGGGTTTATGCTCAATACTTGACCAATGGCTATTGCATCTTTCTATTGCAAGTGAGAATGTGGCAGGTGATCTACTGTAGCCTATAGGCTTCATAAAATAAAATAAACAGGGGTGCGTTTCCCGTACAACTACGGAGGTTAGCTTTTTACTAACGTGGTACGATGCATCGTTCAACTAACCAACATGTAAGTTGTAATGATAGTTTCCAAACTTCAGTAGTCTGGACTAAGGTGGTTAATGACGTTTAGTAGCACGTGACGGGCACACCTGCACATACAGTAACAGAGACTTAATGATGGACTACCTTAGTTTAATCTGTGAAATATGTTTTTCTCAGGGTCATCAAGTTAATTCATTGGTTCATATAGACTGACCTTGTAAATTAACCACTGCTTTGAATTAACATTTAACACGTGTCATTTAAATGTGCTGGTGAAACAGTTGTGTACTCTATTGTTATTTATCCCCTATTCACCCACGCCGTCAATTCTGTGGCGCAGTGCGTTAAGGCCGGCTGATGACAGCCGCCGTTACGCAGCAGTTATCATTCCCCTGTCCAAGAGTTCGAATCTGGGTTAAGCGTAGTTAGCTTTTGGGAAACGCACCCCTGATGTCTGATGTGTGATCAGTGGACTATGGGGAGGAAAGTGGCAGTGTTTTTTTGCGAGTCTGCAGAAGTCGGCCAAATATGAATGTAATTCTGCGGCATAAAGCAGATGTATTTGTTTATTGTACAGAAAAATAAAAATGACATCAAGCAGTCAATTGACTACATTGCAGTCAAGAAGTAGGGCAAATTAATTTACGAAACCAAAACGTGGGTCATAGTTGTCTAAGCCTCTATTGCGTAGCCTGTTAAAAACGTCGCCAGATAGTATTAAATCGCCAACAACATTGTTTTCTGCAGAAGCCTACCCAAGGCTACAGATTAATTCTGAACAGTTATTTGTGTGAACAATTATCACACAAGACACTGTTTTGATTTGCGTAGTTGCGTTACCCCCAACACTGACAATAATGTAGACAGCAAATTAAGATATTTTTTTGTTTTGTGGAGCGGCACCGGTAGGCTATCAAAAGCAGATTTCAATTTTCGTTACCACCTTCTAGTTTATTGACGCAAATAAATCCCTACGAACTTGTTTGAAACCGAAGTTGACAGACGTGGGAGGGAACTTTTTACCCTGGCAGCTTGGACCAATGATCATGTCATATAGGACATAAACAGACATAAAGGGAAGAGGAGATGGACTTCTCTGCATAGTCTGTCTGCCTCTCCACCTTTTCCATGTTTGTGTACTACTGACTGTCCACTGGCCTACTGTTTTTACTGCTACACTGTTTACTGCTATATTAGCACATGCACAACCCCTCCCTCCCTCCCACAGCCTGGATTGTGGCCCTACTTAATACTTGACCAATGGCTGTAACCCTATTACTTCAACCTATTCTTGCACTGCTATAGTTTTTTATATTACTTTGTCTACATTATTCTCTTATGTCCACATTTATTTGATGGTGGTCTCTAGACTTTATTCTTGCACTGTTGCACTGTTGGATTTACTTATTTGCACCATCACCATGACACTTTCTCATAGAGCACCTTACCATGCATACAGAATCACAGGCTCAGTCCCTGCCGTCACTGCAAGCGCCTCTTGCTTATTCATCCTTAAGCACACTATGTGGATATTTGATTTAGTATATTTAGATTTTTTTTTATCTCTACTGTCTTCATTGTTCACTGGTGTTTTTTTATATGTATATACTTATATTTTTCTGCTGTAAGTGCATGTTGTGTGTGATGTCTGTATGCTACTGAGACCTTGAATTTCCCCTTGGGGATCAATAAAGTATCTATCTATCTATCTCGCTGTCACTCTATCTCTCCACTTAGAATTTAAAAACAGAATATTGACTAGCATCACAACATTTTGTCAAATGCTGACGTAACAATTCAACTAGAGTGAAGATGCACAGTACAGTATTTCACTTAAGTCAGCTCTAAATATAATGTGTATGTACATTGTTTTGGCTAATTTAATTTTGAGTAATTTCTTTTTTTTTTTGTTGAGAGCAGTTAGAAGCACCATGTAATTTCCATACTGTTTGACTGTCTGAACACTGTGTTGTCCAACACTGGAAGAGTTACTAATAAACACTTCAGTGTTTGGATAGCATCATTGTAGTTGCTGATGAAAAGGCAGTTGTCCCTGCATGTTTCAGTAGTGTAGTTATTACAGTTATGAAGTTCCCTGAATAACCAGTGGTTTGAAGCACTGCCTAGATTGCAAGCGGGTGTAGCAAGTGCCAAATTGCATTGTAGGAGATATTGTTTTGAGTCATGCCCTCTTGTGGCTGAAGGTGAGCTTTGTGTTGTGTTGTGTTTCCCCGCAGAGGAGTCGGCCCAAGAGGAGCCGGAGCCAGGTGAGGTCGTGGACAGCCTAGTGGGCAAACACGTGGAGTACAGTCGGGAGGAAGGGGGCAAGCGAATCGGCCTGGTCATCCAGCAGGTGGAGGCCAAGCCCTCTGTGTACTTCATCAAGTTTGAGGATGACTTCCACATCTACGTCTATGACCTTATCAAGGCTTAGGCAAAACACTGCCTTTTCCTTTTAACAAAAGAAGTTTTGTATCCTGTCACTAACCATGTATGATTTTCTCCTTCCACTAAATGTCTCTGTTTCCTTTGTGGACTGATAATCTGTGATTATAACTTCGCCAGTGTTCACCACATTTGTCAAGTGGATTATTAATCAGTCCATCTGATCATCCTAATTTCGGGCCACTCCTGTCAGAACACTGGATGTTGATTGAACTCTCAAGTTGTGGACCTCTCTTATTACCTCATCTTTAGACATGACGTGTAGTTTTCTGACTTATAACCTGCTCTGGGTTTGGGACATTTTCAGAACTTCCTGTGAGTTTCTTCTTATCTTTTTGTTCATATTTTATTGTTTTGTGTACCAAAGTGAGTATTTACATTACATGAATAATCTCTTTATCAGTAAATCGCCAATGATGCAGCTACATCAAAATGCGGAACACAGCAGTTTCACTTATATGGGTTGTATCAATCAGTTTTGCAGTGTTTTCAGTAGCTTATGCCTACTTTGCTTCACCAGTCACACCTGTTTTTATTATTTGAAAATGATATCTTTATTGTTAGCATTATCTTAAGTATGCTTACTTTTTTTTTGATGTGGCCTCTGTTGTAGTATGTAGTCATTTTGTACAGTTTCAGTAATGTGCCCGATTTCAAGTGCACTTCAGAGCATCTGTCTTCCATGAGCATCAGATGTAGACAAACGTGCCTTTACTATTCACAGTTTGCCCTCTTGATACAAGAACCTTGAAACGGGGAGAGTTTTGCTTAAATGATCCCTTTTGGAGATTTAGACGGCAGTGTAAGAATCTGTGATTAGAGGGGCATCACGACTCCAGTTAACAGAAATGTCTTCAGTCAGACGTTAAATGCATGTTTCTTTAAATTGGATTTACTTCAAAGTCAGAACTAGCCCTGTGCTTGGTGGATTAATATAGAATTCTCCATGGGGACAACACAAGTCTCATGACCGAATGTGATCCTTGTGTGTTTGGCAGTAAATGTCTATCAGAAAGCTATTCATAGTACACTGTCCGCTTGTTGTTGTAAAATGTGTATACATTCTGTCATTATATGCAGTTGTGAGTGAATGGTAGACTTATGTAGTCTGGGTTTGTGGCTCTGAAATTTTTCGTCTTGAGTTGTTTCAATTGTCAGATGATTATCATTTTATTACTATGACTGGAACACATGCAAACAAGGCCCCATTATAAGGTTTGTCATTTTCTAATAAACACTTTTTTGTGAGGAAAGGACAACTCATTGAATCCTCTGTTTGCTCATTCATCTAAAACTGACCTACAATATGGGGAGAAGAAAGGCTGGGTGTGCTGTGATTGGGCATGTCAGTAATTCCACCTTTAAAACTCATCCGGACAATCACCAATTTCATCTCCGGCAGGAGTAGCCAACAGTTCTCTTATCTCAACATTGGTCTAGTTTCCAGTCATATCTACAGTTAACACGTCTTCTTCTCATGTTAAATTTGCAGCCGGTCATTTTGCAATGCAGTATGTGGGAAGCAATGTTATGTAGGCTTGCTGTCAGTTCATCGCAATATCACTGCATCATCCACGTCACCACCACCTGCAGCGTCACTAGCGGTCACTACATGTGAATTGAACACTTTCTTTGTACACTTTTAAAACACTCTCCTTTAGTTCACTTCAACTACAGTGTCAGATGATTGGCCTGGTCTTGGTCTGAGTAGATATCTTGCAATGGTCAGTTGCAGGAAATGATTATAATTTCAAATAGTAAAGGTGTTAAATTCCTTGTGCTATTGATAAGAGATTTCCCACAGTGGGCAATTTGTTTGCATGCTGCATATTGTTTTATGAGTATCTCTGTGGCCTCACTACACTGGCTTCCAGTACATGTTCACATTCATTTTAAGGTTTAGATGATGCACTCAGTGGCTTGGTCCCATATTATATCACATCTTGTAACGCTCCATATTCTTGTGAGACTGCTCAGGGCTCAGATTGGTTCATCAAGGTGTGAATATCAGAATTGGGCTTACTTTGTAAAACTTTTCTTATTGCCTTTCCTGATGTCTGAGTATTGCAACATTTTAGTAAATCTAAACAACAGTTCAAACCGTTTAAGCTGTAAATGTTTCAGAACAGAATATTTACACCATTCTATACCTTTGTAAGGGCTTCTTGATTATATTCTACTGCATAATAGTAATATTTACACCATTCTATGCCTTTGTGAGTGCTTCAAGACTATATTCTACTACAGTTTCATGAAATTACCTTTTTAGTACCAAGGATATTATGAACAAATGGGAAATTCTGGGAAATCCTGATGCCAATTTTAGATCATGCAGCCTGAATGCTATGCAGATCTTGTTAGGCAATGCACAGTAATCATGGAATGTTAAGGTACAATTAAGGAATTATAATGAATAATTCTTCATAGTTTGAAGATATGAACATTTTGATGGTTCATTCAGAGGTTCCTGAATGCCAAAGCAAAGCAAAAGTTTTCTCACTGATTGAAGTTCTCTCACTGACTCCTCTCCTTAGAGAAGGGTAGCTTTATTATGAGGGGCTGGAGCAGGGTAAGCAGGCCCTCCCAACTTCCTGTTCAAATATGGAGGCACAAACAACCTAGCATTCAGTAACCTGCTACTGGGAAGGAGGCGCGTGAGGAAAAGCTGGCCGGAACAGAGGGAACACTGAGTAGAATTCCCTGGCAAAGCAGGTCGCCACAGCAGTGTTCCAAGCCTCCACATAGCTGCTGCTTACCCTTCTGGAACATGCTCTGCTGCCCTACTCTAGGTTTCCATGGTAGACAGAACCTTAACACTACTATCAGAACATTAGAGATGTGCAGACCTACTTGCAAAATGGCTCAGGGGCCAAAAACTTAAACGATACATTTGAGATGAGCAGTAGCTCCTAGTTTGGGTTGGAATACTGTGAGGTGTTTGTGAGGAAAGCATCGAGCCAGACATGGTTATCCTGTGAATGGGTGGCTAAAGGACTGTCGAAGAGACATACACTGTGGTGAGTTTGATGTTGATGGGGAATTGCTAGTTTCCTAAGTGTCCTCGTTGTTACTTGAGCAATGAATGCTACATGTAAGGATTAAGTGGTTCATTTCATTGAGATGTGTGTTGGTTTACTCATTTATTTGCTTCATCAACAGTAGGTGAATAGTATAGCATAGCATGTCCTGCATACAGGTTATAGAAAATACAGTGGGGAGAATAAGTATTTGAACCCATGCTAAAGTTGACTAAAAAGAAAAATATAAAAACATCTGTTAGAAATTGATCTTAATGCCTTAATTAAAACAAATAGTAAAAATCCAACCTTTAAGGACACATTCTTCATTCACTAAGAAAATTGGTATCATAAATAAATAAATGTTCTTCCTTAAATTACAGGGGCAATAAGTATTTAACCCCTATGTTAAATTCCCATAGAGGCAGGCAGATTTTTTTATTTTTAAAGGCCACTTATTTCATGGATCCAGAATACTATGCAGTATACTATACATTATATTACTATGCAGTAAAATAAGTTCCCTTGGCCTTTGGAATTAAAATAGCCCCACATCATCACATACCCTTCATACCTAGAGATTGGCATGGTGTGTTTTTCAGTTAGCATATTAGCTGGTTTGATTTGCATTGAGCCCAATGAGCATTTTAGTCAACTTTAGCATAGGTTCAAATACTTATTCCCACTGTATATGGCCTTCAAAACACTCCCTAGGCCTAAAGACATGCTTTGCAGTTGAAATGGGGACAAGAACAACGATCTCTTTGTGGGGGGAAAAATACGCAAAATGTGCTAAATCAATTTGAAGCCTCATATGGCTTGAATTTAAGTGGTATGGGCCACTGAAGTAATTTTATCAAAAGGTGTAAAATTCTTTGAAATGTGTTAATCTGAAAGCTAAAAAAAAAAGATTCTATTATATCAGGGAAATTGGTCTATTTTTGACATTCATACCTGCTCCACAGATGCTAGACTGCTCTGAAAAATCTCTGCATACCCAACACAGCCCTCCCGACCACATATCCCACGGAGGCAGTTGCACTGAAGCTATCTTTGTGTATGTTGTTTATGTGTGTGCCCCAGTCTGCCGGCTGCACAGTTGCCTCTTGTTGGGCAGAAGGGTGATGTTACTGAATGGGTTGGTTATATGGCTGGAGTGAATGCAAAACAATCCCCAGGGAGACCGTCATGGTACTATCCTAAATTAATAGAGTTTTTTCATCAGGCAGTTTTTTTTTTTATTTAAAAAAGGTCAAGTAACAAATATGCTGATATTTAGCAGATGCCTTTATCCAAAGAGACTCAGTGGCGTGTTGGCAAATTGAACCCTGCCCAATTGACATTATCACTACTCCACCACACCTGTATCTTCCCCTAACATTAGAAAATAACCAGTGACGGCCACCTGTTTTTATTTCTTTCTCTTTATCTTTCTCTTATACAGTATGTATCTCTTCTTTCTCTTTATAAGTATGTATCCTCTTATATAACTAAAATCATATTTTTATTGCACAATTATTTTCCTACAGGTATTACCCATCCATAAAATGCCTGGAGAGCCCTCATTTCAAGGGAGTGGGAAGGTATAAAGTCTTGAATATAAAAAGAAAATACTGAATCTAGCATGAGAAAACCTCTCAGCAATGTATATAAATTCTAATCACATCATTTTAAAAAGTCCTGAAACATGGACACAAGGATGACCATGCATATTTCCCTTTGTCCTCAAAATCATATCATATTATTTTAGAGGAAATTAGTCACTGACCACTTTTATGCACAAAGCACAGAAGGAGATCACCGTGGCTGACTAGCACGAGGCTCTACTGAGGGACGCCATGCTACAGAGATGGTGCCTTGCGACTGTGACCCGCCGTGGGCTCATGCTGGTACTAACATGCAGTGGCCTGGTCCTCCTCCACCTGCTCTCCTGCAGCTTCAAAGGCTCTTACCCGATTCACAGGCCCTCCTCCTGGGCAAACAGGCCTGTGAGTGAGCCTGAGTACCAGGTGCTGCTTCAGGAGCTGGAGGAGCAATATCAGCACTATGTGCACAGCCTGACCAAGCAGATATCCCAGCTGAAAGAGGCTGTGGCCATGAGGAGCATACAGCTGAGAGAGTCACTGGGCCACTCAGTCACTGAGTTCCTACCAGAGACCGAGGGCAATGCTTTAAGAGGCCAGCTAAGCCTGGAAGAGTTTCTGCAGAGCCAATTGAATCGTGCAGAGGTTCATGCAGGAACCAAAGTGCCCAGTGAATATGCCCTGGTACCCTTTGAAAGCTTCACCCTCCATAAGGTGTACCAGCTAGAGATGGGGCTGAGCAGGTTTCCAGTGGAGAGACCTCTGCGTAAGGACCGCCGGCATGAGCTCGTCAGCACCCTGGAGACAGCGTTACACATGCTCAATGCCCCCCGGGACAGTGATGACCCCCAGCTGCGTAAAGTCTACTCCCCATCTGATTTCATCGAGGGTATGTGTCATATTCGGCGCCCTTTATAGAAGCAGCTACAATATATACTTGTAGCAGGAGCTGTAGGTCTTTAGTGATAATTATGATTTTGCTTCTACATGGAGGCATGAAGCATGTTAAGAGTAAATGTATTTTGCCTCATTTGGGCTATGTGTCAATCTGTCTTCAACTGATGTCTGATGCAGGAATCTACCGTACAGAGAGAGACCGTGGCACAATGTACGAGCTGATGTTTAAGGGAGACGGACCAGAGGACTTCAAGAGGCTAGTGTTCTTCCGGCCATTTGCACCCCTGATGCGGCTCAGGGATGAGCAGATGGACTTGTCTGGTGTGCTTGTGAACATAATTGTACCCCTGGCTAAAATGGCTGACAAGTTCAAACGCTTCATGGTTAACTTCAGGTCAACTTCATATCTTGCATTCCGTAGCTTTAAGTCTGATATAGATTTTGCGTAAGTCTAAATTAATGCTATTTATTGGTTACATATTTCAGAGATGTTTGCATCCGCCAAGATGGAAAGATACACCTAACAGTGGTTTATTTTGGGAAAGATCAGCTTGAAGAAGTGAGAAAAATTCTTGAAATGACAGCAAGGTGACAAATAATTTCTTCACCTATATCAATTGAAGAAACTTTGGAGCACTTTGGCTCCCCTACTCCCACCCCTTTGCACGTTCAGCTATGGGATTAAACTGTTGTTTCATAAGGATTACAAAAAAATCAGTTTTCAGGTTTTGACATTTGTTCTGATTGTTACATTTTCTGAATATTGTTAATTTGTTGCGATATATTTAGGAAACAATGGTGTTTTTTTGTGTGATAATGCAGAGAGACAAGCTTCAAGAATTTCACGCTGATACAGCTTAACGAAGAATTCTCACGAGGAAGGGGCCTTGATGTGGGGGCCCGTGCATGGAAAAAAGGAAATGTTCTCATGTTCTTCTGTGATGTTGACGTGGTCTTCACTGCTGAGTTCCTCAATTCTTGTCGCCTGAACGCTGAGCCAGGTTAGCCAAGCCAAACGTCAAATAATGTTATGATTCACTATTATGCATTTCTGAGCAATACAGCATCACTTATGACAAGTAAACACTTACTTGTCCTTGTAAGCTAAAATAAGATACTTGTTAGAGATGCTTTATTTATCCAGAAACAAGTTAAGTGTCACAACAGCACCATCCAGCACATAAACACTAAAGGGAAAAATGAGTAAACAGTTTAGCATTGCGGTAAGGGAGGAGAGGGGGTTATTAAATGTGATTAAAATGTGAAACTGAATGTTTTAACACTCTGTAAAGCGCCATGAGACATGTTCAGTGTTTTGGCGCTCTATAAGTGAAATTATATTGAAATTGAAATTGAATGGTAGAAACAACCCTCTATGTCTCACAGTTGGGGGAGATCAGCCTTTCAAGGGATGAGAAGTGTTTTTTTTTTTTTTTTGAATACTCATTAGCTTGTCAAGCATCCGCCTCTGCCATACCCCCAATGAGTCCAGCTAAGTCCTGCTTTCCAAGCTTATTCAATCTAATAGCATGACTTTCCATTTTTTGTATCGGTGCTAATTCTACAGTAGTAATAGAACTAGAAGTAGTAGTAGTAAGAGGGCCCGGGGTTGCTGAATACAGAGCCCACAGCCAAGTCTGTCAGCATAGTCTCGATTAGGAAAAACTAAAAATATATTCTTTCCACAGGTAAGAAAGTGTTCTACCCAGTAATCTTCAGCCAGTTCAATCCTGTCTATGTTTACGGCCAGCATGCTGCTGTACCTCCCACTGAACTGGTAGGTTTTGTTGATGTCATTTTCTTTGAGGTGGCATATAAATGCATGAATGCTGAGAATAAAATATGCACAAATCTACAAAAATATAAGCCCTTTTGGTCTGTGACACAAGCTAATCTGCTTTTCTGATAGGTAATGAAAAAGGACACAGGATATTGGAGAGATCTGGGCTTTGGAATGACATGCCAGTATAGGTCGGATTTCATCAACATAGGTAGAACTTTCCTGATTTCCCCCTCACAATTTAAAGTCTCCTAACTGCTTTAAAACATTGCAATAATTAAAAAAAATAATTATAACTGTCTGTGAAATATTAAGTCAAATCAAGTCACTTTCATCTATATAACACATTTGAAAACACAAAAGTGCCTCCCAGTCATGCGGAACAGAAAAGGATAAAAGAACACGACAGTATTCTATTTCAAAATAATTCATTAAATTGCCTCTCACTTATATTTGTACATTGCTGTGTTGTATGCATCTACGGCAGCTACTACATTCCTCATCAATGATTATGACTATGTAATATTTGATATCACTGAATGTCACTTAACTTCATCCTAGATAGATAGATAGATAGATAGATAGATAGATAGATACTTTATTGATCCCCAAGGGGAAATTCAAGGTCTCGGTAGCATACAGACATCACACACAACATGCACTAACAGCAGAAAAAGTAATAAAAGTATATAATATAAAAAACACAACTAAGCAATAAGGACATTAGAAAATAAAGAATATACTAAAATACAAATTATACTAAATAACACTAAATCTAAATCAAGTCTAAAACAGTATCCACATAGTGTGCTTATGTGATTAAGCATGAGGCGCTTGCAATGACTGAGGCAGGACTGAGCCTGTGATTCTCTGTGCATAGTAAGGTAAGGTGCTCTGTGAGAGTGAGTGTCATGGTGATGGTGCAAATGAGTAAGTCCTAAACCTCTTCGGTCCCTCTTCTCAACAGGTGGGTTTGATGCAAGCACCCGAGGCTGGGTGGTGGAGGACCTGCACCTGTACAGAAAGTACCTTCACAGTGAGCTGCTGGTGGTGCGGGCCACTTCGCGCAATCTACTGCACCTGTGGCACCCAAGCACCTGTTCTGACGACCTGCCTGAGCGGACATACCACTTATGTCAGCAACGCAGGGCCACCAGTGAGGCCTCCCACAGCCAGCTGGGAAGGTTGCTCTTTCGCAAGCAGATTGAGGAGCACCAGCGTCTCCATGGCTTATGATGGTTGAAAGACAGGACGAGGCCTATTGTCTCACCATGGCAGCCCAATTTTGCCCTTGATTTTTCAACACTTTACATAATAGGTTGCATTTGTAATAAAATAACAATTAAAGATTTCATGCACAAAGAACTTTGAAGGTCCATGTACTCATAAATATCACATCAAATAGCCTATAAGGTTATAGTCTATCTTTCCCTCTCTCTCTCTCTCTCTCTCTGTCTCTCTGTCTCTGTGTCTTTCTCTCTCTGTAGCTCAGGATGCAGTTATCAATAGGCCTACATATGGTTTTGTTTATTTGTTTGTTTCAAAAGTTTTTCTCATTTCTCAGTAGGCTATAGGAAGATGTGCTGTGAATGGCTTAACTTAAAAAAAAAAAAACATAGCGTCTATTTTAGTTCCAACTTTAAAACTATAGCCTACTTTGATAACTTGTTTCGGTCTAAATATACACATGCATTCTTCTACACCTCATTAGTCATGTCTCCAGGCACTGACGTAAGCTCAAGGAGAGAAGGATTGTTGCTCATCCTCCGCAAGATCTCCTTTAGGAAAAAGGCGGAGCAGAGGATTTTCATACTCGCATGGCAAGCGCGCAGCACGCGCTCGACACGCCGCCTCATTGGTCTGCAGCTCCTTCAAGCATGTTAGCGCCAGTCGGCTAGCAGCAGAATGACGAATAGAAGCCGCAGTTAAATAGGGTTGGATGATTTCAAGTCAAGGACTAATTTTAGTAAAGTGGGAATTAGCACCTTACTACACCACAAATGTGCAATGTTAAACTCTTTACTCCTGTGATAAGTGTATGGGTTAAAAAGTAATGTTTAACTAGTAGATCCTGAAGTCTTCTTCATCGGCACACCTGCGTTGGACCATTTTTGAGGAGACATATTAAAGCCAATAATGTTCGAAGCCGGAGGAATTTCTGTTGTCCTACTTGACTTGACCTGCATCGTACTTGGTATGTAGCCTAAGACTCCCATCATCGAGTGGAGTATGCATTTAATACCTGTATCGTTTAGTGAAAGGTGCCCTCAAGAGACCTTGATAGGATTAGCTCTAGAATGTTACCCTAATCATGTAGGTCTAATACCTGTGCCATTTTTGGCTATTTTCCAGGCCAGTTTCCATGTCACAGTGATGTAGGCCTGTTTGATTCATGTCGGTCTATTTAGTTGATATCTCACTCGCAATCTGATTCAGGACTGCACAGATTCTGGTAGGCTATAGAACGATAGAACTGTAACCAATAGACGATACATGCAAATGTATGGTTACTTTCCATTCAACAGGAAGAACCTAGCAGTATGTTTCTGAGCAACAGTCATTGAACATGCCATCCCGACTTTTAATGGAAAACCTGTGACTGCTAACCCATTTAGGATCTCTTCCTCAAATCAGAGAATGTGAGGCAATGGCATTTCAGCCTGCTGTGCAGATTTTACTTTGTTCACATAAGTGTAGGCCTACAGAGACTAATTCAGGCTTAAGATAATTAGTTTACCTGTTAGTGAATAGCATATTTGTTAATTAGTTTAGGTTATGTGTCTGAGTGGTAGGCTATCAAAGTAAAAACAAGAGCAGCCTCTTTTATACATAATTTAAATCATTCAACACTTCTGTTGAAACATCAGGGTCAACTGCACTTGATTTCTTTTGTGAGTGCAATACTTGGCGTAGTTAAACTCATTAGCCTACACCTTTCTCACTTTCTCTCTGGCAGCTGCACTCCCATTTGCAGTGTTAACACCACAACACAATCCATTCAAACGAGGATTCTTCTGCAGTGATGAGTCGATCAGATATCCCTTCAGAAATGACACGATATCGTATCAGTTACTGGCTGGAATAATGGTGCCACTGACCATAATTGTCGTACGTATGTGCATTTGGGTATGCATGTCTGATTTTGCCCTGGTTTGCAGGGAATGCTGTAGTTAATGAAGAGGAAAATTTAATTTATTATTTATTTATTTACTGTGTGTGTGTGTGTGGGGGGGGGGGGGGGGGGGGTACAGAGGTGAATAGGGAAGTTTAGTTTGCAGCCTCAAGCCTGATACTAGAGTTGTGAGTTTTTGACACATCTCTTTTTTTTGACAGATTGTCTCTGGTGAATGCCTGTCCATATACCTGGGACCCATCAAGTCCATGCAGTCATTTGGCAACAGCTATGGGCCGTGTGTATACAAGGCAGTGGCCACCTTCTTATTCGGAGCTGCTATTAGCCAGTCACTGACTGACATTGCCAAGTACACTGTTGGGAGACTCAGACCTCATTTCCTTGCCGTTTGTAAGCCTTTGTGGAATACTGTAGACTGTAATTCAGGAGGCTACATCGAAAGCTTCACCTGTACTGGAGACAAGAATTTGGTGAATGAGAGTAGGTGAGTTGAAAATGGTTTATTCCCCTAACAATCAAGGACTTGACAACATTTGCATTTCTTGATTCTATACACACAGTCCAAACTTCACATTCACCCAGGACAGACTTTTTACAGAATGCCAGCTGTGCAGTAAAAGAGTTTAGAGAGACCTTTTTTTCTTCAGTGCAGAAACATAATAGCCAAGAAGCACTGATTTAGAATAAGCTCCAACATAACAAACGTCTGCAAAGATGAGATGGCATTATGATTGTTCTGTACAGGAATGATCAGTGTATCTGGTAAACACACCAGGTTAATTCACCCTCACAGTTAGTGTAAACTGATAGAAACAGAAAGTCTCTTGTCTAAGCCTGTCAAATACACTCACTGCAATGGTCAGCTTATGGAAGAAATATCTTGCCAAGCAGGTAGACAGTCTGTAGCTGTCATTCTGTCATTCAGTACGTACCCTTGACATATGATGGGGCTTTTTGAAATAGTTAAGGCAGATATTACCTCTATGAATTTAAAGGAAGAAGAAGAAGAAGAAGTTATTCAACGATAGTGTGACGGGTAGACTACCTTCCTGAAAATAATAAATGGCTACAGTCCTACTGAATGAAATGTATGAAAATGTATACGGCAGATAAACAACATTATGAAATCTGGCTATAACATGGAATCCAATCATGCCTGTATTGTCAGAATTGAAGCCCCTTTTGTTCAAAATGTGATGTTACTTAACACCTTTTCTCTTTTATATAGGCTTTCTTTTTATTCAGGACACTCTTCCTTCTCAATGTACTGCATGGTATTTTTAGCTGTAAGTATTAATCATTTCTGAAACAGCTATCATTATTTTTGGACAGTTCAGATTCATTTCAAGCAGGTTTACCAGCCTTGTCATCTTTGTCTGGTTAGACGCAAACTGCATTTCGTTGTCTCTGTACTTGTACTCTGCACAATGATAATTAAGTTGAATCTAAACTAATCTAGTGTTAGGTATTGAAAAAATATCCATAGATACTGTATATCCTTATTTATTCTCTCCTTCTTTTCCAAGCTGTACCTACAGGCAAGACTGCAGACACAGTGGTCCCGGCTTCTCCGGCCCACTGTGCAGTTCTTCCTGATTGCCTCATCCCTGTATGTGGGCTTGTCTCGTGTCTCAGACTACAAGCATCACTGGAGTGATGTGCTCACTGGACTGCTTCAGGGGGCTGTGGTGGCACTGCTGATTGTGAGTACAGTGAACTGTGGAAGAAGAACACATTCTCCCATACTTCTCCCATGACAGCATTTAAGGACTCACTCACTTGGCATTCAGCGAAAAATATTTTGCACTGGTTTGGTTCATTTTGCAAGGAACTGCATCTGTGGTATTTTTATGCAAACAAAGAAAACATCATTGTTCCACAAGGTCATGCGATGCAGACCTCTTTATCTGTTAGAGACAATCACCCAACTCTCAAACAATGGGCATCTTGTGGCGCTGCATACTCTGTCCTTGTGGAACATTGTGCTCCACTATGCATGGCAGCTAGTCACAGTTGCCAGCACAAAACATTACAATTGCAAGGGCTGAATTGAGTAATTTGTATTGAAACTCATATAGCCTGTTAAGATACACATCTTAAGAATGGAAAAGAGCATTTCCTTCCCCCACAATTTCATTGATGTTGTCGTGTCTATAGTGTATATAATGTAATGAACAGTACATATACACTACACATACAGTAAACTCTATGTACCTTGACGGTTTCCACAACATTCTGATCTGTCAAATCAGGGTTTATTTCTTTCTAATACATTAAAATGACCTAACCTCTATTGTGACCTGCTTTTCCTTACCTATAGGTGATTTTTGTGTCCGATTTCTTCAAAAAGCCAGCAACGTTGGAACTTGAAGAAGAGATCTCTCATACCAGTTTACAGGATACTGCGTCTAATGGGAACCACTATGGCAGCACAGATTAACAATGACTGGGGGAGCCCTCACAAACTCTGCCTTCAGCATACTGAGGTTCTAATAACTCATATGTGTTCTATGTGTTCTAAAATACTGTATTTCTTTGACCAGACTATTGCTGCTTTGATTGTACACGTGTGTACGTATGTGTGTGTGTGTGAGAGAGAGAGTGAGAGAGAGAAGAGAAAGAGATTAGGAAATATTTTTAATTTCCATTTTTCTGTTATAATTGTTTTAATATCTCATTGAACTGAAACAGTAAATGTGTTTAAGGCTCATTTGGTTATATGAGTGGCTTTATAATAATAATGTAGAATATAAGAATAATAATACACACAAAGCGTGTGCATTATTGGTTTTGCTAATTTTCTGATGCAGTGGAACTGGAAACATCCAATTAAACCCATACATATCTTTGTTTTGAAAAATCAATGTGTTCAATGTGTACAAATTCATCTCTGTTGTATTTCTACCTAAAGTGAGTTGACCACTCTACCAAATATTGCACGTTTTAAATTGGCATTGTTATGAAAGAAAAAGTGCCATCATGCCATTTACACTATACATTTACACAATAAACTGGCACAGGAATTAATGTTGGAAATAGTGCCATACATCTGACATAACCTATTTAATAGGGCTTCTACTGGTTTCCTTTTTTCTTTTTTGTCTTGGGTGTTTGTCTTGCTACCGTACGTCTGTTGCATGGTTAAAAAGGAACTGAAAACTCTGAAAAATCTTTTCAGACTAGCCTTTGGACTATGATATGGCTAAATGGACTATATATTTTTATATATCTATTTGTTTTATCTGTGAAGCGACCTTGGGTGTTCTGAAAGGCACTTTTAAATAAAATGTATTATTATTATTATGATTCATCCTTATGTGGACAAATACCGATTACATGCTTTAGTCATGACATTCTAGCAAAAAGAACAATAGATATGTCTGGTGTCTAAAAATGACACCATAAGGCTTACTTTGAGTATTTCTGGGGATTTTGTTAGGGGCATCTGTTGCCCTCTCCCAAAGTATTGCTACTGCCAGGTGTCACTGTGGTGGATTCACAAAGGAAAGGGGGAGGGCTGACCTAAGCAGGCTTGAAAGGTCAGTGGGGGATGGGAAAATGTGGCCCGTGATGTCTGTTGCTGCTAGACGGTTTACACGTCCTGTCTGCTCATGCGACAACACCTGTAACTTCAACTATTTAGAGACAAACATGTTTTTATTACACTGTCGACATGCTTCTACAGCTTACCGTAATACACATAAAATGTAATGTTGTGAATTGAACCATTTTCACAGTAAAAGCTACCAGGAGCCATTTTGGCTATGTATTGGGAGACTGGTGTCCCTAGTGGTGAGTTTGAGTAAGGGATTCTCCTTCGAATCTTTGTGCTCCCGTAGCCATTCCCTGTTGGTAACGTTAGTGGTTTGGTAGCGTGTTCCCTTTGTCTGCGACCAGGCAACTGCATGATCAGCCTGAATGTAGGGACTAGAACGGGTCGTCTTCTTGAGCCATCTGTTTACAGGCTGTTGCATCAAGAGAAGAAATCAAGGATGGTTTTAGTGCATGTTGGATATCTGGTTCTTCCCGTTTTTGGCTCAGTAAGAAATAGAGGTATTTATATCTACCGTTACTTATCCTTGACAATCACACCAGCCAGAATGGCTCTCACCAAGCGTGTATTACGAGAAATCGTCGAAATGTATTTTTGTGGATATTGAGTGGTTGTTGGCTAGCTAAGAAGCTGGTTTGGTTACTGAAAACAGGCGTGTTTTCGCAATTGAAATTGCGGTTGTCTGGCTAGTTCGCCACTAGCAAGGATCTAACGTTAGCGTCCATATTTTCTGCTTGATTATCCTAATGTTAGCTGTCTGTCAGTCGTGGAGTAGGCCTGCACTCCCGGAGCTCAATAGCCCTGCCTTAATCCTGTGCAAGGAAATAACAGGCAAAGCCTTTGATTTGCAGTTTGTTTCAAAACATGTCAAATTATTTGTTTAATCAAACACAGCTAACTAGCTAGCCAATATTTGTACACAGCTGGCATCACGGCTCAGCCAAGAATCCAGCATTTGTCAGATGAGCTAACGTTAAATGCTAGCTATTTTAGCTGGCAATGGGATTTTGAAAATCAATTCGACAAAATGTTTATTGCAAATATAAGTATTGTTGTGGGTATTGGTCATGTTTCAATTTTGGTTGTCGGTGCTCGCGTGCACCTTGGACAAATTTCGTAAAATGCGAGGATTTTGTCAGCTGCTGATGTCATTTGAGGATTATGCGGTAACGTTTGCTTGGCAAAGAGCTAGCTAGCTATCTAACGTTAGCTTACCTAATGCCGATGAGCTAGTCGGTTGTTGTTGCTAGCTTGGCGCAACATCTTTTGGGTTTGCCTTAAATGTTGCATCCAGCTCATTACGCCCTAAAAGGTAACCCACTGTCGTGTCTGGTGCCGTCTTCTCAGTAATTAGTTGCCTGATGCAATAACACACATCGAGTAACCGCTAGCTAAATGTGTTTGCTAGCTAGTTATAGGTGGCTAGTGTAAGTGAGTTGTGCGTTATTTGAGATGGGGTTAGGAAACCTGCTAGCGTCTCTGGTTACAGGCAGCTGGTTAGTCAGATGATCGTAACCAGCTGTCCAGCTAGCTTGATTTAGGCTGTAGCGTGGCTTTAGCAATTTCCATTCAATGGCATCAGTGATTTTTCATTGTGCTTTTATTTCTGTTCTTATTTCCTGTTCCATAGTATCGAGGCTGGCTCTACATTCTGCATTATCAGATCTTTGTCGTCCCCCCTCCATTGTGTAGCTAATGACCATCTGCTGCTGTGTGGTGTGGCCTCTGCCTGTACTCTGCATTTAGCTGTATTGTGAACCCCTTCTTCATTTCCTCTTTCCATCCGAAGACGACATTGGTATTTTAAACACCCAAGAATGTTACTCCCTTGTGTGAAGCAGACTAAAATTAGCTAACACCTTTAGAAACGAATTGTCTCTCTACATGTCAAGTTGCAATAGTTAACCCATTGTAGCATTAGTTAATATAATAAATTTCATGTACCTCCCATCTAGTCTTGGTAGACAACATGTGTAAATTCCTGTAAAGTGGATACATTTTGCGTTCATTTGGCTCCTTAACCTTTGCCTTTCATGCTCTTAGATTCGTTATTAGTAATAACGTTAGGCCTAAATTCGTAAATGAAAGGCATATTGGACAAATGAAGGTGCACAGCCAAAGCTTGTGTCCTTATTAACCTTTTCTTCTGATATAGGAAAATGCTATTGTAATTATGATGGCAATTTTGCCATTTCAAGAGGCATGTCTTATCCATACTGGGAAAACAATACATTTGCAAATTTCAGTATATTTTCCTGGACATGTCAAAAATTACTGAAAATATTATATTTCATGAAAGGGCATACTACTGAGGCCTGTAGAAACAAACAAAACAAAACAAAATGCTATCCATTTCACAGGGATGTTTATTTTCCTGCACTGCAACAGAAATCCTCTATTAGATTCAAATTGTCTATTGTTTGGTTGTGGTCTCTCTACCTTTTGTTCTGGTAATAGACTTCAATGCATGGTCACGTTATATTCATATTTTGTTTTACATTGAATAGTATATTCCAATGTAATCTTTCTGTAGCAAAGATGTACCCTGCTGTACTGTAACGTGCTGTAGCCAACACATTTGCTCATTGGATGCAGCTTTTGTTCTGTTAACCCTATACAGAGCATGACGGGCCTTGCCTCCAGTCAGTGTTGTTTTTTGGTTTATTATTTTGTTGCATGGTATTTATATTTATGACACAGTTCCACATACTAATATTTTTCAATAAAGAATATAGTATTTTTCCTAACCTTCAGTGTGCTTCTTGCTGATTTCCATTTATTGTCTTCCCTCCCCCCACCTCCTCCTTTCCCTGCCGTGACAAAGATAGACAGTTCCTTGCTTTTCCCCCACCACCATGAGACCTGATTGAGTTTATCTGCGGTCATTTATGTTGGTTTGTCTGGAGGCACTTGAAGGTGCGGAGCTTGTTTTAGTGGATTTGTTGTTTGCATTTTGTCTTGAGGCCAAGGCAAGGTGCATTGTTTCAAATATTGGCAAATATTATTATATTGCAATTTTGCTGCAAGTAATGTACAGTAACGGTACAAAAACAAGAATTGCCATTTTAGTGTTTGGCATAAATTTAAATTGGTGTCACTGGCATTTTTCAAGCAAAACAGTTTTGTTGATCATTTTTAATATCTAAACGCTGCACCTTCAAGTTTGCTACCAGTTAATAATCCCAAATGCAATGTAGGCTTTGCTCTTCGCTCCTGTGGTTTCTAAGGGGGGTTCTTCATCTTGCTTCATGTGTTCCTCTAACACTTGGAACAGGTTCTTAATGCTATTAAATAAACAGTCAAATCCGCATCGTTTTTAAAATCGAGATGTATTAAAGGGAAAGCAAGTTTTGGAGGTTTCGACAAGCTGAAATGTACCAATGAGCTTTGTTTTGGCTTCGACATTAGTGTATGAATGGCAAGGAAAACACAGTGAAATTCTCTAATTGTCTTCTACATCTTTGTCTGGTTCACATTCAGTCATGTGTGCTCATATACTCTATTTTCCTGATCATTTTCAGTCCCTTGGTTCATATCATGACACAACACCTCTGGGATACATGCTAACACCCTGTACCTTTCATCAGAGCTTGGCCACCAATGCCTACTTTTAGCATTGCAGTCCTAAGTCACCTTTACTATTTACCATCATAATGATAGCTAGTTGAGTCAGTCATTTGTGATTCATTGAATTCAAGGCAAATTAGTAGAATCGTTGTTGAATGAAAGCCAGCCAGGAAATGGTGCCCTGGAAGGAAGGATTTAGTGTGACTTTGAGGCACATGGGTTTGTTGGAGCAGCCATTACTGGCCTTGCTACCAATGTCGGAGGGTGTCTCTTGCTGCCCCCCTCAGCATCTTTTGTATCACATACAAGGCTATTAATTAAATGACCACTGGCAACTTCACTGCCAACTCAACTAGTTAGCTCACCGAAAGAAAAGTCACACCTTGCAATAGCTCACATCGCCATAGCCTTGCTCAGCTGCTTTAAATGTTCACTTTTTCCCCCTAAAAATGTTTATTATAGGAATAATATGACTGAACATCAGAGAGAAGTTTGTTTTGATGTTCAGTATGTCTGTTTAACGTGGATGCTTATATGGTCACTGGGCTGCCATTGCTATGGTTTTAATCCTCTTATGACTTCAGTTTCTAATGGGAAATATTGATGCACTGCCACTGACTTAGTAAACATACACCATCCAGCACACTGAATGCATTTGTTCCCTACATATTGAAAGAAGGCTAAATCTGTGTCAAATCTGGGAAGACATGTAGCCTACTGTTGTGTAAGAACACCATGCTTATGGTCTACAATTGCTAACTGGTGTGCTAGGAACTCATTCAACATCATGTAAGTGATCTTAAATAATTTTGTCTATTTTCCTTTGTTACCATTTTTGGAATACTTTGGGGCCACATAGAATATATTTCTTTGGAATTGTTAAGCATGTTAGCAGATAAAATAAATAATAAATATTTTAAGATGGTATTCAAATCAATAGATTGTAAAACTGCACTGTTAATTTAGTGGAGAGTAGTTGTACAACACGCAAAAAGCTTTTTGATTCAAATAAATGTAGAGCTTCTTCTGTTATAGGGAAGCACAAAGTTCACGCTACGTGATCGAGTTGAACTATAATTGAAATAAACACGGACTGAAGAAATCACTCTTTAAGACTGCCATGATGCCCTAAGTGTGTGTCGGAGAGAAACCTGAGGTCTGGAAATAGTCCTAAAATCTGTAGTTTTTATCTAGTTGTCTCATTTGAATATTGCTCAGACTTGAGCTACAAATTTCAGATTGGTTATTTATTACAATTTTACATTTTTAAAATGAGCTTTGACATAGTAGCAGCCCTTGATGGACCTTGCAAATAGGTAATAAAAGAATAGGTTGAACTGTTATGACATGTTAAACTTTACAGTGCATTATTCATTTCCCTTAGTGAAGAGTCCCATCTAAACCAGAAGGAGATGGATATAGATTTTCTATGCAACAACAACAAAAAAACAGTGCTAAAAAGTTTGTTTTAAGTAATTCAGTGCTTTTTAACCCATTTTGACATTCATTCCACCAGTTTGTTAAAATGAGAATTGACCCTGGTCTATCACCCAAAGCTGGATACCTACAGGGTGCATCTTAGAAGACAGCATAAAGCATGTCTCCCACACCAATCCAACTACTAAGATATCCTTCTGAGACTATTTCTTATTATTAATTTTCATTTATTTGGCTGAGTGAGTTTTAGATGACAGCTGAGCTCTCCTCTCAGCTGTCCTACCCTACGCAAGTGGGAACACTGCTTTAAATAGCAGCTAAATAATATTAGCCACAGTTGCAACCACGGTAACCGGTATCAGCTGCTCTGAGGTGAGAAGCCCAACCTCGGAAGCAAAAATGATTTGCCCCACCCACACAACACTTACCTCATTTGCTCATTCTCTTCACTTGACTTCTATCATTTATTGCCATTACTTTTAAATGATTCAAAATCACACTGCATACTTGTCTGATCTGATTGACAAATACACCTAATTGCTCATTTCATAATATCTCTCATCTAAAGTGATGCAGATTTTTCACTCAATGCCTTATCGTTGTTCTTTCCAGGATCCCATTTTAACAGGCATCAGCAGAGCCATGCTACCTCTTGCCGGCATTTCCACTTAGGCCCGCAGGCTCAGATTCCCCTTGATTTCCCCATGCCCCATCCAGGACAATCTCAACCAGGCCTGGCCCCCCACCTGGCCCCAGGTCCCCACCAGCAGTCCCCCCAGCTACATCAGCCTCTGAACCCCATCCCCCCGCCCCCACCTCCCCAGTTCCAAGACATCCAAGGACCCCCCTTCCTACCTCAGGCCTTACACCAGCAATACCTCATCCAGCAGCAGCTTCTGGAGGCCCAGCACCGACGGATCCTCCCACACACCAGGTACTGCCTGAGAAGGGACTGGTGGGGTGGGGTGCCAGTAAACAAGTTAATTTGAATCAGAAGTAGTTTGAGGGGGGGGGGGGGCTTAATAGGTCATGGTTAGCTCTGTTTATGGAAGTGAATTAATCACTATTTATTAATTCATTTATTGAATTAGAATAATGCTTTTTTTTTTTCTTGGGGGGTGAATACGCCCTGTTAATTACATGAGAAACTCTAATTCTATTTGGATGGTACCTCCATCCATCTCCTGTTCAGGCACACCCAGGAGAGAGCACCCCACCCCCCCCAGCCTCTGCGGACAGGGTACGACTACACCCCACCATTGCACGTCCCACAGCCAATGACCCAGCAGCCTCGCTACCTGGCCGAGGGAACAGACTGGTAAAGTCTCATGCCAACTTCTGAGTTTCACAAAACTAACAAGGCAGGACCAGTGCCGTATTTGAACATTATTGGCCTTGGGTTTATGAGGAGCATCTAAAAAAACTAATTCTAAGTAGTGCTTTAGCACCAGATGTTTATGTCGCCACACAAACGAGCTTGTCACTTTACCGTCTCAGTTCTTTAGTCTACCATGTAAACCTTCCTGTTCCTGAGTGCTTTTTAAGCCTAAAACGGAATAGCTAGATCATTGCTTTGCTTTTAAAATATTTGGATGCAACACACTCACATTACCATGCTGTCAAGATGGCACTAGTGCCAACGTCATAATTTGATGGGAAGGCTGAAACATCATCACCAATATTCATATGTTAGCATTAGAGCATGTTCTGACCCGACTGGGTGCTCCTGCATCGGAAAGAACCTGATAAATACAATCGTTTGTCCTCAATTTTTTTAGATCTTGCAGTGTCATTTAAAATCCATGTGTTTTATGACTTGGTTATGGTAGTCAGTTGTGGAAGACCACAATGAAAAGGAAGTTTGTTTTCAAACGGTCTCTCTTTCCCTTTTACCCTGCAGGGACCTGAGTGTGGACACGAGCCTGTCCCCCCATCAGTACCACATCCCCCCGCTGCCCCAGCCCTACCAGCACTATCTCACCTCCCCACGGCTGCACCACTTCCCCAGGAACACCTCCTCTGCCCAAGTAGTGAGTCTCACGCTCCTCCTGTCTCTTAGCGACTCACGTCAGGTTAGCTGAATAATGTGGCTGAAAAGAAAAAGAGTGCTTAGCTCAAATTTGGCCCCATTGTGCTAGCTAACTAGCTCTAGCTAACTAGCTCCAGCACTCACTCATCCGTGAGTGGCGTCAGTCGTAATACTGCTGCTGATGGAAATGTAAGTGAAGGCAATTTCGTGTGTGTGTGTGTTAATGTGGTGTGCTGTGTTTTACAGGTCGTTCATGAGATCAGAAACTACCCGTATCCACAGCTTCACCTGCTGGCGCTGCAGAGCCTGAACCCCTCACGGCACGCCTCCGCTGTGCGGGAGAGCTATGAGGTAGGGTCACCACTCCCTCCACCCAACACAAAACTCTACTGCTCTAGAATGGCTCTAGACGATGTTGTATGAGGTTCACTGTCAGTGTGTTACTGTATGTCTATATACCCTTTCAAGAGAGTTCCATTATCAGCATCATAGTTGGCCCCACAAGGCTCCGTTTTAACATTCCATATGTTATCTTAATGCAGAGGAAGTAGATTGGGAACCAAATAGAACGTTCAAGCATTGTTTTTGTTTTTATTGTTGAAAGGGTCTATAATAAGTAGATTGAGATTTGCTATTTCTCTATTTTATGATGTACTGTTTATTTCCCCCCATTGAATGTTCTTGAGTCCACAGAGTGACCTGCAGGCGTTAGATGAAGAACCTAGACATTTAATGTAAATGATTTGTGTGTTAACGTGCGCAAGGTGGATGTGTTTCATCAGGAGCTCCTGCAGTTAGAGGACAGACTGGGCAGTGTAAACAGAGGAGCTGTTCAGACCACTATCGAGAGGTTTACATTTCCTCACAAATACAAAAAGGTAATCGAATTTCCCAGTAACCACCACTTCGAAATCATTGCTTCTAAGAAAATGGTGTTGTCTTGATGCTTGAAATCATTTAAATGTGAATAATCTGGTTCACTCGTATAACTTCAGACATATTAGCAGTCTTTAGCCATAAGTGATATTGTGTTCATGTTATGTAAAAGTTATGTTGTTTGTCATGGCCCACAATTCATTACAATGCACATGTATATTTTACAGAAGTCAGTCAATCCATTGATAAATCTGTGAATGCAGTGTTTCATGTGAAATAATGATCATTTTATGATCTGAAAACACCCCTAGAAATAGTGCATATTAGGGGGCCCACAATGAAATATTATTTTAGTGCTCCAACCATCATTCAACCATTTTTCTATGTCTTGACATTTCTGTTTGCAGAGAAGACCACAGGAGCTGAAACTAGGAATGGGTGACGAAGAGTTGGACACAGATGAAAAATGCACAATATGTCTGTCGATGCTGGAGGATGGAGAAGATGTCAGGTAAGCGGTCTACTGAAGGAGCACTGCATTTGGAGCACTGCATTTGGAGCACTGCATTTGGAGCACTGCATTTGGTTGAATTAATTTGGCTTGCAGTAGCGCTCATTTTGAGCACTGCATTTGGTTGAATTAATTTGGCTTGCAGTAGCGCTGTGCATTTTAATGGTTGTCACCAGAATGTATGTAGAGACTGGTGGGATGTGGGTGAGTGTCTTCACTGGCTTCTGCCCTGAGTCATTAGATGATCTTTTCCTTCTTGGAGAGTGCAATATTCAGATCCTTTAAATTTGTTGTTTAGATCTTTTACAAAAATCAGAGTTTTTTGTGTGAATTTATATATCTGTCTGTCTGTCTGTCTTATGTCATCAAAGACTAATGTTTTCGTTTTCTCTCTCTTCATCAGGAGATTACCCTGCATGCATCTCTTTCACCAGGCCTGTGTGGACCAGTGGCTGGTCACCAGTAAAAAGTGCCCTATCTGCAGGGTGGACATTGAGACCCAGCTGACGCCTGACAGCTGATGTCTCGTGTAGCTTTCTGTCTGACGGCCCTGCCCCTCCCCCCCCTCTGTTCTTTCTCCCTCTCTGGGTGCTTTGCCAAAACCCTCACCATCCACATCACCTCCAATCTTGCCTTCTGAGCCAGCTGAAGACCATTGGTGGGGAAAAACACAGACCTGAATAACGTGTCTGTCAGAAACCATTAGTTGAAGAAAACAAATGTAAAAGAAAGGATGGATAGCATGGAAAGAAGGAAGAATCTATCTGCATGACGTAACAGTCAGATATAGGAATCTCAGTCAAGTTGCCGAAGGATTTGTGTTCCATTTAGTCGTACAGAGATTAATGTGTCATTGGTCAAAATGTCCCAGCATGCATCTGTAGTGTTGACAGATTTGTACAGTGCATATACCTCCCAATTTTCCCAGGCTGTTCCTTTCAAAAGAGAACCAAAAGCTGTAGCTCTCTGTCTGTCTCTCTCTCTCTCTCTCTGTCTCTCTCTCTCTCTTGCACTCTATATCTCTTTTTTTAAATGTTAACTGTTAAACCAACATGACACATTTGCAATGCTGCTGTTATTTTGGAATCTAGAAATAGATGATAATTTCTACAGTGTTGCATTTGCTTATGGTAAATGGGAGTAGAACCTAATTATTTCTAATTTGATGTAGATGTACAGTACTTTGTGGTCACACCATACCATGGAAAGGATAGGAGCAGAAGGAAACTAGATAACATTCTGGATATAGACGGTGATTTTGACATAATTTCACAGGTTTCTAAAGTCATTTTGATTTTCCTCTACTGGGGAGGTGATGGATTCATGTAATGGTGTCCATGGTGACCACACACACAGAGCTGAGGCGAGCCAATCTGTCTTGTGTGCTTGTGAAAACCGAAACATGAGGAAAAAAAAAGGAGTCCAAACGCATGCATAGTAGTGGGTCAGGGCTTTTTGTGTTGTGAATGTGAAAGGAAGGTGGGTCTTAGTGGTTGCATCAGAAAGGTTTGAAGATCCTCCTTCCAAAAAGAATAGAAAAAAAACAACAAAAAAAACAACAAAACAAAAATAAGCAAAAAGCATAATGAAATGATAACATTAAATCACTGTTTCTGGGTGGGTGACGGCATACATAATGGAGGAATGCGTCCTTGTTTGTAGTGTGAACAAACCATGAGTGTTAAATCCCCTTTTGTGATCTACCATACCTTGTTGCCTAGAGGACAAGCACATGTGATTTTAACATAGCAACAACCTACTTCACCTGTATTCGTTAGCACTGTCAGTGTCTGGTATTGCTTGAACCTTTGTATAGACCATTAGCAGTGGAAACAGGTCCGATCTGTATTGTGCATGACAGTTGTGCGTGCCGTTCTTGAAGTAGATTTACAGTTAAAAAAAAAAAGGGAAAAAAAAGCCATTTGTTTGATAAAAACCAAACATGTCTTTCTAAGCTATTTTTGGTTCTTACACTTTTGTTTGTATGTTTGTTGTGATTATTTTTTGTTGTCTTTCTTTAATCATAGTTTCTTTGTTTCTTTTCCTGATCATTTTTGATTATGCCAACATGGACACGAGACAGATTTTAAAATGTCTTATGTCCATTTTCATCTTTTGTATGACATAGCTGCAATGCTGGAATAATATTTATTGTTGTCTTAATGTAGCTAGCTATTGTTTTGTAAATGCACTATAATATGGGGTTGCCTAATGTGACTGTGAGGGTTTTATTTGTCCCTGCTGATTTCACTCCCTCCCTCTCTTTTCTCTCTCTCTGTTTCTCTCTCTCTCTCTCTCTCTCTCTCTCTCTCTCTCTCTCTCTCTCTCTCTCTCTCTGAGCAGTGGTAGAAATAACGTGCTTGATGTGCTGCACAGCTGCAGGTTGCTTGGTCCTGAAACAATGCGAAGTCGTATTTATCCTTGGCTTAAAATTAACAAAGATGAATTAATGTCATCTGCCCATTCACATTTGTATCCACCTCTTATTATAACTATTTATCAGCATGTCTTCGTAACGTTAAATAAAAACAACCTTTTTATCATTGTGCACTCTAGTGGAAGGGCCATATGCTGGCCCCCAGAAAACCCCAGCTCTCAGACTATGGTGTTGAATTGTAACTTTGTTTCGGTGGGCAGTCAGGAGGCATTTTGCGTAGGATGTGACTGTGATGGCATTCTTTGTTCTTAGTAAGCGTCCAGTGTTATTGACCTGCTAGCCTTTCCTGTGTGTATGAAGTGTTGTGTCTGAACGCCTCCCACTGCTCTCATGTCAGCTGTAAGAGAAAAGGCTGCCGAGGCATCCGCTTTGGATCTCCATGTTTTAAAAGGACATAGTTTACACGGGACGTTGTGTGTTGAAATGCCTTAAGTATTTAACAATCATAATTTATTACTAACTATAGACATGATGGGTGCATTTTTTAGTTTTGTGTTTTAACCTGATTATTTATTTATTTAGACATAGTAACACATGTAAAAATACCTCATTATGCATATCTTAAATGGGAGTGCTTTGCATGCAGTTGTATTTTGAAGGCATACAAAATGGGTGTATTGCCATATGTTTATGTGTGGTGCTGTTGATCTTGGTTACATTCCATTCAATGCAACTTCTAAAATTTCCTCTGCCATGAGGTAGTTGTGGACAAACTGCAAAATGGACTGGAAGTGTTTTGCATGTCTCCTGTTTTTGCACTGTCAGCATGGCCAATCGTCTCGCTGGTCCTGGCTTAACAATCCTTTGCTTTTCTGTGTGAGGCTTTCGGTTTCTGGTTGTGTTTTTTCCTTAGTTTTGTTTGTTTTGCTTGATTTCTTACCAAATTTGTGAAACTACAAAGGTCTATCCTTATCCTCTGAGGAAATCTTTTTTTCTTTTGTGATTGTCACATATCAGTGGGCCATCCTGCCTGGCTTGCCATTAACTTGCTACTGTAGCCTAAATGCTTACACAGCTGCTTGTTGGATGTCATCGTGTCTCATGTGGGAAGTGGTCTGTAGTAGGAGCTTTTACACTGATGAGGATTTTTAGATGTACTACTAGCTGGGTGTTTCATTGGATATGGTTGAGAGGCCAAAAAATGCATCCATCACTAAGTTATACCATTTCAAGTAGGGTTGGTTTCTCCCGGTTTGATCTTCCTAGTTCATTATTAGTCTCCCCCTCAGAGCTCTCTTCATTCCTTAACAAAAGAGCAACTAGCCCTTGCAGCAGTACAAGGATCTGATACAAACCGTCTCATGTTTTTGTCAACAAAAGTGCAAGTGATCATTTGTGAAAGATTTTGTTTCTTTTTCTCCACCGAGAATATGAATGAAAGCCCTTTGTGTAAAGAAATGGCTTTGTTTGCTTATTTTCTCCCCCATACTTTTAGCAGTTCCATCTAGGACATTATATGGAAATCAAATTGAGGGATTTAACCCTTAAAGGAGTACCGTCACACCGGTGTGATGGGAATGTTGAGAAATTAACGTTCTAAAGAATATCTGGGTTCATTGAATTCAACATAGAATTTTAGAACCTTCAATTGTTGCGGAACTTAGAATGTTCAAAAACCTACACCTTTAAGGGTTTAAAAAAAACAGAAACTGCTGCCTCTGTCTTTTCTCGCTACTGTCAGCTTAGTCTTGTAACCGAGTATTGTGGGAAATTTGCTGTGAATCTTGGGGCTGTTCAAGTGAAAAAGCTGCATGTTGACACTAGATAGTACCGCTCGCTAATGTGGAGCTAAACTAGCACTTTTAACTAACTGCAAAATTGTCCCCATTGATATCGATCCGATAGCTGAACCGTGAGCTTGTGGTTAATGCCGATGATAAGACACTCTATCCAACTATAGGCTATGGTTTTCCAACATGGTTGCCCCCAAGCGTGGAGACCAGAGTCCCAACACAGGGTTCTGGTTCCTAGGGTTTTTATCACCCATAGTAGCCTTACCATCTCTTTTTCTCCCTGCCGTTGTTTCAGCGATTATTGGACATGAGCAATAGTGTTCTCATCATCCATAAAGCAGAATGAACAGTAGATCTTAAAGCACAAGCTAATGCATGTTTCTCTCAGGATTAAATGTTCACATGGGAATGGATCGATATGTTAAATATTATACCATTTAATATTTCTGATGTTTTTCTGCTGCTGACTAAAAAGAAAAAGAAAAAAATTGAATAATCTGCCAGTGGAAAGGGGCGTGGCTATCTTTGTACAAGACACTGCTGTTTGCTGTAACTCCGCAATGTTTTATGATCTGAATATTTTATAGATGAAGTAGAATATGTATCAACAATATTGAAGCAATAGCTAAATGATGATCATGTATAAACTAGATGAGTGTATATTACGTACAAAAAAAAAATAGATTCACTTTTGGTGGATTTTGTACTGTATTTATTACTAATGATGCAAAAAGTTGCATAGCTTAACCCAAACTGTTCTTTCTATTTTAATTTCTTGTCTTGTACATGATCTTTTTGTATGTGTTTTTCAAATAAATTGCTTAAAAAACGAATTAATTTGTTGTAAATTATTTGAATGTTTTTATTGTGCATCAAAAATGTTTCTACACCTTCTACTGGGACATGTGTAACTTGAATTCAGTTCATTCTTTAACTGCCTGGTCTGTTCTAGTACAAGACTACAGTCTAGGAGGAAGTTCACATGGCTCTTTGATGCCTGTATGTAATAAAATGATGTTCCATTCAGCTCATCTGTACGTGCTCTAAGAACAACTGGTAAAAGCAAATGCTGTTATTGTCATCATCTATCATTGAATAGAAATTAATTACACAATACCTCAGGTTACAGAGCCCTGTCTAACAAAATGCTTTACTTCCATATAGTAGAATAGGCAGTTTGCGGAATTGCAAAAACTGAAGTACCTAAAGTAGTGTTCAATTAAAAAACTGAAGTACCTAAAGTAGTGTTCAAGTCTGTATTTAAAAATGGCATTGCGGGCACTGTTTTTTTTAACCATTCCAAATGCATCGCAATGAAATGGCGTTCCGGTACTCTGGTTTGAGCATCCCCTAGACTGGCTGCCTGAGACATCTGGGACTTCAAAGTTCTTAAACCCGGTTTAAAAAAGAAAAAACTTAAGCTCAGATGTTTGAAAAAAATAACAAACAAGTTTAAATAAAAATGTAAAAATAAGATATTTAACCATCAAATTAAAGCTTTTTTACTTTACATACAGATCCAAGCCTCTCTCTGTCCAGTTCAATTGCATTCCATGTCATCCTCTGTCAGTGTCAGTACCTGGGATACAGCACTCTTTGGATCTGCCCATCCGCTCTAGTGGTGTCTAGCCACTTCCCACACATGAAAATGGTGGTCACCCAGTTGGCAGTGTTTGTGATCTCCACACACTCGAGGTACCAGCCCGGCTTGGTGCCGGTGTTGTCGTGCTCCACACGCACCCTCAGGAGCTCCCCAAGGTCCAGCATCTCCAGCGTGAACCGGTCGGTGTGGCCCCGCTCAAACAGGTTCCGGAACTTCTGCTTCAAGGCCCGTTTGCCCGAGTCCCCGTTGACGCCGTAGACAGTGATGAAGACGTTGGCATCAGTGCCCCCGCCCTTTATGTCACCTGTGATGATGATAATCTCATACTTCACTGGCACCAGGCTGCGCACCTTACTGGCAAAACTCTCCACGGTCTTGGTACATTCAAAGGTCATAAAATCATCCTTTTTGGCAGCGAGGGGGATTTGTGCATCACAGTGAAATGTGTACCTGCGTAGGGAGGAAACATAGTAGCACGGAATATAGTCTTAGTGGTCATAATTGATGTAATACACATTAACCACCTGATATTAATGGGTCTAACAGTATTTTCTCACCCACTATGACCCACTAATTTCCCATAAACATGTATATAGACATTTCTGAGTGCACTGTCATAAAGTCCTATAATTACTTACTGATTTCCAAGCTCTTTTTCAGTGATCACCACCTCCAAAACATGCCAGAATGACTCTGATTTCACCTTTTTGCCATCCTTGGTGATGTGGCCGAGGCAAATGCCTACAATTTCACCAACATTTTTGGAGGAGAACTCGAAAGTGTCTGTGGCACCTCTGTAGATAGACAGTAATAGGGAGTTAGAGAAGTGGGCGGGGGGGGGGTGCTTGCCTCTTCTGGCCTCTTGTACGAACGTGTACGTACCTCAGGAATTTCTTTTTCTTGTTTTCCATCATCAGCTCTTTGGAACGGCTTTTTTTCCCTTCAAGCACAATCCAGACATTTTCCTTCGTATCAGCATTATCAGTGCTGGCTGTTGTAATGGCAATTTCATATTCTTTGGGAACAAATAAAGAACATTGATAAATAAATAAATAAATGAATGAAGTTGTAATAACTTATTACTGCTTCACCAATAACATGAATATAGTATTATGTGCATGTACAGGTAATTAAAGGGCATTCGTCTATATTGATACATCTGCAGTGCATTTGATCTGACTTTAAAAAGCAAGCCTGTATTTGAAAAACACTGAAGTCAGGTACACAACAACAGGGATATAGGCGTACTGGTTTTCTCATTGAGGTCAAGATTGTCGTTGTTGGCACATGCCATCTCCCGCATGATCTGCCCATCCTCTTCATTCTTGGCCAGCCAACGGTCACAAGGAAAGCGGAATGTCTCGTTCATCAGCTCGTCCTTCACATCAATATACTCCAGATGCCAGCCCGCAGCAGGCCCTATAGAGCACGTGTTAGAGTTGGCAGAGGATTTGCTTTGCTCAAGACTTTGAAGTGCATGTACTGATGGCAGTCAATCTGTATCTAACAACATACACATGTAAGAGCCTTTCTCTGTGCTAACTGTTAATGAGAATCTGTCTCATCAAGAAGAAGGGAGAACTCACCCTTGTTGTCGTGCCAAACGCGAACTTTTGACAAGTCTCCCAAACTAAAGATGTCCGTGAAGCGGAATATATCCACCTGTTTGCGCTCAAACTTGTTCCTGTTGCTGCATTCCTTCAGCGCCAGGGTCCCAGTGTCCCCGTTCTCTCCAAAAATGATCAGGAATACGTTAGCGTCTGTCCCTGCGCCTGGGTTTACAAATAGAGTATAGTATAAGTATATATACTTTTTTGATCCCGTGAGGGAATTTGGTTTCTGCATTTAACCCAATTGGTGAATTAGTGAAACTCAAACAGCACACAGTGAACACACAGTGAGGTGAAGCACACACTAATCCTGGTGCAGTGAGCTGCCTGCTTCAACGGCAGCGCTTGTGGGAGCAGTGAGGGGTTAGGTGCTTTGCTCAAGGGCACTTCAGCTGCGGCCCACTGGTCGGGGCTCGAACCGGCAACCCTCCGGTTACAAGTCCAGAGTGCTAACCAGTGGGCCACGGCTGCCCACAAATATGCCTGCTGAGTACCCATTGCGTTCTAACAACCCATCCTTCAAAAAGGCTGCCATCAGGGGGCCGCTGACACACAGTTCTCTACAGAGGATAATGCTTACAGAAATAGCAGCATTCACCATCCCTAACCGAATACATGGAACACACCATTTCGGCTATTTTTCTGTCGCATATATCCTACAATGCTTCTCTATTTATTTAAATTCTTTAAAAATGAGCTGTACACAGTGATATTATTAGGCAAGGGTAATAAGGATAAAAAATAATGACCAGACATCTGAGACTACAGTCACTGATATTTAATTTAAAATGAAAATTAATTATACTACAGAATTACAACCAGTATGTAGAATCCTGGCCAGACCATTAATACAAATTGTATTAGTCAGTCCAGGGTTTTGGGATCATGGCCCTCCCTTCATCTGTGATCTGTGAGGGCAGCCGTGGCCTACTGGTTAGCGCTTCGACCAGTAGAAAGCGGCTGAAGTGCCCTTGAGCAAGGCACCTAGCCCCTCACTGCTCCCCGAGCGCCGCTGTTGTTGCAGGCAGCTCACTGCGCCGGGATTAGTGTGTGCTTCACCTCACTGTGTGTTCACTGTGTGCTGAGTGTGTTTCACTAATTCACGGATTTGGATAAATGCAGAGACCAAATTTCCCTCACAGGATCAAAAGAGTATATATATTATACTATACTATACTATACTATACTATACTATACTATACTATACTATGTCACTCATGTACCTGAGACATCACTGGTCTTGACGGTGATGATGTAGGTGGTCTTCTCCACCATTTCCTCCTCATCCACCACAGCTGCTAACTCACACACACTCGTCCTCTTTGGGCCTTTGGTCTTAGACAGCCAGTTTTCATAGGTGAAGACAGACACCTCCTCAGTTATAGTGTCACGCATGATGATCTAAATGATGTGAGAGAGTGGGAATCCTTTAAAACATCACTGCAACACTGGTCCATTGGAGACCATAAAGGACACAACAGGAGGGATATTGTGTCCCTAATAAAGTTAATAATAAAACTTAAAACAATCATATACTGTATTTGTGGTGCTAGCCTTTTAGGCTCTAGATAGTAAGTAGGCATCAAAAACAAAATCTCCCTTATGCTTTACGTCATAACAAACCTGATCAAGAAACCAGTCTGGACGACTCCCTGTGCCATCAACACGAACCCTCATCTTTTTCAGAGGGGCAATGTCATCAATCTCCAGGTTGAAAGTATCCTCTTGACCTCTTTCAAACCTGAAGCATGATAAAGGATACCATCAAATCTTAAATTAGCATGCAATTCTAGAAGCTTAATAAAAAATGTTCCCTAAAATTTGCATTTTATCTCGCATTGCAAGGTCATAATTTTCCATATATTGATGTGTGTGATTAGTGTGTGTGTGTGTGCGTGTGTGTGTGTGTGTGTGTGTGTGTGTGTGTGTGTGCGTACCTGTCCTCATTCTTAGGCAGTAAGAGCTCCTCGGTGCACCCATTAGCCCCAAACACAATAATGTAGATGTTGGTGTCAGTCCCAGCATCCTGTGTGTCTCCTGTGACAACAGTCACCTCATAAACCATCTGAAGAAGGAAGCACAGTTGAGGATTCTACCTTCTCACACCTCTTTACCTTCAGGATGTTTACGTATCAAAGAATGTTTCAGATCTGTATTGCACTAATTTGAGCCATCAGCCAGTGCTCTCATTAGATCAAGGGGTTTCAACCAGACCTTCATGATTACCTGGTCACACCTATGTAGGTCTTTGTAACCACCTCATGAGTTAAAACAGGTGTTGTGGAACAATGATGTCTCATTACAGCCTGTTCAAACATTCATTCCAAAGACTGAAAAGGACCCAGTGACCTTAAAGGACTTGAAGGATCTCTTACAGGTAAGTAATTTTATCATACCCTTGGCACTGACCATATTAAGGCACAGTGACTGAGTTGATGTGATCCTACCTAGTTCAGGTAATCTCAAACAAGTGAAAGGAATGTGCACACTTGCCTTTCGTATAATACTGATGGTAGTGGCATCGAGTACGTTGAAGACTCTGGCTGTAAGCCCATCTCCTCGGTCCTTGGCTAGCCAGCACTTACACTGGAAGATATATTTGATCCCTTTGGTTGGCACGGCGACAGACAGCTCATCCACCAACCAACAGCTCTCGGGTGTCGCTCCATTGTGTCCTAGCTGTCAGGAAGCAAACAAGCCCAAAATCACTACCTACTCTCAGACAGCTATTCTGACTATCAGTGGCACATTCTATGTGTAGTTTTTAGATTGCAGCAGGACAATAGTTCTCAATAAATACTCTGTACACACAATAATGTCAAATCACCACAAAGTGTTTATCATTGTGCTTAATTCGGAAAAAACTGAATCATTCTAAATTAGCCAGCATGTGCTGATGGTTTTCAGTTAACATTTTACAACCTACCCATGTCTCATTGATGGCATTTCATGGCATACAAGTTTTAAAGTCTTCAACTGGAAATTCTCATCTGCTTATCATTAGCTTATTATGTGTGTGTGTTTTACACTTATATGGGTGTGAATTTGTCTTGTACATGAAAATCACCTATATTTTTATTCATATAAACCTGTTTATGTATAGAGGTGTTTATGTTTTTTCAATACCTCCACACGTTTGATTTGGCCCACGTCAAGGCCGCAGCACTGAAAGTGCTCCATGCTACCCGAGGCAAAGCACTTCTTTTCCTCGTGCAAGTCTAGCCATAGCCTTTCGGTCTCCAGGTCTCCAGGACCTATGATGATCACATACACGCGGCTGGTGGTGCTTGCATCGCGGTCCAGTCCCGTGGACACCGTGAAGTCATAGGGGATTACTGTGAATAACACGGCCGACCACCAAACCAGTGAATGTGTGTTCAAGGGTGACACACAATCTTTTATAACAACAGGACATGAGAGTAAATATCAATAATATGAATAGTATAATTAATATGAATACATGAATTCAAATGGCAAATTACAGTACAGTGCAGTGCAGTGATATTTATCTCTGAAACCTCCTAACACAGCCAGAGTCAGAATGCTCATTTTCAGACCATGTCTATTCAACCTCCCCCTGACTCCCAGGTTACCTGGCCCCATCTGTCCATCCTCCCCCTGACTCCCAGGTTACCTGGCCCCATCTGTCCATCCTACCCCTGACTCCCAGGTTACCTGGCCCCATCTGTCCATCCTACCCCTGACTCCCAGGTTGCCTGGCCCCATCTGTCCATCCTCCCCCTGACTCCCAGGTTGCCTGGCCCCATCTGTCCATCCTCCCCCTGACTCCCAGGTTGCCTGGCCCCATCTGTCCATCCTCCCCCTGACTCCCAGGTTGCCTGGCCCCATCTGTCCATCCTCCCCCTGACTCCCAGGTTACCTGGCCCCATCTGTCCATCCTCCCCCTGACTCCCAGGTTACCTGGCCCCTCCTCTACTGCCGCTGCTTTCTTCTTCTTCTTCTTCTTGTTCATGTTGCTGTCCAGACTCTTCATTGTAGTTTTAGAGCTGTTCTTGGAGTTCCTCTCTCCCTCATAGCCCTAACGGTGTAGAGGAGTGGTTACAGAAAGCCCAACACGATGGAATCAGCACAGTCAGTCAGTATCTATCTACATTCCCACACAGTCTATCTATAAAGAAATCCCTGCATTTTCACATCACATTGCTGTCATTATAGATTTTGGATTGTAGGCCAAACATATCACAATGGCATATTTCAGTTCATACTAAAAAACAATGTCAATGAGTTGAGCCTAGCTCTTGTGGCGTTGTAGTCAAGCCACAGGTTTAGTACCCTGGAGACCCAGGTTTGAGGCCGGGTGCGGTCACTGCTTTCTCCCTGTGCTACATGTATGTCCTTAGCAGGTGGGGGGTTCATTCCCCGTACATATGGAATATGTAACGGAGTGGAGAGATGGTCTCTTCACTCAGAGAACCAGGGTTACAACGTAACCCAACGTTACCTTCACGTAAAAGGTCCTTTCGATGCGTTTATCCTCCTTCTTCTTAGAGAGCCAGCGTTCACACAGGAACATGTAGACCTCATCAGTGTCCACGTCCACCACCTCCACCTGATCCAGGTACCAGTCCGCTCCCAGCATAGAGTTGTCATGGCGAATCTTAATCTTGAACACCAAGCCAAGATCCACTGCCTCAATCGAGAACTTGTCCACCTGCAGGTAGAATCAGAGAACATGCTTTTTTTCACTTCATTATATTTGTTCTCTGCTCTTTATTTGGATCCAGGTTTATTCTAGGAATTCTAATTAGCCTGTATGCTTTTAGTTATTATACATACAGTATTCACAACAAGCATTGCACACAACATGCAGTCTGCTTGCATTAATGCCATTTTGGAAAGGAAGGACAGGGCCAATGAAACATGGCTGTGAGGAAGCAGATATATGAATGCCAGTGTGCAACACATAACAAGCTTTTGCACTCTCTCTTTAAAACAACTTTTTGCACTCTGTCTTTAAAATGCTGCCGTTCCATGCCCCAACCCCCCCTAGACTTAGAGGCTGGAAACACTGTCATTTGACCAAATCAGTTTGTTTCATTGGAAGCACATTAGCCTAACCCACAGAGCTTTGCAGCTCAATAGGATTATGTGTCAGATGGATATGACTGGATTTGAGGTTAGGGACTAGGGAGGGAAAAACTGACCACAAAAGACCCTGTGAAATGCATATCAGCACACCCAACTATTCCTTTCTGACAGTCTGATCAAACGTACCGCTCCTCTCTCAAACTTGTTACTGTTGCTCTCAGACTTGCGGAGTTTGCGTTCCCCGGTGTCACCCAAGTCCCCGTAGATGGTGAGGAAGACGTTGGCATCTGTTCCAGCTCCGTGTATGTCACCGGTCCTGACCGACACATTGTATGTGTGGGCTAGAGGAGGCCAGTGTGGAGCACAAATTAGCACATGGTTTTGTGTACATGTGACATCGTCTATTACATGGTCTATTACCAATACCATGCTTAATATAGCAAACACAAGTTAATAACAAACTCTATTAATTTGTACTAGGTCAACATAATTTGTGAGCTATTGCATTTCTTTAATAGGCTGTGACTAAATAAGCTGGGCCTGATGTGTGAGTGGCACATACTCTCCAGTGCATCGTCCACCTCCGTCTCGTTGACCTTCAGCGTTCCATCTCTCAGCAGCTTCTCTGTGATGATGTCAGAGGGCACCAGCTCTAGCACCGTCTCACCATCCTCCTCGGACCGTGCCAACCAACGCTCACACGGAAAGATGATGGTCTCTGAGCCCTGACAGAAAAGGGTATGGGAATACACCAACCTAACTTTACATAATTACATATAAGTATAAGTATAAGTAAGTATATATACTCTTTTGATCCCGTGAGGGAAATTTGGTCTCTGAATTTATCACAATCCGTGAATTAGTGAAACACACACAGCACACAGTGTACACACAGTGAGGTGAAGCACACACTAATCCCGGCGCAGTGAGCTGCCTGCATCAACAGCGGTGCTCGGGGAGTAATGAGGGGTTAGGTGCCTTGCTCAAGGGCACTTCAGCCATGCCTACTGGTCGGGGTTCACTTTTTATACTGCTCAAAAAAATTAAGGGAACACTTACAGTTTTCCACAATTGTTAAAACACATTTTTTTGAAACCTTCCACCCTTTTCTCCATTCTCAAACTACATTCACAGAATGTCTGACAGTTCTTGCAAAATAAAACACTCGCCTCAAAAGTTTTACTTGTGCTCGGAACCAAACAGGGTTAGAGTACTGATCCAGTGTATGATTGAGGTGTTCCCTTAATTTCTTTGAGCAGTATATGTTTATATGACATGTTTGAACATATGGGCTTTTTACATATTAAAAATGAAGCATTAGGCTTACTTGTACACCATGCTTCTGCACAGTAGCAATGCTGTTATATAGTATACTTTGTTGAGCAAACCAACCTTCCCCTTCCTCAGTAGTCGTCTGATCTCCACTCTGTCCAGATGCCAGCCAGGGTTCGTTCCTCTGTTGTCATGTCCTATGCGGATCTTCTCAATTATATCACCCACATCTTCCAACTGTGTGGATGGAGTTTATATCATGTTGTGAAATCGTATTGTTTGTCACATGCGCTACATTTAGTTTAGTATTTGGAAAAAGATATTTTAAAAGTATGAAAAGTGTAAAGTTATAATAATATATAAAGTCACCATTTAAAATGTCAGTGTTTTAATCAAATTTATTTCAGATTGTAAATAAATCCCACCCTCTGTATAACTTCATATTTAGACATTTCTGGGTTGAGTAAAGAGAGTAAAGAGTAAAGAGATGGTATTTGCCATGACATTTTAGCAGATTATGAAGTGTGAAGTGTCTGAGCATCTGTGTGTGACCATTGATTTCTGAAAAGTTTACCCTGAAAATGTTTTATCATAGCTCACTCACCTCCACAATGAACATATCCTCAGCTCCCCTTTCAAAGAACAAGCGCCTCTCTCTCTCATTGACACAAAGATGTTTCTGCTCTGTACATACACCTTTGCTGCCATAGAGCACGATGAAGACGTCAGCATCGGTACCCGCCCCAAAAACATCACTGGTGAAAGTTTTAATCTCATATGGGACAACTGGGATTTAAAAGAGAAATTGTTATTAGAAACCAATCAGGGAGCATAGGACACAGAAAAAAGTCTATCCTGAAAAATGATTGAATCAATAAATATAAAAGTACAGAGCTTCATATTGTGATATAATGATCAATATGATTCTTAATATTTTGATATAATGATCCATAGCATTATACTATATTTCAATAATGGCTGAAGCCTGTGTTCTTACAGGGGACATAATACTCTGTCTGGAGATCTGCAGAGTAAAGATCTCTCACGATGGCTCCATCATCCTCCCCTGGGTCAAGCCAGCGGCCACATGGGAAACGGAGTCTCTGGCCTTGAGAGGGAGCGTTGATCTCCACCCAGTCCAGAAACCAGCCAGATGACCCCCCTGAGTGAGTCAAGGGCCAGGGCCCAGGGGTGAGACACACATCACCACAGACACATTTTCACCTTTAGCCAAAAAATTTAATAATTAGAGCCTTTCAGTTCTCCTTTAAAAAGCAGAACCCTGATATGAACAGTTCTAAAATAAAGCCTCAAACAATGTTGGGTTTTCATGGATGCATACCACATGTGCTTCTTTGACAAAGACTGACCTCCATCTCAGAAATGAGTGCCAAGCCACACCTACCTGAATTGTCATGGCCAATCCGCACCTTCTTTAGCTCTCCAAGGTCGACAGCCTCCACAGTGAACTCTTCAATCATGCCCTGCTCAAATTTGTTCTTGTGGAGTTTACATGCTTTCAAGTTGATTATACCTGAATAGAAAAATAAACACATGACCAACACTACATTCTTCTGTTACGCCCGTACATGGACTGGCTCGCATCACCACTGCAATTACATTACTGACAAAAAAAGGTTCCAAGGAATTGAAACCAATGACAGAATGATTCATATTTCACCAAATTCAAATGATGCTGCTGTTTGAGTTTACCAGTGTCATCCTTCTCCCCATACAATATGGCAAAGACATTGGCATCAGTTCCTGCATACTTCTTGTCTCCAGTCTTGACCCGCATGGTATATGTTGTTGACATAGCTATGAATTTAAAAAAAGTAAAACATGTATAAAATGGAAATCAAATGAAATCTCCTCATGTTAGTGTTCTAGACCCTGGTCATCACCTTTCTGCTCCAGTCCGAGCTTAGCTTCACCTCCCTCTTCGTCATCCTCACTCTTCCTCATGAAAGCCTCATCCACTGGCACCAACTCTCTTGCTATTTGTCCATCATCCTCATCGATGGCCAGCCAGCGGTTGCAGGGGAAATAGTACCTGCATGGGTTATGAACAACTATGGTCAAACTGACAGACCAATTGCCTTAAAATATTTGCCATCATTATGAAACAATCTGTGTTAAAAAATGTAAATTCTGAATACTTTCTGAATGCACTGTAATTCATATTCAAACAAATACATTAAATATAAATGGAATCTTATGATGATGCATTTATAACCAATCATTCATGATTTCCTCCATAGACCTCTGAAGTTTGCCTACAAATAGGAACCAAAGCAGCCATCTTTGCCCATGTAAAGAGATCCAGGTGTTAATTGAAGCTAACTACCTATGGCAAGTTACATTGCAAGTTAGCTCTGGGGTAGCAAAGTTTGCCGTCTTAACGTCCCGAAGATCACAGTACCCACTCGAAGGTAGAGGACAAAAGTGTGTTGAGCAAACGTCTGCATTTCAAAGTTTAACAGGTGCAATAATTCAAAATCGCCACGTTATTTTCCCTAGGAAAAATCGCAAGATACTGGATCTTAAAGATGGCTGTTTTTTGTGTAGGAGCACTTCAGAGGACTATTGCCCAGAACAGGAAGTGTGAAATGCTGTGGAGAGTGAGAGAAGGATACTACATACGTGGTTTCATCTTTGGTGTCCACAATCTCCACCCTATCCAAGTACCAGCCTGAGTTAGGACCTGTGTCATCATGACGAATTCTTAGCTTCTTCAGTGGACCCAGGTCCACAGCTGTGATGGAGAATACATCCTCCTGCGGATGTCCACACACACACACACACACACACACACACACACACACAGACACACAGACACACACACACAGACACACACACTTTAAGGGCATTTTCCCCTGTGGCTGTATAATTAGAATATACCCAAAGGGATAGTTTAGCAATTGGATTGAATTATACATGTGTTGGGATGACCAGATGAGTAAAAGTATACCTCCACATCAACTGGCTACTATCAAGTTCAGCTTGATAGCTTCAGAAACACTGGCAAAGAGTGATGGGCCACAGGTTGTTCTTATCATTGCAGCTCTGTGTAATCTGAAACCCCTACCTGTCCACTCTCAAACTTGTTCAGGTAGTTGGACTTCCTCAGGAAGCGTTCCCCCGTGTCTCCGTTCTCCCCGTAAATATTGACGTAAACGTTGGCGTCTGTTCCAGCACCCCACATGCTGCCAGTGAACACACTGACTTCGTAGGTGTTCTCTTAAACAGATACAAAGGTAGGAGCACTTTGTGTGAATCATAGAGAAGGTACAATTCCAATTAATATCAAATTAATGAGAAGAAATGTAAAGGTTTCTATTCATATCAGTAAAAAAGGGAAAATCTGGAAATGTTGTATGATCATGATTATGTATTTGCCATTTTAGAAGATGCACACTTTGAAAACTAAAAGTAAATTGTAAATTAGACCACAAACTCTAGCATAAGGACAGTAAATCACATGCAATTAAATGATTTAACCATGAACCCTGTTTGCCTTTAGATGTTTGAACAAGTTGTCTCCAAACTACCTAATTGTAATTCCAATTTAAATACTTGCTTCTGTTACTCCATTATAACATGTTTTATAACATATAGTTTTAAGATTTGCAGCCTATTCACTTAGAATGATACCCATATCTGAGAAAAACATTGCCTCATGCTGCCATTATTATGTCATGGTAGTTGCTAAATGGTCGTAGTTGTTCTAAGCACCATACCTAATCTGTTTTGGCATCACGTCTATCATTAAGACAACTATCAGGGTAGGCAAAGCAACATTACAACATTCTATAGTAACTGTCATGATGACTCATTATAGGCCATGATTGATAATGTCACAATATAAAATGTACACACATTTCTATGTTTTCCCTTAGTGAATGTGTGCTGTTGAAAGGCTCTCAAAGCTATACATTATTTTCATGGTTGCCATTGAATATCAAATGTTATTAAATATTTAGGAAAATTACCTTCAAGGTCCTCAGCATCATCAGGGAGCAGCTCCACTACAATCTCTCCATCTTCCTCATCTGTGGCCAGCCAGCGGTCACAGGGGAATGAGTACGTCTGTACGATCTCCTGCAGCTCCTGTGCTTCATCCTCCTCCTCATCCTCTTCCCCCTTTTTCTTTTTCTTCTTTTTTTTCTTGTCCTCCTTCTTTTCCTTGGGTACCATGCCCATCACCAGGCGCCTGACCTCCACTTTCTCCAGAAACCAGCCACTGCCCATTCCTGTGCCATCATGACCGATGCGTATCTTAAAGATCTTTCCCACGTCCGCTGCCTCAATCTGAAGGGAAGACAGAAGCAATCAGCTCATCTGACTTTGCCTTTAAGAAATTCAGATTGTAAATGTAGTATCTGAAATAATGACAAGTGGAAAAGTGGATTTTACATTCAGATTGTTCTTTTAAATGCTTGCCATCTTCATAATTTTCACATTTTGAAATGGTTCATGATACAACGTTTTTGCATTCTTGCTGTGAACAACACAGTGAACATAAAATAATGCCAGGACATTCCGTTTCTTTACATAAACCAAAAAAGGGAACTAGACAAAACATTTAACCCATTACCTTGAAGATTTCTGTTGTCCCCCTCTCATAGTTATTGGACCTGCTACTTAATGTAAACAGTTCTGTTTTGCCTTCGTCCCCATACATCTGGAGAAAGACATTGGCATTGGTGCCCCCAGCAAAGACATCACCAGTAACAACTGTGACCTCATAGTTTATCACTGGAACAAAAAAAAAGACAATCGTGCCAACAATAATCTTTCAATTTAAAAAGATCAGATTAAATACAAACATTAGTAGCACTGTGTTATCACATAATTGCAAGGACTCAAATGCTCGCATGTGTTTTTCACTGCAGCAATAGACTTATAGGAACCCTAAAGGGCCTATCATATTACACGCGGCATGCGCTATGAAATGCATTATAGTCAATGGTCTGCCGCTGCGCTTTGCAAGCGGCATTTTGCCGCTTTTGCACATGCCGCGGTCAAAGTTCAATCAGGTTGAACTTTGACCGCGGCGCACTGTAAGTCATTGGTATTTTGCGCTGAGCCCAGCGGCAAGCACAACAAAAATCTTTTGGACGCTACCTCAACCAAGAGCAACCTAGCGGCGAGCGCAGCGCATACCGTGTACAATGTGATAGCCCCTTAAGGCAGGGATCACATTAGCCAGCGGCAAGCGGCAGGTTTCCTATTGTTCTCTATGGTTCGGCAGCAGAACGGTGGCAACGCTGGCGTAACGCTAGCGTTGAACAAGCTGAGCGTTGAACTTGGTTCAACTTTCAAAGCGCAACGCGAGTGTATTCAATTGACAACCCGTTTGTGTTGCTTAGGAATGAGATAAAACGTATTATGGTCTGAGCGTTGCGTTACGTTTGACCTGCCGCTTGCCGCTGGCTGATGTGATCCCCGCCTAAGAATGCCTTTGAAATGAATGCCTTAGAATTATTTTTTATAAAACATTGCATTCCTATATCCTTTGAAACATATCATAATACCATAAAAATATACAAAATATTTTAAAACAGAAATCCCACAAAATGTCACAAAATCAGCTAATGCTTACATTTATCCAGTTCCAGAATCTCACTGGGGTAGATCTCCACCTCTGTCTTCCCATCGGCCTCGTCCTGACTGAGCCAGCGGTGGCTGGGGAACATGTAGTGATATCCGTGCACCGGCACCATGATCTGGACACTGTCCAGAAACCAGCCCGCTCGCATTCCCTCATTGGTGTGACCAATCATCAATCGGTTTATCTGACACAACCAGGACAGCAGTTTTAAACAACATGTGTGAAGACTGGTTGTAAACACCATGTGTTGTCACATGTTTATAAAAACGGTTATGAGTGTGAGCAAAGTGGGCCTATTATAAAAGGAATAGATGAGCATACTTGTCCAATGTCGAAGGTGTCCACTGTGAAGATGTCAACTCGGCCCGTCTCAAAGTAGTTTCGCAAGTTGTTGTCGGACACCACCAGCATCATCCTACTGGTGTCCCCTTTCTCTCCATACAGCTTCACAAAAACTTTGGAGTCAGAGCTGGCCCCACTGATGTTGCCTGTCTTTACTGCTATGTGATAGCTGACATCTACAAGCAGAGTGACACAGGTCACACACAAGCTATAATATGTTGACTCTGGGTTGTAGGCTACTGCTCTGCTCTGCATTCTTTAATGAAGCTTCATAAAAAGTGGACTTGTGTTCTATGTTCACTGCTATTTTAAGAAGCATTCTTCATAATATTTATTAGCACAGTCAGTGCGTGGCTCATTTACATCTTATATCACTTTTTCAGCAAATGTTCATTATTGAGGAACACTTACTGTACAGTCGCTGACCATCGGCAAATGGCACTAGCTCACGAACAATCTGTCCATCATCTTCATTACGGTCAAACCATCTGAAACCATCAGATCCATGTAAAAAACATGTAATAATCCATAATTGGATGCCATGACTACAATGGTCACTCGTCCACGTCTCACCTGTTGCAGGGGAATATCACCGCCTCGCTCTCCGTCTTGCCTTCTTCCCTCACTAAAACTTTATCAAGGAACCAGCCACAGCCACCACCGCGCCCATCATGACCAATCCGAACCCTCCTCACTCTGCCGATGGACACTGCCTCGATTATGAACTCATCTGCCTACAAAGGAGCGCCACAGCAACGGTTTTGATTAGCCGGATAACCACAGTTCATAAATGTCTTTCTAAAGCCCTCTGGATTACTTAATAAAATATGGGCCCAAAGCATATCCTTGGGCACTTCACAGGACATAGTAGTAGATGAGAAAAAATGCCCTCCAGCCCTGGTGAGATGTAAACAAACTGAGAGGCATACCTGGAAGTTGCCATTACATTACACAAAAGACAGTGGCATCTAAATCTGCACTAAGATCCAGAAAGTCACCAGAATCAACAATCAGAAGGATGGTTGGTTTCATGGTTAATAAGTCAAATAAAACCCCTTTCGTGATCTAACATTCCAGCATGCGCCTTGTTGTTACTCACATTGCCTTTCTCAAACTTGTTAACATTGTTCTTGCAGTTGACAAGGGTCCTGTCCCCGCTGTCACCCAGATCTCCAATGAGGCAAAGGAAGACCGAGGCATCTGTGCCACTGCCCCCCACATCCCCAGTGCACACAGTCACTCTGTATTTAATCACTGAAACAAACAAACAAACATCTTGATCTGTATTTAATCACTGAAACAAACAAACAAACATCTTGATCTGTATTTAATCACTGAAACAAACAAACAAACATCTTGATCTGTATTTAATCACTGAAACAAACAAACAAACATCTTGAACTGTATTTAATCACTGAAACAAACAAACAAAGATCTTGATGCTTAACACCCGGATCATTTCATCATTTTACATAACAGGTATTGCACGGAAAACGATTTGTCTACAATCTGTGCATCCTCACATGGAAGCGGCTCAGATACTTCATCTCCTGATGCAGGAAGCTCTCGTACGACCTCATTATCATCTTCGTTAGTGTCCAACCAGCGCTCACATGGGAATTTATACAACTCCTTGGTCAAAGTTTTCATGAGGGAGGCCTGGGAAAGAAAGATGTTTCAAACAAGTATGTGACCAGCAATCTGTCATTTATTTCAGTGATGTGGCACAGGACAACTATGATACAGTTTACAAGTGAAAACACTGTAAAAAAGGAAAAAGCATGCACATCCAAAGTATTAAGTTGGGGGCTGGACAAAAAAGGTCAACAATGGAAGAATTAAAAAAGTCCACTACACCAGCTCCCAATGAATGCTTAATTTATTGTGACGAAGGGCTAGTGCCCGAAACATCGCAATAAATTAAGCATTCATTGAGAGCTGGTGTAGCGGACTTTTTTTCATTCTTTCTAAAAGTAAAAACACACCACCACAGCTCTATGGTCTTCAGAAGATCATTTGGTGACACTGAACCTGTGACCTACACATCATTTCTTGGTAAGAGGATCAGCTTGGTCGAATGTTCACCATGTGATGTTAACTGATGTTCACCATGTGATGTTAACTAAATGCACATATTGTGTAACTGATGTACAACAAAATGCAAGTCACATTCTTTCTTTAGAAACTTGATGCTCTACAGCATATAACAGCAAACCCAAGGTTATTACTTTGCACAGAAAGGGCTTGTTTGACAAGACATAAGGTGTTTTATTCACCTTCTTTAAATGCCATCCTGCGAATGGATTCCGTTTTTCATGCCAAAGACGCATTTTTGTCAGTTTCCCAAGATCTGGAAGTTCCACCTGTGAAAGGAGTTATTGTATTCTACAAGTTGGACTATTCCACAGGATCACAAGTGTGTAACAGAACTCACAACTTAACTTAAACTATAATTGGGAAAAAAAGTTTGAGGAAAAAAAGCTATCAAAAAATCTGTAGGCCTTACAATAAATTTATCCAGCTGGCCCTGTTCAAAGTTGTCAGTCTTGTTATCTAGCCTCATTGCGTCTGACTTGCCCTTCACTCCATAGATCTGGAAGAACACAGTTGCATCTGTCCCTGCCCCAGGCAGATCGGACGTCCAGATCCACAGTGACCAAGGGTGCTCTGCCAGATGGGAGATGAAGTTACAACAAGACCATTAGCCACAATATTGTCTCACTCAATGAGTCATTCAACCAATGGCAGAATAGTATGTAATTTCATTCTGTAGGCTACTCGTCATCTCTGCTGACAATGACTGAGGTCTTTTCAAAATGTAGGACATCTAAATAATATGATTGTATGCCATTTAATGGGGCTTTGCGCAGTAATTGGTGCAGCATTTACTTCATTGTACATGTATAATGAGTAAAGTCAAAGACAAAAGGTGTATTAGGCTTTAAGCGACCTACTTTTCTGTCTCTTCTGGCGCAGGGAAACCATCTCATAGAGCTCTCTCTCAATTAAACCATCACCTTCGTCCTCATCTAGCCACTTACAACAGGGGAAGGTCTGTTCAATGCCTGTGAAGGGACAAAACACCACCACCTGCAGAAGAGCAGGGCAAATAGGGGAGTGTTTACAGATGGCAATCCCAACATGACAGCAGGTAACACTAAAACATACAGTTTGTATTGTGAAAAGCACAGTCCTGCCTGCCTTTGACTCAAACATACATGCTAGCATGTTTGCTAGCATAGCATACCCACTTCCCATATGTGTATGGGAGGATATACTATAATGAAGCTAAAAACCATGGGATGTAGTGTTAGCCCATGGTTACCTTTACATTATTTAATAAATTCAGTATATCCTACTGATCACTTACATTGTAAGGCTAGCTTTATCATAGGCAGAAAAGATTAATTCTAATGACTGAAGACATGATGTTGTCTCACCCTAGATGGTTCAAACCGACATTTGATGAATCATTGAGTGATTGAGTTTGAATTATTATAGAGATCAATCCAGTGCCTCTTGGACAGTGAAAATGTAGCATTCCATCATGAGTTGTATTCAGTTAATTGTGAAGTACTAAGTATCTTTCCAGAGCAATTTCCAGACAGTGCGTTGCTTAGGTTTAATCTCACCTTCTCACAGTACCATCCAGAGCTGACACCCCCGTTGTCATGACCAATGGTTACACGACTGAGAGGGCTGAGGAGAGCAGCTATCTCCACATTAAAGATGTCTGTTAGGGCACGCTCAAACTTGCCACCCTCCAAGAAAACCTTCCCACTGTTCTTCAGGCCCTTGGAGCCATGCATGACCATGTGGATCTTTGAGTTGGTACCAGCCCCTCTGATGTTGCCTGTCACTACCTGGACGTTGTACATGATCCCTACAAAGATACAGTTACTCGTTATCTCAATAAGTCACTGTGTTCTGGAGGACAACTAACCCTGTGACACAGTTTCAGGGGGAAAAGGTTATCAAAACATCGCAGTTAAAGCTGCAGTTGGCAAGATTTTTTTGATCATATTCACTGAAACTATATACTATGCTCCGACAGAACAACATAAATCAGCCTGTTTTAGAAACCCCCCGAACTTCTACCTCCACCTAGAGCCTGTTATTTGTTTTGCAAAAATCCACAGCTCCCGGTTCTTCTGGTCCAATCAGAGCAGGGCAGTGTGAGATCTGACTGTCAATCACAGTCTGGTGCGGACTGACGAGCACAAACTCGAAGCTCGGTGGTAGTGGGGGAGGGGCATGAGAGTTGTAAACATTCAAAATTTTGGCTAAGTCCCCTCAATCTGTCAGACTTGCCAACTGCAGCTTTAAGTCCCAAGAAGCAAGCGTAACCACCTTGCTCTTGTATCTCATTAAGTGGAGCATGGCATTTATAATAGCACACCGGTAGCAGCTCTTTCTGGGAGGATGTGGCTTCTGGCTGGATATCTGGGACCATAGTTTTAATCCCCTAATACCGATAAATACATTCATGTAAAATGTGGTAAATGTGGTAAAATAAGGGAAGAGTGTCAAATGTAAATTTGACTTGCAGTGGTTGTAAATATATAGACCCTTTCAACAATAAAAAAAAAAACAATGCTTGAACGTTCTATTTGGGCCCCAATCTACTTCCTCTGCATTAAGATAACATATGGAATGTTAAAAAGGAAGCCTTGGGGCCAACTATGATGCTGATAATGGAACTCTCTTGAAAGGGTCCATTAACGTTTTTCATGTGACGTATTCTAGGTTCTATAGCTTTGTTTACATCCACCGGGTAGGCAAGGGACAAGTTGAACCCATTGAACATCGTTGTCTTCACCTGCCTCTCAGTAGGCTACATCTCTGTATTTCAGCAATGTCAACATTTCAGGCATCAATAAAGGTGATGATGAAACGTTATCCCATTGTTCAATATTTTTGAACGTTATTTCGCTAAAATCGTCCTGATTTGGTGCATTGATCTGTATTGATAACGTTATGGGAGAACCTGCATGTAGCCTATGGTAGCCTAACTTTTTTTCTCTGTTCAAAACTCGGTTTACACGAAGACGATAGACTTTCTTAGAAGCTGTGAAATTTGACCAGAAAGGAACATGTCTTCCCTCTGAAAGTTGACACAAAATCAAACAATATTTGATCATTTAACTTGAACTGAACAGCAACAGGTTTTGGTAGGCAGTAGACTCAGCAGACGTTAAAACGGTAGCCTACATAGCCATGCAGAGTCAGTCAGCATCATGTAACATTATGTCGTTAAAGTCATGAATCCTGTAACATATTATAACATATAACAGACTCATTCGAAGACGATCTGCATGGATATATAACCACCCAGAAAAACTCCGAATGTGAGTGATAAAGTTCATTAATTGTATGAAACCTTTTTACTAGTTCATTGCAGCATCGGCTATATTGGGCTGTTATGCTAGCTCAGCCTTTAAATATGCTGTTATTTTATTCATGTGGACTTGATTAAACGGGTAAAGATAATTCATAAACGGCTTATTTCTTACATGACTGAAGCAGTAGCCTAGGTTCAACAGTGGTGTTCGAGGTTGCTGTGTTAAGTTGTTGTGTGTGATCGCTAAACAATTCATAGGATCAAATCAGTTTATTTTGACAGACGGGACTTAGCCTAACTGACCTGTAGGCTATAGCACATAAGCCTATTCTGTTTTCATTTATTAGCATTTGTTGTGATTATATAATCAAATGACACTCATGATAACGTGAAATAGAAGGACAGGAGATAGGTGATTGATGTCTACAAGCACGAATTTCACGAGAAAAATTAGAACAAACTGTAAAAAAAATCTTGCCATGTTTAAAATGCTGCACTTTTTCCCTTCATAGCCTATCTCTGGCAATTCATTTTTGGATGACTGTAGATAGTTGTATTTTAGCCTACGTCTTCGTAGACAGTAGGATACACCATTAGGCCATCTTGAGAATAAAAGACTTCACAGCTGCTAACGATCATCCTCCACAACCACGAGGATAGGTAGGCTAAACGGTCGTTCGTCGCCTTTTTGCTTCTTATTGTAAAACCAACTGTTAGGGCATACACAAGTGGTCGGCATCCCGGTCAATATTTGTTATTAAAATGTCAATTTTGAAGCTATTTGTAACTATGTGTAGCCTATGCAACCCGACTGTTGTAGGCTTGCCTACCACTAGGGGTGGGCATATCGATCCAAATATCGATAGTATCGATACCAACATTGGTATTGGTATCGGATCGATACCAGCGTGATGGGATCGATACTGTAATTTCTGTTCACTTCTAATCTAATCTAATTCTAATCTCTCAATTTGTTCAAAATGCATTGTTCCTGTTTCACCAAGGGCTAGCCTACAGTCATGCAAACACCATTTCTTTCACATATTGCATGCCCGCTTTGCAATGTTTCGTTGCTGAAATATTTGTAAATTATTAACAGTGGAAATCCTAAAATCATTAGTGGTCATGGAAATGTATTCAAATTTAGCATGTTTTATTCACGTCATAAATCATGACACACTGTTCTCCCCTACATAAAAGTATATAAACGGCTTTTAGTTACAAATATCAGTATTGGTATCGGTATCGGCAATACTGGCCCTATATTTAATTGGTATCGGATCGAAACCAAATTTTACAGTATCGCACACCACTACCTACCACTCTCTGCAGTGCCTTGCCTACCATTCTTGCCTACCACTCTAGTTGTAAACAAACGGTCACATGACATTATGACGTAGGTGCAAAACCTTAAATAGAGCTGCACAGTCCCGCCCACAGCCGATGCCGGATGTAAAAATTCAATGCAATTTCTCCATTGACAATTGCGGTATAAGCCATAAAAACTTAACTGCATGTGGTAGACTTAAAACCAGCTACGGCTGTACTAAGCGATTGTATATGCTCATATAGACGCCAAAAGTTCATGGGGCACTAACCTTGTTTTGAGATAAATGCCTTTTATTCGCGATCTCTTGGATAAGTACTTCATTACCCACAATCCTGAACAATCCCACAATCCCACAGTGATGCCTCTGATTGGTGGAAAGGCCGTTATGGTCATAGTTTGAAACTTTCTCAGCGAAAAATATTGACAAAGATGGCGAAAATCTTAATGTGATTAAAAACTTTCTTGACGAATATTGGTACTTGTATCAACAAGGATTGGGGTTTATACATCACACGAACTTAGTCAGGGCCAATACACTATCAAATAGACCACTGTAAATGTTAGTTTAAACACTTACACTTTTCAGGTAGCCGACATGCTAACCTTTAGCATTTCCAACATTGTATGCCATTACATAATGCAGCTAACATTAGCCTACATGCTGCAACACAGGTATGAAATGTATTGTTTTAGTGAGTGTCCAAAGGGGTGAAAGCCACTTTAAATCGGGTCACATTATTGACTGTTGTGTGTCCGAGAGTCAGTTTGTGGGTTTTGTAAGGGCCAGCATGAGGGACAAGACCTACAAAGTTGTCGTGAGTTAAGCAGGGAGGTTGGTAACGTTAATGCTGCTAGCAGTGCTAGTTAACATTAGCTAGGCTACTGTAGCCTTCATACTGTATGATTCATATCAATCATTAACCTAGGAATACTTTGTGCATTTAATGAACATTTTGTGTAATAATTCACGGCAAATTAATAAACTGAATATGGTGGTCCAAGAGCAGACCATGCACCAGTCCATGCATCAGCCCGACTGAGCAGTGATGACAGCATAGGATAAGTCAGGTAACGTTACGAAGCACTGCCGTTAACGTTAACCGCTTTCACACACATGATATAAAATACACGATGATAAATATAAAATTCAATATCAAAACACTATTATTTACATGATTACTCTTGAAATAACTGCTATTAACTGCACATTCACTGTATAAAAATCACTGTTTGGAGGAAAGGGTTCCCGTGCTGTCGTCGGTTGGAAATGATTTCGCGTAAAGGTGTTTAAGTCGTGATTCACTCGGATCTTTCACCCGTATCTTTAAATTAACCCATGAGTCGCGAGTCTCTAGTATCAATAACTCGGATCAGTTGAGTCCTACTACAATTCAATCTAAAACGATAAACAGCGCCACACACAAACCTCTTGCAACATTAGCTAGCCTACTAGCCATCATAGCTGCCAAAAATGTAACAATTTCGTAAGTAGGATAACCACAACTCCACAAATCAACTCAAGCGACTGAGTGAGCAGGCAGTCTGAGATAACTGGTTAACTTCCCGCAGAGCCGGGTTAGTCGGATCAGCCGGCCGGTTAGGCTACATTGAGTACGAGTCGGCTACGGCTACGTTGTCATGAGTGGCTGTAGACGAGCGAGTAGCTCCTCCTCAAAGTGAAAAGCAATTCCACAACAAAAGCCATTCTTCAACTCTTAAATAACATTCAATGTTCTGCATGTAGCCTAGGCATACTTTAGATTTGGTGTATAGATGTAGCATATTAAAATGCAATTAGGTCGCGCAGACAGTCCGAAACATTGCACGCTCTTAATGGAGCTGCTTTGTATACCCGGGTTAGTCGGATCGCTGGGCCGGGCGGTTACGTTATGAGTGCGAGTCAGCCGAATCAGCCGGCTACGTTGTCATGAGTGGATCTGTAGACGAGCGAGTAACTCCTCGTCAAGGTGAAAAGCAAATCCACAACAAAAGCCATTCTTTCACTTCTGAAATAGCATACAATGTTCTACACGTAGGCATAGCCTACTTTAAAATGCAATTAGGTCGCGAAGACAGTCCGAAACATTGCAAGCTCTGTATGGAGCTGCTCAGGCTAGCCGGGTCAGTTGGATCAGCAGGGCGGGCCGGTTACGTTGTTATGAGTGCGAGTCAGCCGAATCAGCCGGCTACGTTGTCATGAGTGGATCTGTAGACGAGCGAGTAACTCCTCGTCAAGGTGAAAAGCAAATCCACAACAAAAGCCATTCTTTCACTTCTGAAATAGCATACAATGTTCTACACGTAGGCATAGCCTACTTTAAAATGCAATTAGGTCGCGAAGACCGTCCGAAACATTGCAAGCTCTGTATGGAGCTGCTCAGGCTAGCCGGGTCAGTTGGATCAGCAGGGCGGGTCGGTTACGTTGTTATGAGTGCGAGTCAGCCGAATCAGCCGGCTACGTTGTCATGAGTGGATCTTTAGAGGAGCGAGTAACTCCTCGTCAAGGTTAAAAGAAAATCCACAACAAAAGCCATGCGTTCACTTCTGAAATAACATATATTCTGCACGCATAGCCTACTTTAAAATGCAATTAGGTCGCGAAGACAGTCTGAAACATTGCAAGCTCTGTATGGAGAGTAGGCTAGCCAGTCGGATCAGCCAAGCGGGCCGGTTACGTTGTTGTTATGAGTGCGAGTCAGCCGAATCAGCCGGCTACGTTGTCATGAGTGGATCTTTAGAGGAACGAGTAACTCCTCGTCAAGGTTAAAAGAAAATCCACAACAAAAGCCATGCTTTCACTTCTGAAATAACATATATTCTGCACGCATAGCCTACTTTAAAATGCAATTAGGTCGCGAAGACAGTTGCAATGTCCGAAACATTGCAAGCTCTGTATGGAGTTGCTTGAGTAGGCTAGCCTACCCGGGTCATTTGGATCAGCCGCGGGCGGACCGGTTACTATGTTGTTATGAGTGCGAGTCAGTCGAATCAGCCGGCTACATTGTCATGAGTGGATCTGTAGACGAGCAAGTAGCCTAGTTTCTACTCGTGTCAAGGTGATAATAATAATAGGCCTAATGAGAATAGTAGTAGTAGTAGTAATAATAATAATAATAATAATAATAATAATAACAATAATAATAATTTAGTCACTGCAGGGCATTTCTACATTCCTGTTTCTATGTCTACATTGAAAGTCAATTGCTTAGGCTAGGTTAAGACAATAAATAAACAGTCTGGCTCAAACTGCTTTCTTTCCCGTGAGTGGGTGGAGATTTTGATGCTATTATATTAGGCTATTTTATATTATATTATATTAGGCTACCTAACATGATATACATATCATAGCTATACATATATATATATATATATATATATGTATAGCTATGATTAATAGGCTAATAATATTAGTTGCCTAGTAGGCCTATTAGCTGCCTATAATACCTATTAGAATAGATTCCTAGTAGCCTACTATTAGTATATAGTAGTGGTAATAAACACTGTAGCAGAGTAGCATTAGACCTAGGCAAATTTTCTATTGTTAACAAAACAACAACAAATAATTAATTATTATAATATAGGCTACCCTCCCTGTCAATAAGATCAAAGTTTCTGAACATGAGCACCAAAAAGATGAACAATGTGTGGATGCACTTTGACCAGGAGACCAAAACTCTTAGGCTAAATGCAAGTACTGCAAAAACCTGGTTTCAAATCATGGAGGATCCACATCCAACATGAGAAGGCACTTAACGAAATGAAGCACCCCACTGCACTGCTTGAACGTAGGACTGAATTTCTTTGCGATTTAGCAATACTGACTCAAGTGACTCAAGTGACTCGTTCAACCCGGATCAGTTTAGTGAGTGACTCAGAATAACCCGGATCCTTAAAAGGAATCGAGTTTGACAGGCCTAATTTCGCGCTGGTTCGTGCTGCTTATATATTATTCAGTGAGGCGCGGTGGTTTATGGGATGAGTAGTTCCTTCGCTCGGAAATGAAAATATGTACACAGTCTTGTACCTTTGACTTTTTTGGGGTTTTCTATTCGTTTTTTCACTCGAAATGATATGTTGTATGCTTATGAGTTATGCCGTAGCTGGTTAGCCTAAGACATGCTGTAAAACTCTTTAGATACGGATTTTTCCAAACGTCAATGGGACAAATGAATGGGAATCTTACATCCGGCACCTAACCGCATTTTGGCTGTGGGCGGGACTGTGCAGCTCTATAGACCCTTTCAAGAGAGTTCCATTATCAGCATCATAGTTGGCCCCACAAGGCTTCCGCTTTAACATTCCATATGTTATCTTAATGCAGAGGAAGTAGATTGGGAACCAAATAGAACGTTCAAGCATTGTTTTTGTTTACCTTATAGAGTTCCATTATCAGCATCATAGTTGGCCCCACAAGGCTTCCGTTTTAACATTCCATATGTTATCTTAATGCAGAGGAAGTAGATTGGGAACCAAATAGAACGTTCAAGCATTGTTTTTGTTTTTATTGTTGAAAGGGTCTATAGCTCTTCTTAGGTTCGTGGGGTCTGCTCCCCTTTCTCTCTGTCAGTTTTTCCAACTACACAACCTGTTATATGCTGCTTATCAAACAAACTATCTTTACACTATCAAAAATGTGTCAAGTAAATTATTAGCAACCTGCAACCTACTTGTTAGTTTTCCCTAAACATAATCTGGTACAAACCTTAACTAACCCCATTTGGTCTTTGTCAAGAGATTTGTAGTGTATTATTAACTGTATAACTGCGTATTACATTGCTTTACTTCTTACATCTAGTTGAATACCATAGAAGATCTCACCAGTAGGCTGACTCCCCCCAACCAGTATGTCCCTCTGGATTTTCCCATCATCCTCATCGATGGCGAACCAGCGCCCTAAAGGAAACTCATAGATGGTTTTGTTACCCATATCGTCCAGAATCACCTGTTGGAGAAAGAGCACCAAAGATGAGTTTGATAAAAAAAAGGATTGTTTTATTTATGAAATTTTAATTGATATATAGTGAGTAGGCCTAGATGTACATGTTCAAACAAAAAGGCCTATGAGAATGTAAAATATACTATTGAGCAGGGTTCTTTCATGGGTAGCCTATAGGAAGGATTAAATCGATTTGTGCTTGTTTGTATTTGCTACTGAGTAGTAGTCAAAGTAAGGTAATTAGTTAAATGCCTAACAACAACAGAACATGGGTTTAATTCAAAACAGCGTCAGGATGTAGCAAGGCAGCGTGAGGCAGAGGGCATGCTGTTGCTGCGTGCTACCTAACAGGAGATTCCTCAGCTAGAGTGGCTCTCGCTGGGTAAGACAATCCTGTAAAATAAGCTGGTGTTTCCTTTCAGCTGCAGATAGGGTGACTGATCAGCGAGAGAAAATGATCTCATTTGCAGAGACAATGTGCCCTGCCCAGCCCAGCTTACCATGGTGTTGTGGGGGTTGAGGTTGGGCAGCATATGACAACATGTCATAGTGCTCACTAATCAACACTACCTACACTCTTCAATGAAAAGGGAAAACAAAGAAACTGGGGGCATGAGATTGATCAGACTGTTTGACAAACAATTAAAACCACCAGTCTATCTTAGTTGTTTGACATACTCCCTGATACTTTTTGAAGGGCTATTACTGGAAATCCTATTGCAATATTAATAAACTAATTGTAACTTAAGGCCAGGCTTGTCTACCTTGTCCACAAACCAGCCTGCTGATGATCCTTTGTTGTTGTGGCCGATTGTGATTTTACGGATTTTTCCCAGGTTTGGTGCCTCAATGGTAAATTTGTCCTCAGTGCCTCTTTCGAAGTTGTTTTTGTCATTGTCCAATCGCCGCTCCCCTACAGAAAAGGTTTGGGGGGGGAATGACTTCAATTTAGTCCACATCATTATAGAGTCACTGTAGATCAGGGGTCTCAATTGTTTTGGTTCCAAGGACCCCTTTTGGGGGGAAACATTTTTCTGAGGTCCCCCTCATAACCATAACAATTAAGCATGCCATTTGTGTTCTCTGAAGTTGTGGCCAGGTCCACTATCGAATGTTTTTCGGAAGGTGTATAACTTCGTCTTTTGTCCATTTTGGATTTTGTATCACTTGTTGACATGGACTGACTCATCAAACATTTCATCAGCTGACAAATAAGCCAAGCTAAGCAGCAGTAGTAATGGTTCTTCAGTGAAATTGTTCAAGTTAAATATTAATGTGGGTGGGATCAAATTGACACAACTTGCTTGTTTTATGGGTGAAAAGGGGAGCCATCTGTAGATATGAATTTTTAAAATGATAAACCTCAACTTTATAATTTCCTAGAACTATTTTTGGACCCCTTGGCTATGGGTCATGGACCCCACTTTGAGAACCACTGATGTAGATTAAGTTCAAATAGTGATATTTTTCTGTTTGTTGTAAGCCTGAAGACCACATGACTTTATGTTTCATGACTATGTTTAGACCAATGAATATACTCCCTAATGTCAGGTAATAATATTAATGTTGCATTTACCTGAGTCTCCAAACTCTCCAAAAATATTGATGAAGACATCAGCATCTGTTCCACTTCCCTTAACATCAGGTGTAAACACACTTACAATATATTTGTTGTCTGTTTGAAAGAAACACAAACATATGACATAATAAAAGTTGGACACTTTGCAAATTTAAATATAAATACCTTGACCCTTTTAGACATGAGACAAACTACAGTATTTTGTTCTTTGGGACAAGAGACGGTTGACATAACATTTTGACATAGGCCTTTCCAAATGTAGCTTAAACCTTTTATACAGATTAAATAAAATGTATTATTATCAGGTTATCATCACACAATTTGTCTGGATGTCTGAGGACATATATTAAATGATGGCTGTAGCAAGGTAAGAAACATTGACATAGGCCTATTTTTAAAACTTTTCTCAAGCCTTGTATAAAATGGCCATTATTTGTAGTCTGATTAGATTCTGAACTTAGACTCTCAGTTGTGTAGAACCTTAGAAGCCCCTCAAGCTGATAACTAGAGGCCTTAAAGGTTCTTCATCTTATCCTCATGGGTAAATTAGCTTTCTAACATTAAGCAGTATCTGTCAGTCTCCTCTCTTTTAGCAAAACAACCAACCACATTTGTCATAACCATTTCCTTCTATGCACATGGAAAGAGCACACACATTTTGGCATGTCCATGGGATCTGAACTGCCCAGCAGGTCTCTCACAAACAGGTGGTCTCCCTCATCTTTGCTTAGCCAGTTGTTGCAGGCGAAGTAGAAGCGCAGGTGAGGCCTGTTCACGTCGGTCACAGTCACGCGGTCCAGGAACCAGCTGGCATTCAAGCCTGTGTTATCATGTTCGATTCTGGAGCACAGACAAGGAGCAACTGTCACCCTCCCTGTAGACTACATGTGTCTCACACACACACACACACACACACACATCTCACATTCTCACACAGGGACACAGCGTGCTCAGCAGACTGGGCCTTTCACTACGGACTGGACAGCTCTGAAGGAGCAGCCAAGGACATCACATCTGCAATCCGCATTTCTATCAAATCTATCAGAACCATCACAGATAAGATGAATAACTTTCAGCGGTTAGAAAACACTGGCAACATGAATGGGCAGGCTGCCACATATGCAGTGAGGATGGATGAAAGGATGAAATCAATTTAAGAAAACTATTTAGAGTTGGATATTGTATCTGATTCTGTACTGTGAAATGAGAATATTGGTTTTCTGTGATGGTAGGCATACCTTATTTTCTTCAGAGGTCCAACATTGTGAGTTTTGAGCCGAAAAACATCTGTTTTGCTCTTCTCAAAAGCTGTTCTGCTCCTGTTAGACAAGAAGGTGATCCAGACATACATGCCTGTGGCATTAATTCTTTTTCACACCCCAACCAATGTCAGTTAATGAATATTTAACACCAATTGCAAGCTAACTGGCATATCCACACACATATTTAAAAATGATTCAGTATGGGACAAAAATAGTACGGGATCAACAATGTAAATCAACAAGCAAGAACTAAAGTCATAATCAGAAATACCTCTGAGAATGCAACTCACCCTTTTATGATTGATTAGTCCATTCTGACACACAGAAAAAATGTACAAACCAACATCGGCCTTCACCCCTGTCCCCAAAGCTAGATATGTGATAGCCAATGTGAGAGCCTGGATCACTGCTTGCTTTAGTTATATTGTAAGATGATTTTATATCTAATGAAAAATTCAACTCCCCACATTATCTCAAAACAACACATCTCACTGAAGTACTAACACTACATAATCAAAACAAAATGAGTTTACATTTTCTGTCATGTAAAATAATTTAAAACTCATTTCATACCTTAGATTCACATTTACATTAGTGTGTTTTCAATAGTTACATCTTACCGCACCTGGTGTAGCTATTTAAAACACATAATGTTTCAGTCACACGTAACAAATCAACGAGAAAGCAAAAAAGTCCTGTATACATGCCATTGCATCAATCTCCCTTGTATGAAATGCCATGCATAACTCCAGCACACATACTCACACATACTACAATTAATGCCAACTTCACCATGAGTGAAATATAAATACATAGTACTGTGTTGCAGTTTTTTATAGCCAAACCAGGCTAGGAAAGATACAACACTGTGCTATGCATTTTTGAAAGAACCTTGATATTCCCACCACTGAATACTGCACACTGATCTTCTAGCCTTTTACCATGGTGTGTCTGGGCAGATTTTCAGTATCGGGTCTTTAACCGTTTTGAGCATGTGAGCATTGAAGGGTCTGTGATGAATTAGGATGAACATTGGTAAATGTTAAGTTTTCTAACACTTTATCCTATAACCAAACAGCACAATGCATTTTTATAAATGTAAACATTAGAAAGGAAAAATAACAAATTCTGTTCCACTTTAAGAATAATTAGCTGTCCCACCAGTTCATATCATTATTAAAAAAAAAATCACAGTACATACATAGAGTATAAGTTTTAGAATCCCCCAAATCAAGCTTTAGCTTGAGATTATTTACACCCTAATATACGTAAATAGTAAAGAGCAACTATGTGAAAATACTTTACACATTGTCCCAATGTCTGTGTGTTGTTTACCAATGTTCACCCTACACAAAGTTTTACCTATTTCATATAAAGAAACAAAAATAATTATATTTTTGTCATAACTATTGTTTTTCTTTTATGCATTGAGAACTCTGAAAATTCCTCTTAATACACTATTGTTATACTTTTGCATTGGGCATAGTGTCATTATGATCTGAAAAAAAAAAAAACAATATTTTTTCTTGAACACCATAAGCTCATTAGCTGAGTTGATACCCTGTCTTTTGTCTCCTCTTTGTAGAAGTGTGTGACATTGCCTGCTCTAACACTTTCATGTCTGAGCAGAATTCTGCATATTTAATGGATTGACTTACGGTTATGGTTCCTAGCACAAAGGCCCATGGTAGAAGGTTCTAGAATATCATGTCCAGTAATTAAAAGGCTCAGTCCGACATCACAATCACAAACACAATCAGGAAGTAATCCTTGACTAGTTTCCCTTTCATTGTCAACATAAAGTGAAAACGCTTTAAATACCTCTTTTCTGTGCTGTGGAGTGGGAGAGAAATAACAAGGTTTAACATTCTGAACCACTTACACCTCTACAGCAAAGCTTCTAGTAGGGATTTCTGCAGTGCCTATCTGGCTACATGACCAGCCAAAAGTAAACAACTGTGTAAGGCTTTCTCATTAACTAATACAGAATTATCCAAGTGCATGAAAAAGTCATAAAAGGTTGTCAATCTGACACGGGCATTTATTCTTTTGTTTGGTATATGAAATTGCAAGATGTGTGTAAGAGATGTGTGTTGGGTGGCACCTCTGTTATGCAGGAACTCACTTGCTGGCAAGATGCAGCTTAGGTGTGATGCCATAATCTCCGAACAGAGTGACAAACACATTGGCATCTGTGCCCGCTCCGTTGACGTCTCCCGTGATGGTGACCACCTCATACACTGCCAGGGGTACAAGCCCACAGAAAAAGAGCAGGACAGTGAGAGATGGACAGCAGTCCTTAGGACCCCACTGAAGAGGCACGACCCACGAGCAAGGCCACCTTAGTACGCACCGATGTATAATTAATGTGTGTGTAACACAGGCTGCTGTTTGACACTGAGACATATGGCTGATCCACTCCAGTGGTCAGCTCGAGACCCTGTCCATTCATCATGTGTGCACTGAGGAGTTATGGTGTCAATCTTCCACACTGCTGTGGGTTCCCTGGCACACATTCATATTCCACCATAGTTAAGGATGTGCTTGTACATAACACAACTTCCAAGGGATGCTAAATACACATTAAACTGGTAACACAACACATGGAGTGTCCTTTAAAAAATGTGATATTTTAGGGGCTCTCTCTAAAAAATTTTTTTTTGTTTGTTTGTTTCTTTCTTTGTCTGTTTCTCCTGAAGTGTCACAATAGCCCAACCCTTGAACTGGCACAGTTTCAGCTATTGTGGCTTGTCTGCACGATCAACTGATTAATTGACACAGGTAAACAGAGGGTGAAGGGGGATCATGGCTAAAATACTTCAGAGTGGAGATAATCAAAATCAATCTATGAAATCTTTCTTTTTCGCCAAAAACTCCACCTTACCTTTTTTCTTGTGGTACTCATCCTCATAGTTTTCGACTGCTTCCTCTTTGTAGTTTCTCAGTTCATTCTCATAGATCTCCACATAGTCCTGCTGCTTGGACTTCTTCTTGCCTTTCCCTTTTTTGTTATCTTCATCACTGTCCGCTCCTTTCTTTTTCTTCTCCTTCTTCTTCTTCTTGGAGTCCTCATCTGTGTCCTCTTCCTCCTTCCCCTTGTTTTTCTTTTTCTTCTCGTCTTTGGATTTCTTGTCTTTGGAGCCCATGTTGGCGTCCTTCACAGAAGACGCTCTCCTCTTGCTCTCCCTCGTGTTTCCCTCGCTCACTAACACAACAACATCCGGAAGCTTCTCTGCTCTCCTCTTCTTGTCTTTGCTCTTTGCATTGTCGCTGTCGCTGCTGCTCTGCTCGCCCCTGATCCATCCATCACTACTCACCTCTGGCCCATCCTCCTCTTCCTCCTGTTGGGCTCTCTTCCTCCTTCTCTTGGTCTGTACCTTTAGCTTCCCACTGCCTTCCTTCTTTCTCCTGGCTGCTCTCTCATCCGACGCATCGCTTCGGGAGTCAGACTCTTCTGTGTTTGTGTGACGGCTCTTCCTGGTATTGCCAGTACAATCTGTGCCACTGACCTGGCTTTTCCTCTTCGTCTTTGGTTCCCACTCCCTAGCGTCGTCATCCTCTTCTTCGGTTTCCTCCGCCGCCCGCTGTGGCTTCTTTTTTTTCTCTTTCGAGGGAATCTTTAATTTATTTACTGCTGTGTAACTGTAACTGGCTCCCGTACGTCCAGAGTGAAAGACGACTTCTTTGACCTGTGATGCTGTGGCGACCTGCCAGGGAGCTGGAGCCAGAAAGCAGGCCAGCTCAGTCTGCTGCCAAGTTCGACCAGGGCTGTCCTCCCCACACTCTGCGCTCCACGCTCCACAAACCATAACCACTATTGTTGCTGTTTCATTAAGAATTCCATGTGACCCACACACACCTGTAAGTAGACACCTATTGGAGTTTCTAGTCAGCTCAAATTGCACATTTATACACTCCCCTAGTGTATATTTGCCTCTATATCCTGATATTTGTAGAAGATTCCTGTTTTTGTTTTTTATCATTTCTGTTAGGGTGTATGACTAATTTGAGTTACTTTCTAAATGTATTGCTTATGTTTAATGATATGACATAGTGGCAAGCAGTACCCTATACACTATGAACTATTTTGCTTCTCATTCAACAGGTAGCCTCTTTATCCACTTCTGATTGCTGATGTCCTGTAGCGCTGAAACTAAGAGATGACTATGATCTGGAATTGGTTGTGCTTGAGCATGAGAGTGGGGAGGCCCATAGAGAAACATCTGTACTTCCTCTCATCACCACATGGGGGACACCTTAATGCACACTCTCACAAAGACCAGGCAAAGCACTTATTCATCACTGCAGAGATGGACCCTCTAAAAGATTAAAGACTTTGGATGAATATGATAATAATAATAATCATCATCATCATCATCATCATCATCATCATCAAAATACTCATGTTACACTGTAGCTTGAATGTCAGTCGTCATTTGTCACTTTGGATAAAAGTGTCAGCTAAATTAGTAAACAAAAAATAAATTAAACTAATTACACATAAATAAATAGATAAGCGGATTGATGCAATGAAACTGTTTAATTCACTTAGTAAGTTTAATATGAGACAGAATCTAACTGGAATTGGCGTTGTATCAATACTAACTTATACAGAACTACCTTTTTAAAGTTTCTATTTGCATACATACAACTGGGTTTTTATTCAAGCAAATATTATTTTTACCATCCATATTCAAACCTTTCCCAAAGACATCAACAGGAACAGCATCAGGTCACCTCCAGATCCGTTGTGCAGTCAGCTGTACGAAGGGTCCGGTCTCTGCTTACAGAAAGGCCAGAGGTTTGCACATGAACTTTCCTTCACAGAAGCCAGCCTCACGTCCACTGTTCCAGTGGTGTCACCCACTTCCAAACTGCGGGATTGTCATGATATGCAGGAGAGCATTCTTTTCCCAAGGTTGGGAGAGTTTATTTTCTTTCGGAATCCGGAGAGATCCAAATGCAAACAGAGATGGCCTGATTGGCGGAGGGGGACATGTCGCGCAGATGCGAGAAAACAAACACCGAATATCCCAATGTTTAAGCAGGAAGTTGGGTCGGAAATGAAGAAGGCGTCTGAGACTGCAAAATGCCCAAAGATAGCCTCTCTGGACCTGCATACTTGGATACTGCAGCTGCTGTAGTTTTGGTGGGTCTGTTTCAGACATCAAGTTTGGGTGAGACCAGGTAACATACTGTATGTCTTGACTGCCTCTTGGTATTGTAGGATCTTGTCTCTCTCTCTCCTCTGATAGGATGAGCTGCACAACAACTTCTGTCAACGTTTTTTTTTTTTTTTCAGAGACTCACTTTTTGGTCTGACCACATACTTCTCCAAGATTAATTGAGATCCTTCAACTTGCCCACCTGGCCATACGACGCAGGAAATCAGTTTTCAAATCATGTCACTCGGTTCAGTTGGGCTTTCTAAAAAAACTGAAAAAACTGCACACTCCCTGATACATAAGGGGGCACACAGCGCAAACATCCACTGATTTATTTGCGCACTTGGCTGTACCATACTTGAGTAATTATTGTGGATCCATTCATGCTGGCTAAGATTAAGGGCCCTTGCTTCTCTCCAGAGGCCCTGGGGGTTGATGGGATTATTTTAGGTGCTTACGATTCTTCAGGTCTAGGCATGCACACGTACAAAATATCAGAACGTTTACAGAACACTAGCTGCTGACTGAACGCTGTGTTTGTGCAGTCTCAGGCTCTCTCGTTGGTAAGGGCGCTCCAGTAGAGTGACTGTGATAATACAAGAGAAACGTGTGATATGTAATAAATGTAGACTGTGTGAATCATTATTGTCCATATTTGATTGCAACAATACAAAGGTTTGAGGTTGTGATGTAAATGTGCTAAATCAAGCAAGGATCAGTGAATCATTACACAAATATGGCAAAAGCATGACATGTGCCTTCCAATTTTTCTGTAATTTGTGTTTGAAAACGAACTTGTTTGAATGTGGACAGGGACGCAGAAAATGTACCTCCAGATGTCCTCATAATAAACTGGGTGTGAACTCTGTAACTATGTTCCCTCTGTTGTCCTGGAAGTGGTTGGCATTACTTATGTACTCATGCCATGTGCCATTATTTCCAATGCTTCAGAACCCTACGCAAAGATACAGTGTTTTGCCATACTCTGAAACATCACAGTACCCAACGGCCCTCTGGGCAGTTCCACAGCCTTCCCTGGTAACTTCTGTTGACAACAACGGGGAGGCTGTGAAACTGAGAGGCCCAACATGATCTAGATGAGCTCAGCGTAAACAGAAATCAAAGCTCCATCCAGTCCAATCTGTGCTCCGTGGCCTCTGTTCAACCCAGTGCGTCACTCTAGCAGTGGCTGGGAGAGAAGGGGTCTGAGACACTCTTCCGCTCGCCCACTCTCCCTCTCCTTTAGTTACCACCACTCTTTGATCTTTCAATTAAACCTGCTATTGATTCAAATTCAAATCGTGTTTTAGTGTGCACCTGAAAGGCAGAATAATCAAGTACTCTCTCTCTTTCTCTCTCTCTCTCTCTCACACACACACACACACACACACACACACACATACACACACGCACACAGTTGTGAGCAGTATCATGAAGGAAAGCCAGTATTTCTCTCCTGTGCTCACCAAGCTGTCCCATAACAGAAGACTAGAAAGTGATTGCTTGTGAGATAATTCCTCGCTGTAATCAACAGTCATTGCAACTGCAAATTAGCTGCAATAATGAAAGATCAAAAATACGGAACAAGGACATTACAGATGATGTCCAGACCCAATTAATAAAAGTGCCAGATTAGGACATCCCCAGACTTTATTTCTTCTTCTGCTAAAATGGCATGCTCTGTGTGATGTATGCGGACACAAAAACCCTAGATTATGTAACACAAATACACACACACACAAGCACACATACACACACACACACACACACACACACACAGGCCTCTCTGCCACATGTAAATGACTCTTGCTATAGGCTGAGTCCTCTAATTCATGAAGGCCTGTGCTCCATTCAGAAATCATTTCATGGGAACGAGCAGCTGATCCTGGCTTTGAACTGCAGGGTTAAGTCTGCATGCAGAGTCCCTCACATGTTTATGCAAGCATTAGCGGTGCACTGAGGGGCTAGGAGATTCCTAGCCTAAAGCTCTGGTCATCAGGAGACCTTGAATTTCCCCTGGGGATCAATAAAGTATCTATCTATCTATCTATCTATCTATCCCCTGCCTCTGCTCTAGTCACACTACCCTTCTCTCAGGAGCCTCTCTCTGGGATGCTCCATCATGTTGACTGTGCTCAGGGCCAGGAGTAGTCAGCTCTCATATCACTCACAAGTCTGTACCAAAGACCTGCTATTTTAAGACTGTTTTTTTTTTTTTTACAACTGAACAGCTTGTTCCAAGTCTGTGAATCATAGTCCAGCAGTTTCTTAACATCCAAATACATTTTGTACCTGTGACCTTCTTGTAAGACTGCTTTCTGGGAAAGGTCCGTATCATTCTTGATCCTTAAGGATCATGAACTTTTCCTTGGAATGGACAGTAATTGAGGGGACATGTCATTTAGACTGTAATAGGTTTGTCAACTGCACGTGGAATAGGCAACTGCCTATAGGGCTCCCTGTGACTGCCAACAGGCTCTGACAAAATCTTCCTCCCCACCCCAGAGAGTGACAGTCAAGACAGCCCTGGAACTAAAATGAAAATAATCTTTGGCAAAATCCCAGAATGACTAAGAAAAAGTTTCCTTGGTTCCCTTGGAAGTTTTTTCTACTTGCCTGCGGCCCCCCACAGTTGAGCTAAAGCCCTGTGTGTGTCTCTAGTGCCCAGAAGAAGGCATCTGTTTGCAGGGATTAGTGTAATAGCTTTAGATATCAGGGAGCTGGTCCTCTGGTATGTCACTCTCTCACTCTTTGTGGTTGTGTTTTTGATTGAAGAGAATATTTGTCTGTCTCTCCCCATGCCCCATGTTTTAATCACTCTGGACGGCAGACACGCTGTGGACCTTGTTTATTGTTGCCATTTCTAGAGAGGGACGTTCTCTTAGTCTTCATGGATCTAATGTGGTCTTAATAGTCCGCTGGTGGATTTGTTGATCCTGAAATTGCAGTCTTGAACCCAGATGGAAATAAAAACATGATGTGTTTGTTTGTGCGTGTGTGAACGTGTGTGAGCATGCGTGTATGGAAGTGAAGAGTTTTGGAGTGCACCCCATGCTGCTTTAGAGCTGACCACATTCATGTTTTTTTTCAACTTCCTGATGAGGACCATGATTACCTTTATCAATGTATATAATTAACCCTGATAACCAAATAAATGATCTCAAGGTTATAAGTAGATAAAGACATTATCTTTAAAGGGTCAATGTGTTTCATGTCGTTTCAAGTTGGGGCAGCCGTGACCTACTGGTTAGCGCTTCGGACTTGTAACCGGAGGGTTGCCGGTTCGAACCCCGACCAATAGGCATGGCTGAAGTGCCCTTGAGCAAGGTACCTAACCCCTCACTGCTCCCTGAGCGCCGCTGTTGTTGCAGGCAGCTCACTGCGCCGGGATAGTGTGTGCTTCTGTTCACTGTGTGCTGAGTATGTTCCACTAATTCACAGATTGGGATAAATACAGAGACCAAATTTCCCTCACGGGATCAAAAGAGTGTATATACTTATATTTACTTATAAATATAATTACTTATTGCTATATACCTCAACCATACGCCTTAGTGTATTTGAATACTTTATTCCTAGAAAATAAAAGCCTTTTAAACATTTACAATCCTGCCAAGTGCCTGGATATGAATCTCTTCCTTCTCCTTGTTAACGAACACTTAACCCTTCCAAGAGCACCGGGAGACACACGGGACAGCAGCAGTGCTACAGTCCTCCTCTGTCTAGTATTGTATCTATTTCCTAAACTATTTCCCAACTGATTAGCAAAATACCCTGTGAAAAAGAGTTAGAAACAGATGGCTCAGAAACTCAACACTGTTTAATACATACTGTACAAGAATAGGGTTAAATTTTATTTCATAGTTTTATTCACATACAGAATCTCAGTAAAACCAGTATACAGAGATATCCATCTCTACAAGTTAAGTAGTGTAATGGCACCGCATCATGAAATATACTCAAAAGCAGACATACAAAGACAGTGGTTAGTTTGTTCATTCTGACATATCTAGGAGAAGCATTTTGATAACATGAACACACACTTTCCTCAGTGTCTTTGCCGTGGTATCTAATGTTTGGTACATGGAAAATACCAAACAAAACAGTTGTCATTAAAGGATAATTCCGGTATTTAGCACTTTGAGTCCCTTTTCTGGTTTGTTTTGGATGAACTAGAGTGGTGGACACCGAAGTTTTGACGATGGGTCCTGTCTCGTCTTTGACTACTTCAGAGTGGCTGCCTATGGGCATGCACAACCATGTCCTTAAAACAACCCTTAACATTCGTTTTCAAAACTGTGCAACACAACCGAGTGGTTAGTGGTGTTCGTTGATGTTCCAAAACAAGTAGCGTAGCGAAATACAGTTTCTGTCATGTTTTATTTGGCATTTCGTAAAATCCCATTGATTTCTGTTGGAAGACTCATTGCAATGATATTACTGCGCCACGTAACGGGGGCTGTTTACATTTAGTTGTAGTCTTTCCGCGAGACATTCTTTTACTGTCTATGCTTCAGGCTCAAATATTGAGCAGAAGTTTATACACAGTTGTGAGGTATCTGAAAAAATAGTTCCACTATAGCAAATAACACGGCTGAAAATCATACATTGCGCCGATATATTTGTTTTTAATAATCAACGAACACCACTAACCACTCAGTGAGTTGCACAGTTTTGAAAACAAACGGTAAGGGTTGTTTGAAGGACATGGTTGTGCATGCCCATAGGCAGCCACTCTGAAGTAGTCAAAGGCGATTCAAAACGAGTCAGAAAAGTCGAGACAGGACCCATCGTCAAAATTTCGGTGTCCACCACTCTAGTTCATCCAAAACAAACCAGAAAAGGGACTCAAAGTGCTAAATACCGGAATTATCCTTTAAGAGCCCTCCTGAACATAATTCATTTTATGATATATAAAATGTATGCAATGACATAAATATCTAATGTCCACAATCCAACAATCTGAGGATTTTGACTTTCATTGACTTTCAGCCTAATTTAATCTATGGATGGAAGTATATTTTCTCAGCTGCCTTGCGTCTGGAGATGTGTTTATGCAAATGTAATGTAAATGAATCAGTAAGTTTGACTGAGTGAATGTGTGTATTGGAATGCCTGTTTGTGTGGGTGATGCAAAAAGTGGCATAGTTTTTCAGTTTCTTTTTTTCTGTTCTTCTGCACATCTCAGATGCTTTCCATCTGGAATGTCTGATAGCTTACGTGGGCACTATTCGGAGGCAGGTCCTTCCCCTCGGATGATGGGCCATCTGAGACATAGCTTGCCCTGTCCCCTGCCTCCAGGGAGGGACGCTCAGACCTGTGCTGCCTGTCGACGGGCGGCTCCTCTGCCGGCCAGCTGTAGCCCTCGGAGCCTTCGGGCAGGTAGAGGAGAGTCTGCGAGGTGCTGCTGACCTCCCTCAGATCGTGAGATGCCAGCGAGCCGCCGTCTCGTGAGGTGACGGACGACGGCTGCTGTCCATCCCGGCAGTGAAAGGCCCCCTGGCCTCCCTGTTGCCCTGGGTGACAGGCCCCCACCTTGCAGAAGAGACACTTGATGTTCTGAATGAGCTTCAGGAGCACTGCTTTTCTCAGCAGGATGTATATCCAGGGATCAAGGATGGGGTTGATGGAGGCAATCCGGATCGCTTGGAGATCAGGGTTCTTCTCAATCCTCTTCTCCACCTCTGTTAGGTACAGCTGGTTGATGAACACCTGGGCCTGGTTTAACGTCATGGGCAGACCATAGAGGGGTAGAGGCAGAACAATCAATACAGGAAACTGGCCTGATAAACCCATTTAACAGAGAGGACTGATTGATATGGACACTGAAGTAGTGGCTAAAGCAACATCACAATGGACCCTGCAGACCAAAACACAGGTGGCTGGAGAGACACTTAACAAAGTACAGTGTTAACATAAAACATTGCTCAAGCTATCATTATGTATGTCCATGATATTGTAGGCTGCCATTGATCTCATTATACTGCATGACCCATACTGCAGCTTTTTGCCTGCCGTTAAAAGAGTTGCTTCCTTTTTGCTGCTGTAATCCCTCACAACAAGTACGAGCACATATCTGACAACTAAGACAAGAATGTGCTACACGGAGTAACTTCCAGAGAATGTCATTTTTGAAATTGAACCGATTGCACGGACCTCAAAAATAGCATTGGTTGATCAATTTGGGAGACAATGCTACTGTAACACTGTGTGTTTTTAAAGTCTTCAGACTGTTTTAGTGACATGACATCATCAGATACAATGGGACTCCTTCCTGTTGAGTTGCAAACAACAGGACTGACATCTGCCAAAGGAACAGCCATCTGGTTTTCTAAGACTATGGGTAATGCAACTCTAAGAACTTGTCCAAGGCCAAAGCTGGGAAGAACCAAAATCTATTTCAAAATAAGGGCAGGGGCTTGATGTGTGGAATTTCTTAGCCCACCATTAGTAGCACCAGCATTGAAAACACAGTAAGTGCCTTATGCAGCCTAATCCAATCTGAGTTGCTTTGAACTCATAAAAAGTCATCCTATAATGCTGATTAAATGTTTGTGTGTTAATGTGTTTGCATTTAACCCTCTCCCTTTCTCTCTGAATGTGTGTGTGTGTGCAGACATCATTTTATGCAATCAGGATTCTTCTGTTTTTCTTGCACTTTCCTTTGACAAATCCCTCAGCACACTTGACTGAGTGAGGACTTTATGTTTTTCTGAGAGCCTCTTACCATTTCTAGAATGTGGAAACATTATCCCTACAACAATGCAAACACATGACTTGCAAGTTAATAATCTTCCAGCCAAAATGCACTTATGTCATGATGGGGCCAAAACAAAAAGTGCAAATGAAACAACCCTTACTGTTTGAGGTGAATTGAGTTCTAATGAATATAACAATATCAGGAAACGTGGCATGCTCACTTAAACGATATGCACCCACTCTCTTCAATCAGCTGATGTTAGGCTATAGGTTATTGGATACATTAAAAAGTAACACATTCAGATTTTGGCTAATTATGGCAGCAAATGTAGCTTGATGACAAGTATGCGTTTCAGCTAAACCTAAAGTGCCGTGTTTGCCTTAATGGGGTCGTCCTGAAAAGTAGGCCTATATATTTTAGGTTTGCGCATGTGAGTGCAAAATGTATTAGAGACTTACAACAAGAGGAATTGAACAAATTAGGATGACGGCAGATGTGCAAATCAACAGTATGACCATTTGGATTTCTGCACCCGCCAAGCGACCAAAGCTGCGTCTTTTCCCAAAGTCAGAATTCCGTCCCGGTTCATTCCCGAGTGACATTCTCCGTACGAACCTCCGGTGCATTCGGATAAGAGCCCCACACACCAGTACGTTACAGATGACGGTAACTAGGATGAGGATAGAGCTGAACCCCGCATACATATAGGAGTAGACTGCGTTTGTGGTCACATTACTCCTCCAGTCAATGAAACACCAGGTTTGTGGGTACTGCATTTTCACCTCCCCAAAACCCATGCTTGGTAACGCGCAAAAAAATATGTTGGACATGTATATCCCGAAAAGTGTAAAGCCTGCCAGTTTCTGGTTGATATATTCATTGTAAAAATAAGCATGATTGATTGCAAGGTATCTTTCTATCGACATTGCGCATATTAAACTAAGACCGGCCAAGGAAAAGAATAGTAAGACAAATCCGAAATATTGGCACAGCGGGTCCCCATCCGGCCAGGAGCCTTTGACATATGTAGCGATAGTGACGGGACTGGCTAAGACGGTCCCTAAAAGATCCGTAACAGCAAGACCACATACTAAAGTGTAAAACGTTGTCTCTTTCTGCTCCTTTCTGGACTTGCAAAGCACAACGATGGCGATGACGTTGCCCACCACTCCGAAGATGAACATCACCGAGGGAATGGTGGGTATCATGCTCCGCGAGGAGACGGTAGTACTATTCAGTTTAGTTTCTTCCATTCTGAAAAACGCGGAAAAGGACAACAGCACATATCACTGTTTTTGGAGAATTGTGCGAAGAGTGCATTTCAATGTTCTTTCCAGCTTTCCATGAAAAGTACTGATTGAAGTTTCATGTCCACTTGTAAAACTCATTTTTGCCAGTCGTCTCGCTCTCTCGCGCATCGAGTCTGCAAGCGTACCGATGGAGGGGTGACTTGTCTCATTTCCCACCACGAAATAAGCCACTTCAACGGCTCTTCAAAAAAAGAACAGAAAAGAAAAAGAACCCCCCCTCGGCATTTAACCTCCTCTCTACTCCGCCCTGACCTCATCTCTAAGGACAGGCTATTTTACATGGATGTCACCTATCATACAGTTGAGCCAAGCGACATAAATATGTTGTGTATGTTAAGCATGTTAAGAAACTGCTCCAAACTCTCAAGTTTTCCGTGATCTAGCAGGAACAAAATGTGTCTTCACAGAGAAGAATGGAGTTCAGCCTATAGACTTTCTTCCCATATTGTGCCTTTCTAGTTTGACAATGTTGTAAAATATATTGAGTGATATATGGTGTATTACCTTTTTTATTCAGTGTAGATCATTCTACACCCAATATTTTAGCCCATATATTTTGTAAGTTTACTTTTTTTTAATGCTTTAAGGTAAAACTTTTTTGTACAAAGTAAAGTTATTTCATGTTCCTGCCACAATATCACCACTGCATTTGGAACAGAGTAAGGGTTGTTTTGAACAAAAAATAGAAACACTCTTTTTTAAAAATAAATAAATAAAATTAGAATAAAATTACCAATGCTGAATGGATATTTCGAATGTATTTACAAACAAAGCAATCTTCCTTCAGTTTTACTCTTATTATTATACTTCCTCAGCTTTGTTCATGCAAGCACTCCTTATCTATCTGATGATATATATATGTATGAGGAACAAGAGAGGGAGGGAACAAACCTGCAGCCACAAATTCTTAAGCTGTATAAAAAGAGCTGAGGTTTCAAATTATCACCTGGCTTTTCAATTGCTGAAGGCCCTTCTATTTCGAGCCATAACAACCACTCTGAGTAGAATACAATAATTCCTCTCTATTTACCAACAAGTAAAGACAGATTTATAGACCTGCCAGCCAAGTGAAAAGAATTGTTGCCATTCCAATCCTTCATTCTTTGAAGTTCCCCTCCAGTGTAATGTTTATCCATATATTTGAAGTGAAATCAAAAGTTTGAGTTTGTGGTAACATTTATGGGAATTATTTTATCGCTGCACATAATTCAACATGCTTGAGGGAGAATTCTTTTAGTCAAGGTACTGACGCTTAATTTGTCAAGTCATGTGATCGGTGATGTTAATGTTGAAGTGGACATTTGTGGGGATTTCCCATGGAACTAATCAGCAGAAGTATTTTCAAACATCAAATTTTTAACATTTAATGAAATTTAATGTGTTGATGAAATGTGTTAATGAAATTGCATCTCCTTGTGAGATGGCTCCCCATTTTCGAGAGATGGTTCCATGCTTTGCCACTATAAAGCTTGCCATTGCAAAAGTAATAAGTGAACTATTTGGAAAAGCATCACTGAAGTCTCTCTCTTTTTCTCTCTCTATCAATCTACATCTCTCTCTGTTTCTGTATGGAGACAAACATGGAGTTGAAGTTAGGCTAAACATGGGCTATATTGTTGCAAATGTACATATTTGCATATGGCTAAATGGTCATTATGAATTCCTCTCAACTGTAATGGGTTTATGGCAGAGACATGTTTGATTGTTGGAAAAAGCCAAGGAAGACAAGACGGAGAAGAGGAAGAGAACCAGGCTGAGGAGGAAGAGGAGGAGGAGGAGGAGAAAGGGGAGTAGGGATAGCATAAGGAAAAACACAAGTTTCCATGGTGATGAATTGTGACAATAAAGGAGAAGAGGACGAGAAACACTTGTGCAGACTATGTTACCCCAGTGATGACTTGTATTATAATCTGATTGGGTAGGGTCCTGGTCAGACATCTTAATGTGATTCTCTGGACTGAAAAGCACCAGATTCACTTCCTGTTGTCAGCTGCATGTGAACATATAGTCTCAGACATGACATGAAGCCCTTAGCTATGCCATATGTTCACCATCAAACACTCATAAATTAGGTTTGGGGCCAAAAGCTCCTCAAGCAACATCTTCTTTTCCACCTGCCTGTTGTGAAATGAGGCCACAGCAAATCATAGCAGAGAGTCCTCTAACAGCTATTACTTACTTTATTTTGGTGTAGACCAGCTATTTACACACAAACATATTATCAGGTAATTAATATCAATAATCAATAAAAAAAAAAAAAAAAAAAATCAATAAAAATAATCAATAATTATGTATCATATGACCATAAAGGAATGCATTGATAAGCACTGGGGTGCAAGGACTCATTTGGATCGTTAGCCCTACCCGCAGGTCAACCATCACATCTGAGACTCCAGTTGTAAAATGAATAGAAAAGAGAGCCCACAAAAAAAGCCAAAACAAAATAAATGATCTTAAAAAAGCACTAAAGAACAAAAAAGCACTAAAGAGCTAAAAAAAGAACTAAAAAAGAACAAAAAAAGCACTAAAGAGCTTTTAAACTCTCTCTCTCTCTATTTTTATCTGCCATCGATTACTTAAATGTGACTTAAAGTCATCTGGCGTGCGCAAACACAAGTGCCAGAGCTGTATCTGTCCACTGGACGGCTGAACAGAGTGTTTACACACCTGGTGTGCAGTGCAGAGGATGTGAGCAGCACTTACAAGGCCATGACCACCAGCAGAGCTGATCACTCTCTCCTCACTCTCTCCTCTCCAAACAGCTCCGCATCACTCAGACACTGCAGGACCCAGCTGCACAAAGACATGTTCATGTAGGGATTCCTTGTGCTCTATGTTTTCCCCCATTAAGAATGTATTTGTTTTAATGGACTGGGAAGTAAATGAATGAATCACTAATCAGGAAAAAAAACAAACAGAGTGAATCTCTAACCTCATTTCAAACACTGGAGCTCAGTGGCAATTTATGACTGTGATCTCAGGCCATTTCTGTTGGCTGGTTTGTCTTGTTTTCCCACCCCTCTCCATGAGATGGACAGTCAGCCCAGCCACTCTGATGCATGGATCTTATGCATGGTTTATGTATCTCTGTATTTGACAGCTAAAATGGAGTTTAGAATGAATCCATGCCTCCGCTCATTCACTGCCATGAAAGGGCATCTGATCATCTCGCCCTTTTAAGTTCTGCAGAGCCGTTAGCTGGTCAAACAGATCAGATGTGTTTTTTCCTGTGCGGGCCATTGGAAAAAAGGCATGAAAATGTCTTGGAGCATGTAAGGCAACGGAGTGCAGCCAATCGACCAATATTTGCTTTGATTAATGGCCAAGCATAAAAGGTGGATGAGAGACTTTTGAAACATCACCTCTCAAACACAGACACTTCATCACCATCTGCTTCAGTTGCACATGAAATTTGTAATTCTTTGGCCCTCTAAATGGGACACAAACCATAAACAATTAGAGTGGTTGCTGCTGTCAAATATCAACATCCTTCTACAGAACTGAAACTGTATGCCAGACTACATATTTAAAGGTCTGGGTTGGACATAAAAATCAACGCTCAGATTCTGTGATTTCCATCTCTGAAAATGCTTCTTTCTCCACTAAAGCATTTAATAATTTACCATATTACACTTACCTTAACGTATACAGTCACCTATGTTGTATGATGTATACTCATTTTGTACAAAATACTTGCGCATAAAACTTTTTTTTTTTGCAAATGTTTTTGTTTACTAACAGCATTGGCATACTTTTAATCCAGAAACAAGAAGTTCCCACACCCTCTCAAAGATAACATTCCTGAAGTTTGCATGAGTTGTCCAAGTACTGTTTTTAAAACCTTCTTGACAGTTGTTACAGCTTGACTAAAAGCCAAGGTTAATTATGCCACAGACGACTGGTCTCTTGAATACCAAACGTTTTAAACTCAGATGTTTATCCACACCATGACACCAAATATGTGTCCAGAAACAGGACGGTATTGGATGTGACCGATATCATGAAAAGAATATGCTAAAAACAATCACAGCCCTTCTTCAGACAACAAAAATAGTGGAGTGACTTGTGCAGGAGCGTGGGAACGTGGTGTTTACCAGCATACGCTGGACTTTTCTTCTGCACGGGCACACAGATAGCATCGGTGATACTCCTGAAATGGAGGGTCTCTGAGAGACAATAGCTGTTGTTTGTGACTTGGAAGCAGTCAGCTCATACTTTCATATCCCCTGCACACAACCGACTTTCTCAGGGACACCAAGCAAATGTGTAACAACTTGGCCATCCAAGAGGTCTTGTAATTAGTATTCATTAAGAGAAACACTCCTCTCTCCTTCCATTCATCATGACAAGCTGTGTTTTTGTCCTGCTTTGAGAATGTATACATTCTTTAGGGTCCTGACTGGAATGAATAACAGCAAATTAAACATGGCTGACACTTTGGGTTGCTCTGATTCATCTGTAAATGACATGGCAACAAGTGCATTTGAGTCGTGTAAGAACATGCAATTCATGAATGGAAAAAAAAAAAGAAACAGCTCAAGTTGTGACAGCTCGTTTTAAATAGCTGTTTTAAGACTGTGCCTAAAGCACTGAGTGAGTAGAGCTGGAGCTAACAACTCAACTGATATGACCAGAGGACTGCAGAAATCTGGAGCAAAAGAAAAGACTGGGATCACTGCAGTGTGGCAAATACTGCGTATTGTTGAGGAGAGGATGATAAGGACCTTTGTACGCAAGTAGCCTTTGTGCAAACCGCCCCATTTCTCAGGATGTGACTATGAAAAACGCAGGACTGGCCAGTGCTGATCTAAAGCAGTTTGTGTTTTTTTTTTTTTTTTTTGCTTTGCTGTGGCTCACAGATAAGAGAAATATGCAGTTGTATTCATCATCAGAGTAGAGGTATGAGAGCAGCAACGCACTCGCAAAAAAAAATCATCAGGCATAGAGAGCCAGGAGAGCAGGAAGCACACCAGCAGCATGGCATGGTGGCGCTGGGGAAGGAATGGGGAATTACTGCCCTCCGTGGTGAGAGGGCATGGGGTGGGGTCTGTTATGTGAGAACACAGGGGGAAAGTGCTGCTGTTTGTATGTTTAAAGATGTTAAAAGATGACGGGTGAGTTCACCACCAAGGCTGCACACATTTGGTGCCACTGCATTTCTCATACACTGGATTCACGCCGGTAGATTTGCACAACGTAACACAGCTACATTGAAAGAGTAAACTCAAAAGATGAGACCTTGGTAGAGGATTTTTAAATGTATTTTATTTACTGGTGTTGTGTATATTTACAGAGGTACAAAAAATGCAATTCAACCACAATTCATACCACACCAGGCGGCAAAAGCACCTGGTTTTTACTGCCAGCTGCATTTGTATATTGCTCGCCTGTCAAAACAAACAGCCAATTCCTCTGTTCCTTCAGCATGGCTTTAAGAGAGGCCAGTGTAGTGGGAGGATGGTGAGATGCTTGGCACAGCAATGCTGAACATCACTAATCTCCTGTTACATAATTAACTTATTCCCATGGTTATTTTCCATGGCTTAAACTGACCATGGCTGGCCTGTTTGACTTCTGACAGTGACGTTGTCCAGATGACCCACTCCCATGGCCAGTCCATGCCCAGCCTGAGAGCCTCTAAGCAGTGGACCTCGCAGCCTTCCTCTCCTGTGCAATCTGCTCCATCTTCTCCCTGCTCTCCTTCTCCCTCTGGATGAGCTGCCAGCGCTCGGCCTCCCACTCACTCACCATGCGCTGGTAAAGCTCCACGTCAGGCTGCTCGGCGGCCTGCAGCTGCCCCTGGGCCAAGCTGGTGACCAGGGCCTCCAGAGAGGTGGCGTCCTCCTTCCCCGAGGCCTGGAGCTGGGCACGCAGAGCCTGTGATGGGGAGGACAGGGTGGAGGGTTCAACGGGGTCACATTCAATCAGATCAATTCAACTGAGATGAATCAATCTTAGGTATGAGCTACACCAGGCGCGTAACTGAAGCGTTCAGTTTGCGACGCGTAAAATTCATTTTAGATGAATGGTCTATTTTTTTCGAACGTACGCGCCGCTATCACGTCTGGTGTAGCTACTTTCATTGATTATAATGGAAGCTAATTGTTGCAGCAGACGCAACGCGAACGGAACGCTTCAGTTACGCGGCTGGTGTAGCTCAGCCCTTAGAGCTGACCATTTCTTCACCCCAAGTTACAGCCCATACAACACAGACTATGTCCTTCAGCAGCTATGCAAGTGCCCCGAAGGCATCCTGCACAGGAACTTCCAACTACTTCTGGGTCATAACCCAACATTCTCCTTTTGCCATCATTTCTACACTTCCTAGTTCCAACTTCACTCTTAAATCTAGTTCTGATATCAAGCCCATAACCAGCCCGAACCAAGTACAAAAACCCACATCTGAACTACTACTTCTATGGATTCTATACACCCATAGACATCCTTCAACTCCCAAATGAACGCAAGTCCTTCCATGAAGGTATATCGCACATTAGTTATGAAATGACCAGGCCCCTCCAGAGATTGACAATGATGGCCCTGATATAAACAGTAGGAATGTATAAAGTGTAGGAATGTACCCACATCTATAAAAACTTGACAGGTGCTGGATACTAGCAAAAACGTAGAAAAAAGAAAAGATATAGGTATACCTGACGAAGACCTGAGTGGTCGAAACGTTGTAGCCTACCATTAATCTGGGAGCATACAAGACAGTGTGCGGATATGTTTTTTTCCCCCTGATATAAACAGCACAGCTCTCAAAAATCCAGACAGGACTGAGTGATGACGTCCATAAGAGAGGGTTAGCAGAGAGGAGATACTATCTGATCTAACTGCTTGAGGGGCATCTTCCCAACGTTCAGGGCAGAAATAGCTGGTAGGAACTCACTGGCCCCTGGAGATATTGAATAGTTTCATATATATTTGCTTTTCTGATGGGGGAATTAAAATTCAATAAATCTAGCGGAAACTCAGGATAATAAGATATTTCTGAATGTATGGATTCTGCTCTACAATATCCAAGAAAATATAAACCTTCATACCTTTCAAATGGATTTAAAACATTGAAAAAATGACTTCAATAACTTAATGGCATGACATTAAAATGCATAACGTATAGCGCTGTTGTTCTGAAACCTGTGATGATACTGATAAAGGGTTTTGGAGCCACACCCATTGCTTCCCCACCAACCATTGAGTAATCACACGCAGTATGTGGAAACTAGAAACCACAAAAGGTGAAATACTGACAAGGAGGCTCACTACTAACATTTACAGAGATGAGGTACTACTGTTGAATGTAGGTGTTCCTGTTGTATAATACTTTATGATATGTTCATTCTGATAGCAGATTTGGTTAAATTCTTTACAGTTTGGGAGTGTACCAAATTCTTCAAGAACTAATTAATTATCTCTATGTCACAAGATGGTTATACCGAATCAGAAAAATATTTTTTTTGCAAAAACAAACAAAAGTATGTACAATACAAAAGTAAGAATTAATAATACTGGACAGGGTCACGTTTTTTTCCAGAACCTTCTTAAATACATTATTTGCGAGTATACTTTCAAGTGTACCTACAACCATTCTGATGATAAATGTGGACATTCAGAGCACAAAGTCACACCAAACCTTGTTCTCAAGTTGAAGGTTCAACTGTCGACAGACCATTAGCACTTTGCACATTTATTCAAAAATGAAGGAATTCACAGGCCTTCCATGTGGATAGAAAATAAACCAACCTTAAACTTGGCAGTGTATTCTGGAAGCTTTGCCCTCTCCTGCTCATCTTCCTCATCCAGGGTGTTCTTTGGCGTCTCATTATCAGAGTCGCTATCAGAAGAGCTCTGATCCTCTCCTTCACAGGCCTCTGGGGCAGACAGCTCTTCAAGCACAGACTCCACACGGTCCAGCTGTGGCGCACACACACACACACACACACACACACACACACACACACACACACACACACACACACGATGGCAAAATTGATGTTTCAGAAGCACTTATGAAACACGTCTAAGGATATTTTCACATAACTTCAGATCGCAAGATTAACTTCAATTAGATGCTAGATTACACACCAGAGCACCACATTTATTTACAAAGTAGTCATGAGCATTGTTGACCTCAGGCAAACTGTATCAGGCCATCACTGGCTCTATTTGCCAGCATAAACCTACAGAGGAAGTCTGCGTTTGATTGATGTCTGGAGCGCCACACAGTCGTTTACAAATCAGGGGCGTCTGCCCTGTGTTTGTGTATCACGATAACTTCATAGAGCAGATAAACCACTAGACAGTGAGGGGGGTTTCGTCACTTGAGCTGGGAGACTTATCTTCCATCGCTCAGGACTTGACTAGAGAGGGTACTGCGAGCTGGCGGACCCCACCCGGGTGGCCTGGAGGGTCTGCCATCCGGTCTGGATGCTCATCGCATCCTCCTCCTGTGCTCCACACAGCCAGCACTCTCCACCCACCCTGCTGCCTTTGGCTCTTCCCATTTACTCTCTTTTCATCTCCTTTCATCTTCGTCTCTTTCTTCCTTTGGACTGTCCCCATAGCTCCTCTCTTTCTTCTTTTGGACGGTCCCCATAGCTCCTCTCTTTCTTCTTTTGGACTGTCCCCATAGCTCCTCTCTTTCTTCTTTTGGACTGTCCCCTACCTCCTCTTTTTCACTCCATCCCTATCTCTGCTTCTGTATTCGTTCTCTTTCTGTCAACTGATTCTACCCGGTTTCTTTCCAGGTTGTACTGTGTTTTCCTATGTCTCCTTGATTGACCAGACACCCCTGAAATCAAATTATCCCTCTGAAAGATGGAAAACTCAACCTGCCACTGGAGCATGGACCGGAGCAGACGGATCTCTGGGGAATGACGTCAAGACCACTGATAACAACAGCTCAGGGCCTGTGTGCTTTCCTTCAATGCCAAAACGTCTATAGCTAAACAACACTGATCTCAGCCATGAAAAAAAAATGGAGAACCTCTTGTCAAAAACATGTGTTGTCTTCCAGTGCAACATATGACCTGATGCTGCTAAAATGATATGATTTCTGGGGCACTGTTAGAATAGCTTAGGTCCACAGATTCAAGAAGTAGTAGTAGAAGTCCTGCCACATATTTGATCCAACCATTCAGTAAAAACCAGCTGATTCATATTGGCTCAATTCGTCAGCCAGGCAGTTGTGCTAAGTAGTAAAATTAGTAGACTAGTTTTAGGTGCACAGGTAGAACCAATACATGGTAGGACATTTACTTTCTGAAGCCAGGTGTTCCAACTCTGCTTAGGTCCTCATGAAAATGAAAGCACCGACTTAAAGGCAGGGCTTGGGTGCTATCACTACATGTGGCTGAGGGGAAATACTTCCCATCCTGTAACAAGCTTTGGAACTAAAAGGAAAGTCATCCTCATAAAGGACAGTCAACGGAAAGATTGTTGATGCTTGAATTGAACAGCTATGTACAAACGCAGAATGGATAGCTAGAGGAGTGAGTGTTGCTGCATTGTTCAGACTGTTCAGAAGTTATTTAGCAGTTCCAGCTTGGGGGAGGTGTTTATCAATAACATCAACATGCAGAGATTTAAGAGACTTGCAACGAATCCCTAGTGTAAACAATGGCTTTGTGTAGGATGCTTCCATATAAAAAGGAATTAACAAATGATTCAACCTCCTAAAAAAAGAAACAGTGGCTTTGAGTGTACATACAACATCTTTGGATATTTTCACATCTCCAGTTCCCGTGGACACGGTTTCCATGACAGCGAGTGCCCGTGGCAGGTAGCCGTGCGTCCACATTAGGGGCATCTGCCGGAACACTGCATGTATTCCCTTAGTCATCTCCATCTTTCCTGCAAAGGCGAAGGCCATAACACCAAGTTAACATTGTCAAAAAACACTTCCACAATATAATTTAACTGGAGGAAGGCTTATCAGTGTAGTTTTGACCCTTCACCTTTGCTGTGCATATGAAACATAATTTGGCTGTAAGGATAAACACACAGCTCTCCGCAAAGCTAACAGAACACAACGTGTGAGGCTTCAAGTTCATTAGATTGATTTGATACATTTATAGATGCACAAACACATGGTAAAGAGCACACACGTGATGGTCAAACATCCAGAGTCACATACCGATGAGAGTATAGCCCAAGCACTGAGCACTCACACCCACAGAGTTCTCCTGTTTCAGTCCAGCAAGAAGTAGAGATGCTCCCAGATTTCTCTGCTCCTCCAGCTGCACACAAACATCGTCCCATTATCACAAACCCAAGACCCTCAATAATAACTTCCAAACAGTACAAATAATCATTCATTTCATCTACATATATTGTCTTTTGTATTTAAAAAAACGTTTTTACGGTTATAATCTATGACATTTATAACTAGACTGGCATTCTATTATATCCTGCATTATTGTACTATGCCACAGCTCCCCGTTTTGTGTGCAGTGGTGTATCGCCCACCTAAATTCAACAAAGACTTTATCCATGACTTTGCTGACTTTTTGTCTGGACTTATGGTAAAATATGATTACATTTTAATTTCTGGTGATTTTAATGTCCATGTTTTCTGTGAGTCACAGCCTCTGACCCGGGACTTTTTAAACCTCCTCGACTCGTTTAGTTTAAAGCAAGCTGTCACTGGCCCAACTCATGAAAACGGTCACATATTAGATCTTGTGCTGTCCTATGGCATTTCTGTCTCTGCTATTGAAATCTGTGCCATGTTTTTTTCCGACCACTCCCCAATCCTGTTCACTGTGTCAGTTCCATGCCCAGGTAATACCCACAGTGTCTCCAAACAGGTATCCCGCATGCTAAACCCCTCTACTGCCGGACAATTTTCTACAATGTTCAATGACTCCCCCTTGTGTAGGCCGTCATTAGACTCCAAGTACACTGCTGATGAGCTTCACTCTATGCTCTCATCATCCTGCATTGGCATTCTGGACTCCATCGCCCCTTTCAAACCCAAACGCAAAAAACCAGAGTCAACTCCATGGCTCAACAACGCAACACGCGACCTCAGACGCACCTGTAGGCGGGCGGAGCGAAAGTGGCAGAAGGACCGCCTTCACGTCTCCCTCCAAATCCTCCGGAGCTGCTTGTCGGACTACCGCCGAGCCGTTAAAACTGCTAAAACTCAGTACATTTCCACCCTGGTCTCCAGAAACAGTCACAGACCCCAGGTTCTTTTTAATACACTGAATTCTCTCATAAATCCCCGTAATGAATCCCCTGTTGTGCCATCACCCGCCCTCTGTGAAAGTTTTCAAAAATTCTTCATTGACAAGGTTGCCGCCCTAAGGCCTTCAGATACCCCTGCCATCCCACTCCCTGCCCCTCCACCACTCCCCCTGCCAGCTGTCCTCAAGCAGTTTGAGCCCATTTCCCTATCCTCCCTCTCTGACGCAGTCAGACATCTGCGGCCATCCAACTGCCCCTCTGACTGCCTACCCCCCCGTCTACTCAAGGATACTACTGTCCTTGACACAATTGCCCCCTTCCTCCTGCTGCTGATAAACAACATCCTCACCTCTGGTTGCGTCCCGGGCTGCCTTCATGCATGCTGTGGTTCAACCATTACTAAAAAAGCCCAACCTGGACCCCGCTATCCTCTCAAACTTCAGGCCTATCTCAAAGCTACCGTTCCTATCCAAAGTCCTTGAGCGAGCGGTTTATGTCCAGCTGCAATCCTTCCTATCCAGCTATAACATTTATGAGAAGTTCCAGTCTGGCTTTAGAACAGCCCACAGCACAGAAACTGCGCTCCTGAGAGTCCTCAATGACCTGCTCCTAGCCGCTGACTCAGGTTGCCCTGTGATCCTGGTGATCTAACAGCAGCCTTCGACACGGTGGATCACAGGATCCTGCTGGCTCGGCTCGAGCATCATGCGGGCATCAAAGACTCAGCCCTGGAGTTCTTCCGGTCCTACCTGGCCGACAGGAGCTTCTCTGTCCAGCTAGGAGACTCTATCTCCTCTCCTGCCCCCCTCACCTGCGGGGTCCCTCAAGGCTCTATTTTGGGTCCCATCCTCTTTTTACTGTACATTTTACCCCTAGGGGATATCCTGGCAAAACATAACATCTCCTTCCACTGCTTTGCAGATGACGTCCAGCTGTATATCCCCCTTAAGGCTGATGGGCAGGCTGCACTCCATCTACTGCGTGACTGTCTTGCTGATATCAAGGCATGGATGGGTGCAAACTTCCTCAACCTTAATGAGAGCAAGACTGAGTTAATTGTCTTTGGCAAAACCTCTCCGGCCTTCTCCACCAATGCCCTGGGCCCCCTTGCCTCTAACATCAGGCCCTCTGTCAGAAATCTGGCCGTGATTTTTGACAGCAAATTCAAGTTCGCAGCAGGTCAGTGCAGTAGTTAGGAAGAGCTTTTTCCACCTCAGAACAGAACTCCACATCACAACTGGACTACTGTAATGCTCTCTACACTGGCATCGATCAATCCCAGCTCCGCCGCCTGCAGTTGGTTCAGAACTCAGCCGCCCGACTCCTCACCTGCGCTAAAAAACGTGAACATATCACCCCAGTTCTGGCTTCACTCCACTGGCTCCCCATCCGCTACCGCATCAATTTCAGACTCCTCTTGACTGTATACAAATCTCTCCATGGTCTGGCCCCTTGGAAGATCAGACAGGCTGTCTGATCTTCTCCACCACCATTCTCCTTCCAGAGCACTACGGTCAGCAGACCAACTGCGGCTGGAAGAACCCAGGGCCAGGCTGAAAACTAGGGGGGACAGAGCCTTTTCAGTGGCAGCCCCTAGACTCTGGAACTGCCTCCCCCTCCACATCCATTCAGCTCAGTCTCTTAAATGTTTTTAAGTCCCTTTTAAAGTTTAATGTGCTTTATAAATAAAATTGACATTGACATTGACAGAGATCCCAATTTCTGCCTAAAGTGTGTCAGACATGGGCATCATACAAATAGATCTGGTCAAAAGGGCAATCACTATTCTTTACCATTGCTCTGGGGGATTTCAAATGAGATATGAGATCCTTGATACAAATGATACCCTAATTGTTTATTCTATTTCTCCTAGACATAATAGAGCTCATTTAACGTTAATATGATATTTTTATCATTTTCTTGTACTATGTCATTTCATCTCCTGAGAAATAGGCCTCCTATTGTCTCAGCCCAAGTGTAATTTCAGTTCAGTTTAAGATCTCAAAATGCTCCTGGCCATGTTGACCTCTGAGGCCCCCTGGTGCTGGGGGGTACCCACCGAGAGATCAGGCTTGAGGGCCAGGTATTTGCTGAGGGCAAACAGGGAGAGGATCTGAGTGGTGGGACGATCAAAGGCCTCCTGCAGCATCACCTCTTCCACTACAGAACATGCCCCTACACACAAACACACACACACATATTCAGTAAAGTTCTATTCTTGTGTCTCATTGATTTTCACCTTTAATTTCCAGTGAAATTTAAATACAGTATATTTAACATTTGTATTTGAAAACAGCTGTTTCAGTGTGACCACATTGACGGTGTCCTTGGTGACATGAATAAAGCCATACCAACTCAAAACCCTAAAGTAGTTTTTAGCATGAATTGCAACTCACCTTGGTAGTCTTCATTTTTAAGGAATGTATCAATTACTAAATTTAGAGTGAAGTCATCAGGAAATATTCCATATTGCACCTATAAAATACAAAAGCACAACACTTAACTCATTGAGTGCCAAAAACTTAATATTACGTTTTTTCTTCCCATGCGTTGAGTGCCAAAAACGTTTTGTTTTTAGCTTTTTTTTTTTAATTACGAAACTAGACACTCTTACACACCTTATATGTGATTTTGGGAACTCTGTGATGAATGGAAATTAAATATATGACGATCGAAAACGCACAATCTGGGCATTTTATCTGGACATTTAATCATAACTCGGTTGCCGCTTTGGGTCGAATCAGTGACGCATGCACATCAGGTCAAAACCAGGCCATTTTCGTGGGTCTATCACTAGGTGGCAGTCTCGCCAGGTCTCGCTGATCACTTCCCGGAAAGTTTACACAAGTAAGTAACCGGCAACACTTCATATTTCATGAAAGACATATCTCCATTTCTAGAAAAAAACAGCGATTTTGATGAAAACTAGACACTGTTTAGCTTGGGATTTCTCAGGAACAGAGGCGTGTAGAAATACACGGTTTGCACCCACCGAGAGCTTAAAGTCTCACCTTTTAAATGAGCCATTGTATGTGTTCATAGCTGTAACACAAAATATGCTGTGGCTGTACAAAAATCATCAACAATGGTCTAGATTGCTGGCACTCTAGGACAAAGCTCCCGAAAATAGCTTGGCATTCAATGAGTTAATAACAAAATAAAAATAATTAAAAAAAACACATTTAAGAATCAAGTCAAGTCAAATATGGATCAGGGCTCTGACATGTAAAATAATCAACTTGCCTTATTCTTAATGGTGTGTAGGGCTTTGTCCCGCGCTCCGTACTTCAGACACTGGCGGATCCAGCTATGGACTGTCCAGTCTCTCAAGTACCAGCAGTTGGGGCTGTGTCGGAACCTGAACATAAGCAGCAGGCAACATTAGAACAAATGCAAAGTATCCCTAAGATTCAATGATGAAGATGAAATCTAAGCATGAGAGTTAAAGGAGAATTCCGGTGTGATATTGACCTAAAGTGTATCGAAACATGATACCGAGTGTGAACGTATGTCTCATAGCCCATCTCGGCTTGTCCCCTGCACTCCAAAATCTGGCGCTAGTTAGCCGATGCTACCAACATCTTTTTCAATAGTGGTGCTTCGGCATCGGGCTAGCCATGCAAATAAATCACTGTTTTACACCCATTTACGAGGCTCAATGTATCTCCACACTTCATTGGTAGACTTCCGAGGGCCCTGACATTTAAAACGAGACATTGAGAACTTTGAAAAAGCACTGGTAGTTTACTTACAAGACGATTTATACAGACAGTATCTTCACGAAGTTTAGCGTTTGCAGCCATCTTGAATTTAGTCACGATAAGTCGAGCAACGAGTAAGAATGAACAGCTATGATAAGGGATCAGATTCCAAAAATAATTCAGTGGAAATGCATGGATTCCAGTTGCTGCTACTGGAAGAAACTGGAATCCATGCATTTCCACTGAATTATTTTTGGAATCTGATCCCTTATCATACCTGTTCATTCTTACTCGTTGCTCGACTTATCGTGACTAAATTCAAGATGGCTGCAAACGTTAAACTTCGTGAAGATACTGTCTGTATAAATCGTCTTGTAAGTAAACTACCAGTGCTTTTTCAAAGTTCTCAATGTCTCGTTTTAAATGTCAGGGCCCTAGGAAGTCTACCAATGAAGTGTGGAGATACATTGAGCCTCGTAAATGGGTGTAAAACAGTGATTTATTTGCATGGCTAGCCCGATGCCGAAGCACCACTACTGAAAAAGTTGTTGGTAGCATCGGCTAACTAGCGCCAGATTTTGGAGTGCAGGGGACAAGTCGAGATGGGCTATGAGACATACGTTCACACTCGGTATCATGTTTCAATACACTTTAGGTCAATATCACACCGGAATTCTCCTTTAAGGGGTCATTAGAACTTACCTATATAAGTAGTACTCTGCTTGATCAACTTCTTCTCTTGAAGATATATTGTCTACAAACTAGAGAGAGCATTACAATTAGTCCTATACCCCAATATACATTCAGTGCTACACTGAACACACCATCCATCTCAGAGCTCTCTTTCTACTTATGCTTTCTGCAAAAGGAATTTCAGAAATCCGCCATTCTTAATCATAAATAATAGCCAATTGTTTATGGAAGGAAAATAAGCTGGGGTCAAGGATTCCATACACTCCCAAAGTGACCCCACTGTATGCAAAAAAAGTTATCTTAATTTGTCCTAAAGGCAGTGGAATGCATGTATTGTACTTCAGGAAAAAGGATTGGGTGAGAAATGAGGTAGCCTGGAAGACAGTCTGCTACACTAGGCTAGAAATGAGGTGTATTTGAACAAACTAGACTCTGTGTCTACATTCTTAATCACAATAATTTGCATATCCATATTCAAAATATTTCCAGCAAAGTAGAACAAAGAATTTGCCCTATGTTATTAGAGGACACTGGTCTTCATCAACCATATCACTTACCCTTGCAATTGCCAATGAACTGACAGGGAATTTCCGCTCATATGATCTGTCCATCAAGTTTGCCAGTTTGGCTGTGGCAAAGGCAAAATACAGCTAAACTTATACAGTCATCCATCTGACAGAAAAATACCATAACAGATATTACCATTGTTTAACAACACCGCCCCCATCAGTCAGCAGGGATTTATACCAAATACTGACATGTATCGATCATAGGCTAGTAGAGCTGGGCCTAGGGCTTCTGAACGTTATGGAATATATATTAAATTCTAAAACATACACATAACAATGAGCATACCGAGATTTTGAGGATCTGAACGCCGTTCTTCCCATAGTTTGCTGTCTGTGTAAGTAGCGGACAGAAGGCACCTCCGAGCTGCAAAAACAAATGTAATAAATTAATTGATCGTGACTTCAAAGGTCTGCCGATTAACCTTCTGGTGGTAATGTTTGGGTGTTTGAATTCCCAAGTAGTAACGTTAGATCGGTGCTGAAGTGTAGCCTACAGTTAATGGTTTAATATCCTCTTATTGCAAACACATCCTCAGCAGAAAAGTGACATTGACGGCCACATGTCACCAACCAACAGTTACCTAAGGAAAACAATGCCGCAACATCATCCAGGTACCAGCTAAGGAGGGTTAGCGATGAAGTAGCTATTAGACCAAGGAACTTACTAATCCTGGCAACAAATGCAAGAGGGTCACTACAAAAGACAATCACAACATATGTAAAAGCAGACGTAATCCCTTTGTAAGAATATATCGTATTAATCACCTATATAAGTCTGAGTTCCACATTTTAAGACGACTTTGACAGACGACAGACAGCGTTGCAGGACGGAGGCAGCCATGTTTAGACAGTACTATTGCTACGGGGGTGTTCAGATTACAGTGGGCCTCACAAAATACATTTTAGAGAACATTGTAGATTTAAGTAGAGTACATCTTTCATTTATTTTATGCTTATTTCGTGCTTTACGGTAATTTATCGATTTATTTGTTTGAAAAATGTCAGTTCACGTCGACTACCGTTAGTGAGTGGTACGGTCTGAAATGTAAGAATTTTGTAAGTAGTTTGGTAAAAATAACGGTAGGGGGAGCTAATATTGCAGGAAAACGAAAATTCAAGAGCAGCCAAGGTCTTTGACTGGAGCTCCTCTGTAGCCCACATTCTTGTATACAAATGCATGTGTTATTCTTTTTGATTTAAAATAAAGTTGCACTGTGTTGAGTAGCTTTCCAAAGTTCAACGGCACATTTTGTTGCGTGAACAATGAGTTCTTGAAGTCTCCAAAAGAGAGTAACCTAGCCTATTTTACATGTAGGCCAATGCCTAGTACACAGAACTTATTTCATTTTGAGTACAAATTAGCATATTATTTGGTTTATTTGTTACATTGTTTGCACACAAAGCTTTCCTGTACAGATAATGCTTTTCTTGTTCACTGTTTATTTTGTTGTTTGCACACAAAGGTTTTCTTGAGCAAACAAAATAATTGGGCTATGTTGTTTAAAGAAGATGCATCCATCGTTCCAGAAGTCGGCAAATGTCAGATTACTTTAGACCCAAAAAAATAGTATTTTTATATTATGCTGTCTGGGAATACACTAGCATTCAATGCCCCACAACAAGACCATTTGAATGTAGCCTGTGTTCTTTGGCTATGGATACAATGAGAACGTTATTAATTCAACTCAACATATAGATGCAAGGAGGCCAACAAAAATGAGAAAAAACTTTTAGTTGACATGGCAGCTCCTGGTTCATAATAACCCTCTCAGGCTATACAGTGACTTGGTCTTCCATAATGGCAGAGAAAAGAAGTAGAAAGTATAGCTCATGTGTCAACAGCTGAGCTGTGAGGAGTATGTTTTTTAAATGTCATATGAAGGTTCATCTGGAATCCTGTGAATGTGTGGAGGGCTTCCTGTGGATATACACACACTGCTGGGCAAGGGTGAGCAAAGGAACTGGACAATTTACATTCAGCCAGTAAAGGAAGACTCTGTATAAAAACAGACAGAAAAAAAATCTATCTGCCAAATACCAATCAAATAACATCCGTTCTGCCCCCAATGAAAAAGTCTGCTGTACAATAAAAGGGAAGAAAAAAAGAAAAGACAATTTCCTGTAACATCCCTGAGAATGGTTGTCACCCTTATTCTGTAAATAGACATACGTATGATGAGTGTTGAGGAGCTCTGTTTCCCACACTTGATGCTATTATTATGTGCACAAATAAATGTACAGTATTGGGAAACTACCAGCAAGTTAATCATTCAGCAGTCACATTACAGATTAACCAGAGACATTTCTTGTCTCCTACACTGATAGCTTCTCTAATCCTTGTGCGTGTCTGCATCATCGACTTTGATTGTTTCTCCCACTCAGACCAAGGCTCCACCCTGTTATATATTGTTCTTAAAGTATATTCTTTTTCTTGTTTTGTTAAGCAATTTTATTATGTTTACATTCTTGTCTTTTAATAGCCATAGTTAATATTTACAACAAGCAAAGTTATTGCACTGTTCAATCCCTGCACTGTTCACTTTTGCACCACCACCATTGCACACACTCCACCATAGCACCGTATCATGGTCAATGCATCACATGGTAGTTCATATCAGACCTTTGCAATCACTTCACATGCTCGTAATTTGTACATTTCTGTGAGTGATGTTTATGCATGAGATATATGTGTGTGTGTGTGAGTGTGTTTGTTGTGTTATGGTTGTAAAAAGCTACTGGATGCCTTAAATCTATCAATCTATCTGTCTATACTGACCATATAGCCTACCTTAAGAGCCACATCACACGAATGCCACACCAAAAATGAATCTTAGCTAAAGGCAGAAGTGGAAAAACTCTGGATGAAACAGCAAAGGATTCACATCATTTTTTCTCACTTTGCCCCCTCCTGTCTCATCACACCTTTCTCTGTATGGGCTAATTTGCAGAAGCCTCTGTTAGTGAGAAAGATCGATGGCTGGTTTCAGTTCAGCAGGCCAGAGCAGCGCTACCCACCCCTGGAGCCCCACACATCATGTTTTCATTCTTACCAGTGAACGGTTGAGGTGATGAGGAGAGAAGACAGGGATGCACGCACTTCCCCTTAATGCTCACTTCATGGTTTGAGGTCAGTCGCTTGCCCTTGGGATCAGGAGAAAATGGAGAAGCTCCCAGCTACTGTGCTCTGTCACTGAGCCACATCTTGGGCTGAAATGTATTCACATATCAAGTGAGGTTTTCCAACTGTGTAAAAAAGAAAGAAAACAAAACCGGCAAATTATTCAGTTGTCACTGATGTAGCCATGTCATCTTCCCAGATCTTTTATCTTATATATGGGCAAAGTTTAATCAATGATTTTATAACTCAGCATTATTTTTATTTAATCAAAATCATACTGAATAACTGTAAAAATAAACAAGGCCTATGGTAAAACTACTTTTTTGAAATGATGACAAAATCAGTTTAAGCCTCACGTTTTCATTGACACAAAAACCCCACTTTCGTCTCAGGCAAAAATAAACTATAAAGCCATTAAACAATGAATGTTTGTAGATAAATCTGGAGGAAGGGTCAAGGGTGGGGTCTATAGGACCACTTGCAGAGATGCAGCTTGTCATTTGATCTACTTAGGTGGTACAGGGGGGAAAGTGTGGTTCTTCCACGTTTCCTATTCTTCCAGAGAAAGTTTTTGTTCTGTCATGGTCTGTCAAGTACAGTATGTCTTCAAATGTTGGCCCATATTCTGTGGTATGTGGCTATAGCAAAATAAAATGGAAAGAACTTGGAAACGGACATGTTTCGGCTCGGCTTGTTAGACTTCCGAGGGCCCTGACATTTAAAACGAGACATTGAGAACTTTGAAAAAGCACTGGTAGTTTACTTACAAGACGATTTATGCAGAAAGTATCTTCACGAAGTTTAGCGTTTGCAGCCATCTTGAATTTAGTCACGATAAGTCGAGCGACAAGTAAGAATGAACAGGTATGATAAGGGATCAGATTCCAAAAATAATTCAGTGGAAATGCATGGATTCCAGTTTCTTCCAGTAGCAGCAACTGGAATCCATGCATTTCCACAGAATTATTAGTTACTTTACTTATTATTACTATCAGTGCTTTTTCAAAGTTCTCAATGTCTCGTTTTAAATGTCAGGGCCCTCGGAAGTCTACCAATGAAGTGTGGAGATACATTGAGCCTCGTAAATGGTGTAAAACAGTGATTTATTTGCATGGCTAGCCCGATGCCGAAGCACCACCATTGAAAAAGCTGTTGGTAGCATCGGCTAACTAGCGCCAGATTTTGGAGTGCAGGGGACAAGCCGAGATGGGCTATGAGACATACGTTCACACTCGGTATCATGTTTCAACACACTTTAGGTCAATATCACACCGGAATTCTCCTTTAAATGAGCATTTTTTTATTAGGCTCCTATGGAATTTTGCCTATATCGATATTTCAGCTGAGGAAGAAAGTGGTATTTAGCGGGTTTTGAAGCTAAATTATTTGATTAACGTATATGTGTGGAGAGCATTCTGATTTTTGACGGAGGTGCCATTTTAGAGGGTTTTGCATCTGAACTCTTCAATTACATATTATGGTACAATTATTTTAGCTTTTTATTTGGATTTAAATCTAAAACATGTTGCTTATTCTTGTTATCCAGAAACAACACACATAGCCTAACAAACATGAGTATATTACCTGTTGTCCCTTGGTTTGGGGTTAATTGGGCCACTTAAACTTGCTTAAACAAGCAAACTCGCTGTGTCAATACAGTTTCCCTGTGGGTCGTTCGCAAAAGTGTTTCAGAGTTGAGAGCACAGGAAATGGTCATTCACCCACTAAGAACCAAGTCTGTTTCCTCAAAACTTCACACTTTCACTCAGTCCATTGGCTATACAGACTCCTGCAAAATGGTTCCCACACAAGAACCCATTTAATAAAGAGGGGTTTACAGTAATGCAACACATCAGGACTAGTACAACTAAATGTACTGTAGTGTAGTTTAGTTATAATTTATGCAAACTCAATTTTAAAAGCAAAGCACTGCAACAACACATTATAAATAATCAGTATTCTTACAAATCGTGTATATTGAGAAGTCATGTGGCTGACTGTCAAGAACAACAGTGTAACAGACAATGGCAACTCAAAATGTTATAAAATAATTTTATTAAGTCAATGTATCAATGTATGCTTTGTTAATTCCATAGGCAGTTCACAGCAGAATGAAAGCAAATTTATTTTCAATTAAGAACTCACATTTATGAGGTTAATTAGCATACTGAACATAAATCATGCTACATAAAGACAAATAATGACACACAAAATCAACAGTCAATGACAATGATTGATCATTAGAATCAATATTTCATGTTAGCACATACATTATTTCTGAACTCAAAACAAACATGTTATAAACATTGTCATATGATTAGCAGAATTACATAAAGCCATATAGAAATATAAAAACATTATATTATTTTAAAAATAGAATTTTATTATTTTACTTAAAACAAATCAAAATAGCTCATTAATCAGGCATGTTTGAATATCCCTCATATATTTTACACAGCTATGTTCCTCACGTACTCACAGGAGTGAGGCCTCATTCACAGCTTATATCTGAACCCCTGTAAGTCTTGTCATCATAGAGTCCCTGGTCCTGGACAGAGGAGGCTGAGGTCTGGGGACTGCCGCAATAACGCCGCCCATACTCAAACTGCTCACTATCTGCACACAGCTGCTGCTGCTTCTCACTTCTTCTCTCAAAGTCATCACAAACAGCCTCCCTCTCTTCTTCATCTTCCTCTTCATCTTCATCATCATCAGGTTCCATATCTTCCTCTGTTTCCTGATGCTCTGCCGGTTCTTCAGGTAGAACCCGTGGAGACTCCTCCAGAACGTCCTCCAGGGCCCCTGCGGGCGGCTCCCCCTCCAGCTGGTAGGGCTCCGGGCTGCACTGGCTGAGGCGGCACAGGCTGTCCTCGTCCTCCTCCTGACACGAGCTGCCGCGCACACTCTCACCGTCCGACTGAGACAGACGGATCGTTGCCACGGGCTGGGTCTTCCTGGAGAGGTCAAAGGGCTCGTCCTGGCTAAACCTGGCCAGCAGACCCAGCTGGGTGGAGAGACAAAGTCGATTACGCCGTCGGAACACTGCAGACAGACAAACAAACAAACAAGATGTAGGTCAATCATGATACTTTAGTGAAAGACATAGAGACAAGACCAAAACATAACATTTTGTGCACACACACACACACACACACACACACACACACACACACACACACACACACACACACACACACACACACACACACACTGCATAATCAATTTACCTCGAGCATCAAGCCCCCGGTCCATGATGCCGTGTTTGACCTTCATGTGCCGCGTGAGGTTCCCCTTCAGCGTGAACTTGCTGGGGCAGTAGAGGCACTTGAAGGGCTTGCTGTCCGAATGCAGGTGCATGTGGCCCAGCAGGTTGTGCATGCGGTTAAACTCCTTCCCACACAGCTGGGGACAGAGAGAGGGAGAGTCACTTCACATGTCACCACAGCATACACGGCTGCACCCCTGGAGAAGAGGTGGAGGCCACAGGTAAAACTGAAGTATTGGAATGAGTCACCAAGAGAAGTAGATAACAGAAATGAGCTAATGAGTGGTTAGTTTCACCTGAAGGCAAAATGAAAGCGTGTGATTTATGAGAATTCATCTCTGCTCTCAGAAAAAAAACAGTAGTTTGTTTTACAACTATATCAAATCACTTAATGTAAAAAAAAAGAAAGAAAAACAGTGTAAGAAGCAAGCTCTAACTTTGTTCTTAGCTGATCTTTCACCTCAGTCCTTATTTGTTACTAAACAAAGACATGGGAAGCCTTCTCCAAGAGACTGTGTTATGGAGTCATGGGTGTACTTATGAATGAGGAAGAGTGAGAGAAAGGGAGAGAAAGAGGGAGGGAGAGAGAGAGAGAGAGAGAGAGAGAGAAGAGAACAATAGTGATGGAGAGTAAGCGTGGGGGGTGAAGGAGCTTGGACGGGGAGGAGAGTGGGAGAAGGAAACAAACATGGGGAGAGAGGGCTGGACAGAGAGTGAATAATAGAAAGAGAAGGGTAAAGGGGAGAGAGGAAGGGAGGGAGAGAGGAAAAAGGAGAGAAAGGAAGAGCAGGAGAGAAAGAAAGGAAGAATGTAGCTTAGAGAAAGAGAGAGAGAGAGCGAGAGAGAGAGATAGTGAGATGGCGAGAATGAGAAGGAGAGAGAGAGAGGAAGCAGTGTGCAGACAGGCCAGAGGAGAGCAGGGAAGGGCACTTCTGCTCTGTCCTTCCTCTGCATTCTTTTTTATTAGGGTGGCGCTTTCCTTCAGGAGGAGAGAGGGACTGTACACTGTCCAAAAGGACCGTGAGAAAACAGGAAGCGGCCCCGGCGCACCACAGAAAGCGAGATGAAATCTATTTGCGGGCCCTGCTCCCAGGAGACCCGGCGGCCATTGTTAGAGGGCCAGTTTGTGCAGGGATATCCTTCCTATGGACGCGGAGACGCTTGGTGCCAAAAAACCTGAGCTATCTGGTCATCACTGCAAACTGTCTTATTTCTTTCCCTCTGTCACAGACACGCAGGGCATCTCTTCTGCTGTTTCAGGGCTATGCATGCGCCACAACATCACAGTCTCATTGAGCCTGGTCTGACTACTCAAACATTCCTAATTCTCATATCTGCGGAAAACGTGGAACACTCTTAAATGGCTGTAGCAGAGTCTTGGACATGTAAGGGCCTGTACTCTGGACTGGGTCTGAGACTGCTCTGGGTTAAGGGGCTACCCAGGAGGGCTCACCTTGCACTTGTAGGGCTTAATGTTTGAGTGCACGATCATGTGGGCCTTGAGCGTCTGCTTCTGCACGAAGCTCTTATAGCACAGGTGGCACTGGTAGGCGCGCACGTTGGTGTGAATCAGCACGTGGCGCTTCATGTTGGCGAGCAGGGTGAACTCGCGCCCACAGATCCGACACTTGTGCTCCTTCACTCCCTACGAATGACCAGAGAGAGAGAGAGAGAGAGAGAGAGAGAGAGAGAGAGAGAGAGAGAGAGAGAGAGAGGGGAGGGGAGAGCTCAGAAATGCGGAAAAACATGGGTGTGTTTGCTGCAGATCCTGGGCGGCTCTTAAAACAAGTGAGGTAAATGCAGGGTGTAGAGCTGTTCAGGATGTTGTCATGTATTGTTGGCTATTGTAAATAATGCAATCTGTAGTAAATAGATAGATAGCTGGATTGAGGTATTTTGGATGTCATGTACATCTATGCTTCTACATAGAATAGGTGAATCTGGCCTAGGAGATCTTTCCCAGCATGCATTTGTACATTCTGTTGTTCTTGATGTGGTTTCATTTTGGATCTGGATCCATTCCATCTCAGCTTGAGCTAAAAAAATTACATGTGCTACAGTGTACTTAATCAAGCTCATCTCTTTAAGCACTAGATGGTTCAAACTGTTTATAGAAGTGAATGTGTGCCTAGTGCATCAGGAGTTGCTTTTAAAGTATACAAACTTACCTTGGAGCACAACTAACATACTGTATATGGACCAATATACAAGCAAACCCCTCTTTGACCAGACAGGTCAAATGATATTCCTTTATCAAATGATGAATTCTAAACATTTGAATAGTTTTTCTCTCCATTCATGTTCCAGCATAATCTTAAAGCTTTTACAGTAAACAACATTACTAGTATTTCTTCAATGACTTCCGTGAAGGTGTTTGATGATTTTTTGACACATTCCTTACCTTGTGGGTCAGCACGTGCTGCTTGAGGTGATGTGACTGCACGAACTCCATGCCGCACTCGCTGCAGATGTGTGGCCGCACGTCGCTGTGCTTCATCATGTGGTTCTGCAGCTGGCTGGGGTACTGGAAGGTCTTGTGGCACTCGGTGCAGCTGTAGGAGACGGGCCCGCGGTGCCCGGTCAGGTGGCGCTTCAGCTGCGCCAGCGTGGCAAAGTCCAGGCCGCACTCCACGCAGACGTTCTCGCGCCCGCGCTCGTGCTTGGCCCTGTGGGCGCGCAGCTCGCTGGGGTAGGCGAAGCCGCGGCCGCATACGCCGCAGCTGTGGGGCTTGACGGCGCTGTGCTGCAGCATGTGGCGCTTCAGGTGGCTGGTCTGCGTGAAGGCCCGCTGGCACACCTGGCACTTGTGCGGGCGCGCGCCCTGGTGCGTGAGCAGGTGCGTGTGCAGGTGGCTCAGCTGCTTGAAGAGCTTGCCGCACATCGGGCAGCCGTGGGGCTTGATGCCGCGGTGGCCCAGCACGTGCGTCACCAGGTTGTACTTGGAGGTGTACGACTTGTCGCACACGCGGCACTGCCAGCGCCTCTGCCCATCGCCCACCTCCACCAGGTAGCTCTCGTCGATGTGGACGGTGGGACGCTCCACGGGTGCCAAACCCCGCCGGCCGCTGGAGCCCTCCTCCTCCACGCGGTCATACCTGAAGGCTTGGCCGGGGTGGAGGGCACGCGGGGGCAGGTGCATCAGCGGGCCGGGCAGGTAGAAGGGGAACGGGAGCATGCTGGGGGGAAGAGGGGACAGGTATGGAGAGGAGAGGGGCGACCTGGTCAGGAGCAGGGGAGAAGAAGGCCA